>NC_133339.1:50596134-50908634 GCF_030506205.2 Paramisgurnus dabryanus
CACCGACATACAGCTTTTTGCCCTAGGGCAATACTTCCGGTTTTGGAAATTGCGGAAGAGCGCCACCAGGTGGATAATAGCAGTATTGCAGATTGACGAGATATCTAGAGTATCTAGATAAAGAGTTACTATTCTCCAAAGTGAATCACATTTTTGAGGGGCGAAACATGCTCGAAAACTTTTAATTTAATTATTATTGTGTTTCTCAGATGAGAAGATGATTGAAAGAACTGGAGCGAAACCATACCAATGTGGGGTTTGCGCGAAACGATTTAGACAAAGAAGTAGTTTAAGCAGACACCAGAGAATAAATTCACGTGAAAAACCTTACAAGCCATTAAGAACATCACGGACGTCGCTGAAAAGGGGTCAAGATGGCTGTGGATCAAGCGGGGTGATCCGTGGATCATACAAGCTACTCAGACACAAGCCAGGGTCTGATCAACCCTGGCTGGGTCGCCTGGGCGAGGGTGTATGATGTTGTGAGACCCGAAACACCCAATGAACCCAGGATACATCACTGATGATGTGTCTGAGTTGCACCAGAGGTGTATTTCAAAACTAACAAATGCTCTCAGTGTAATAAAACCTATACATATGCATCGTAGTTGAGAGCCCATAAGAGACTTCACATTGCAGAGAAACCTTACAGCTGTGGAAAATGTGGAAAGAGGTTCTCAGATTCTTCAAATCTGAGAGCACATGAACATCTGCACACTGCCAAGAAACCACACACCTGTGATTTCTGTGACAAGTCTTTTAGTCGAATTGACTATTTAATTCAACACAGGAGGATCCATAATATTGAAAAACCTTACAAATGCTCTCAGCAAGAGACAAAGATCTCGGGCCATGTAAGAAGCTGAGAACTCCACCAGAACCCACCTCGACATTTAACAACAGGGAACCAACTTTGAAGGAAGTTGAAGTTGTCGTCAAGGCTGCTAGAACCGGCTCGGCACCAGGCCCGAGTGGAGTGCCGTACGTCGCCTATAAGAGGTGCCTTAGACTCTTGAAGAGGTTATGGAAACTGATTAAGGTCATCTGGAGGAGAGGGAAGGTGGGGCAGCAGTGGCGACATGCAGAGGGTGTCTGGAACCCCAAAGGAGGAGAGCTCAAGCACCATCGAGCAGTTCAGAGTCATCTCGCTCCTCAGTGTTGAGTGCAAGATCTTCTTTAGCATTCTTGCTCACTGGACCAACATTACGTTCCAGACAAGATCAAGAACCTCATACTGGACTATTACAACTCCTTCAGTTTGAGAGTCACCTCAGGAGCGGAAACATCTGCATTTCATCGGCTGGAGAAGGGCATTATCACTGGATGTACAATTTCTGTGATATTGTTTGCCTTGGCAATGAATATGCTGGTGAAGTCAGCAGAGGCCCAATCACCAAGTCAGGCATATGGCAGCCCCCATCAGACATTTATGGATGATCTGACGATGACCAGTCCTGGGGTGCAGATGGATCCTCCAAGGGCTCGAGCACCTCATCAAATGGGCTCGGAAGGACTTTAAGCCAGCCAAGTCCAGGTCCCTGGTAGTGAGGAAAGGTAAGGTTACAGACCAGTTCCGTTTCACACTAGGAGGCATCCAGATACCATCTGTTCAAGAAAAGCCAGTCAAGAGCCTAGGCAAGATCTACGACTGTTCCCTGAAGGACACCGCAGCAATCCAGACGACCACTAACCAGTTGGGAAGCTGGCCGATGGCTGTGGACAAGTCGTGTCTGCCAGGTAAATATAAAGCCTTGATTTACCAGCATGGCATCCTGCCCCGACTGCTCTGGCCACTGCTGGTCTATGATGTTCCAATCACCACTGTTGAAGGCTTTGAGAGGAAAGTCAGCTGTTTCCCGCGGAAGTGTCTAGGGCTACCTAGGAGTCTCAGTGACATCGCCTTGTACGGTAGGTAGAACAAGCTAAAACTGCCTTTCAGTAGTTTGAAGGAAGATTTTGTGGTAACCAGAGCAAGAGAGGTGCTACTTTACAGAGACTCCAGTGACATCAAAGTCTCTTCAGCAGGCATAGAGGTCAGAACTGGCAGGAAGTGGAAGGCCCATGAGGCATTAGAGCAGGCTGAGTCACGGCTGCAACATGGCGAGCTGGTAGGAGTGGTGGCATCTGGACGGGCATGACTCGAGAGCAACCCAACACCTTGCTTTAACAAGGCCCAGGGAAAAGAAAGGCGGCAGCTGATTCAAGATGAGGTCCCACAATGGAAAGAAACCCTACAAATGTGCAAAATGTGGAAGGAGTTTCTCAGAATCATCGAATCTGAAAAACATGAACATTTGCACACTGGAAAGAAACCACACACCCTTGTTATCTGTGACAAGTCTTTTAGTCGAATTGACTATTTAATTCAACACAGGAGGATCCATAATGGTGAAAAACCTTACAAAAGCTCTCAGTGTGAGAGAAGATTTAGACAGTCGGGTCACTTGTTAACCCATAAGAGAGTTCACATTTAAGGGTTTTTTTTGTCAATAAATTGTTATTTTCAATGTATTCTGCATTATCCTGAATTATTGACTACAAGTGATGGATCGTTTGTTACCACAAATCTACGACCAGGATTAACCAGTATTAACAACCACTTGATTCTAACCAAAAGGGGTAATTGTTGCATTGTTTGCCTTGTTCAGTTCACATGATCTGTGAACCACTTAATTTTAACTACAAGGTGAAGTATTGGCGTATTGACTGCCATTCATTATTTGCTAGGATTTGAATTAAAAAAGTGTCTCTTATTTACTTTTCAATATTCACTATTAATTTTATGTTAAATTAATTGTAAAATGAAATAATAATTTTAGCCAGCAGAAGCCAGCATTTTTCATGATTTTCACAAAAGTTTAATGCCCTCAAGAAAATGCTCCTTTTTAAAAATATAAACATATAATATATAAAATACAAGAACAGACCCTCTGCTTTCAAACAAAAAAAATCTGTTTTATCCTACCTTCATGTGTTCTGTTTTTATCACCTCTCAAATATGTGTAGGTTTCATCAAAAACAGCAAATTTTGAGCAAAAAGCTGAGATAATTCCATTTTTGTGAAGGACTTTTGATAGAGATCAGATGCAGAGCGATCTTTAAAACATACACCGACATACAGCTTTTTGCCCTAGGGCAATACTTCCGGTTTTTATAAATTGCGGAAGAGCGCCACCAGGTGGATAATAGCAGTATTGCAGATTGACGAGATATCTAGAGTATCTAGATAAAGAGTTACTATTCTCCAAAGTGAATCACATTTTTGAGGGGCGAAACATGCTCGAAAACTTTTAATTTAATTATTATTGTGTTTCTCAGATGAGAAGATGATTGAAAGAACTGGAGCGAAACCATACCAATGTGGGGTTTGCGCGAAACGATTTAGACAAAGAAGTAGTTTAAGCAGACACCAGAGAATAAATTCACGTGAAAAACCTTACAAGCCATTAAGAACATCACGGACGTCGCTGAAAAGGGGTCAAGATGGCTGTGGATCAAGCGGGGTGATCCGTGGATCATACAAGCTACTCAGACACAAGCCAGGGTCTGATCAACCCTGGCTGGGTCGCCTGGGCGAGGGTGTATGATGTTGTGAGACCCGAAACACCCAATGAACCCAGGATACATCACTGATGATGTGTCTGAGTTGCACCAGAGGTGTATTTCAAAACTAACAAATGCTCTCAGTGTAATAAAACCTATACATATGCATCGTAGTTGAGAGCCCATAAGAGACTTCACATTGCAGAGAAACCTTACAGCTGTGGAAAATGTGGAAAGAGGTTCTCAGATTCTTCAAATCTGAGAGCACATGAACATCTGCACACTGGCAAGAAACCACACACCTGTGATTTCTGTGACAAGTCTTTTAATCGAATTGACTATTTAATTCAACACAGGAGGATCCATAATATTGAAAAACCTTACAAATGCTCTCAGCAAGAGACAAAGATCTCGGGCCATGTAAGAAGCTGAGAACTCCACCAGAACCCACCTCGACATTTAACAACAGGGAACCAACTTTGAAGGAAGTTGAAGTTGTCGTCAAGGCTGCTAGAACCGGCTCGGCACCAGGCCCGAGTGGAGTGCCGTACGTCGCCTATAAGAGGTGCCTTAGACTCTTGAAGAGGTTATGGAAACTGATTAAGGTCATCTGGAGGAGAGGGAAGGTGGGGCAGCAGTGGCGACATGCAGAGGGTGTCTGGAACCCCAAAGGAGGAGAGCTCAAGCACCATCGAGCAGTTCAGAGTCATCTCGCTCCTCAGTGTTGAGTGCAAGATCTTCTTTAGCATTCTTGCTCACTGGACCAACATTACGTTCCAGACAAGATCAAGAACCTCATACTGGACTATTACAACTCCTTCAGTTTGAGAGTCACCTCAGGAGCGGAAACATCTGCATTTCATCGGCTGGAGAAGGGCATTATCACTGGATGTACAATTTCTGTGATATTGTTTGCCTTGGCAATGAATATGCTGGTGAAGTCAGCAGAGGCCCAATCACCAAGTCAGGCATATGGCAGCCCCCATCAGACATTTATGGATGATCTGACGATGACCAGTCCTGGGGTGCAGATGGATCCTCCAAGGGCTCGAGCACCTCATCAAATGGGCTCGGAAGGACTTTAAGCCAGCCAAGTCCAGGTCCCTGGTAGTGAGGAAAGGTAAGGTTACAGACCAGTTCCGTTTCACACTAGGAGGCATCCAGATACCATCTGTTCAAGAAAAGCCAGTCAAGAGCCTAGGCAAGATCTACGACTGTTCCCTGAAGGACACCGCAGCAATCCAGACGACCACTAACCAGTTGGGAAGCTGGCCGATGGCTGTGGACAAGTTGTGTCTGCCAGGTAAATATAAAGCCTTGATTTACCAGCATGGCATCCTGCCCCGACTGCTCTGGCCACTGCTGGTCTATGATGTTCCAATCACCACTGTTGAAGGCTTTGAGAGGAAAGTCAGCTGTTTCCCGCGGAAGTGTCTAGGGCTACCTAGGAGTCTCAGTGACATCGCCTTGTACGGTAGGTAGAACAAGCTAAAACTGCCTTTCAGTAGTTTGAAGGAAGATTTTGTGGTAACCAGAGCAAGAGAGGTGCTACTTTACAGAGACTCCAGTGACATCAAAGTCTCTTCAGCAGGCATAGAGGTCAGAACTGGCAGGAAGTGGAAGGCCCATGAGGCATTAGAGCAGGCTGAGTCACGGCTGCAACATGGCGAGCTGGTAGGAGTGGTGGCATCTGGACGGGCATGACTCGAGAGCAACCCAACACCTTGCTTTAACAAGGCCCAGGGAAAAGAAAGGCGGCAGCTGATTCAAGATGAGGTCCCACAATGGAAAGAAACCCTACAAATGTGCAAAATGTGGAAGGAGTTTCTCAGAATCATCGAATCTGAAAAACATGAACATTTGCACACTGGAAAGAAACCACACACCCTTGTTATCTGTGACAAGTCTTTTAGTCGAATTGACTATTTAATTCAACACAGGAGGATCCATAATGGTGAAAAACCTTACAAATGCTCTCAGTGTGAGAGAAGATTTAGACAGTCGGGTCACTTGTTAACCCATAAGAGAGTTCACATTTAAGGGTTTTTTTGTCAATAAATTGTTATTTTCAATGTATTCTGCATTATCCTGAATTATTGACTACAAGTGATGGATCGTTTGTTACCACAAATCTACGACCAGGATTAACCAGTATTAACAACCACTTGATTCTAACCAAAAGGGGTAATTGTTGCATTGTTTGCCTTGTTCAGTTCACATGATCTGTGAACCACTTAATTTTAACTACAAGGTGAAGTATTGGCGTATTGACTGCCATTCATTATTTGCTAGGATTTTAATTAAAAAAGTGTCTCTTATTTACTTTTCAATATTCACTATTAATTTTATGTTAAATTAATTGTAAAATGAAATAATAATTTTAGCCAGCAGAAGCCAGCATTTTTCATGATTTTCACAAAAGTTTAATGCCCTCAAGAAAATGCTCCTTTTTAAAAATATAAACATATAATATATAAAATACAAGAACAGACCCTCTGCTTTCAAACAAAAAAAAATCTGTTTTGTCCTACCTTCATGTGTTCTGTTTTTATCACCTCTCAAATATGTGTAGGTTTCATCAAAAACAGCAAATTTTGAGCAAAAAGCTGAGATAATTCCATTTTTGTGAAGGACTTTTGATAGAGATCAGATGCAGAGCGATCTTTAAAACATACACCGACATACAGCTTTTTGCCCTAGGGCAATACTTCCGGTTTTTATAAATTGCGGAAGAGCGCCACCAGGTGGATAATAGCAGTATTGCAGATTGACGAGATATCTAGAGTATCTAGATAAAGAGTTACTATTCTCCAAAGTGAATCACATTTTTGAGGGGCGAAACATGCTCGAAAACTTTTAATTTAATTATTATTGTGTTTCTCAGATGAGAAGATGATTGAAAGAACTGGAGCGAAACCATACCAATGTGGGGTTTGCGCGAAATGATTTAGACAAAGAAGTAGTTTAAGCAGACACCAGAGAATAAATTCACATGAAAAACCTTACAAGCCATTAAGAACATCACGGACATCGCTGAAAAGGGGTCAAGATGGCTGTGGATCAAGCGGGGTGATCCGTGGATCATACAAGCTACTCAGACACAAGCCAGGGTCTGATCAACCCTGGCTGGGTCGCCTGGGCGAGGGTGTATGATGTTGTGAGACCCGAAACACCCAATGAACCCAGGATACATCACTGATGATGTGTCTGAGTTGCACCAGAGGTGTATTTCAAAACTAACAAATGCTCTCAGTGTAATAAAACCTATACATATGCATCGTAGTTGAGAGCCCATAAGAGACTTCACATTGCAGAGAAACCTTACAGCTGTGGAAAATGTGGAAAGAGGTTCTCAGATTCTTCAAATCTGAGAGCACATGAACATCTGCACACTGGCAAGAAACCACACACCTGTGATTTCTGTGACAAGTCTTTTAGTCGAATTGACTATTTAATTCAACACAGGAGGATCCATAATTATGAAAAACCTTACAAATGCTCTCAGCAAGAGACAAAGATCTCGGGCCATGTAAGAAGCTGAGAACTCCACCAGAACCCACCTCGACATTTAACAACAGGGAACCAACTTTGAAGGAAGTTGAAGTTGTCGTCAAGGCTGCTAGAACCGGCTCGGCACCAGGCCCGAGTGGAGTGCCGTACGTCGCCTATAAGAGGTGCCTTAGACTCTTGAAGAGGTTATGGAAACTGATTAAGGTCATCTGGAGGAGAGGGAAGGTGGGGCAGCAGTGGCGACATGCAGAGGGTGTCTGGAACCCCAAAGGAGGAGAGCTCAAGCACCATCGAGCAGTTCAGAGTCATCTCGCTCCTCAGTGTTGAGTGCAAGATCTTCTTTAGCATTCTTGCTCACTGGACCAACATTACGTTTCAGACAAGATCAAGAACCTCATACTGGACTATTACAACTCCTTCAGTTTGAGAGTCACCTCAGGAGCGGAAACATCTGCATTTCATCGGCTGGAGAAGGGCATTATCACTGGATGTACAATTTCTGTGATATTGTTTGCCTTGGCAATGAATATGCTGGTGAAGTCAGCAGAGGCCCAATCACCAAGTCAGGCATATGGCAGCCCCCATCAGACATTTATGGATGATCTGACGATGACCAGTCCTGGGGTGCAGATGGATCCTCCAAGGGCTCGAGCACCTCATCAAATGGGCTCGGAAGGACTTTAAGCCAGCCAAGTCCAGGTCCCTGGTAGTGAGGAAAGGTAAGGTTACAGACCAGTTCCGTTTCACACTAGGAGGCATCCAGATACCATCTGTTCAAGAAAAGCCAGTCAAGAGCCTAGGCAAGATCTACGACTGTTCCCTGAAGGACACCGCAGCAATCCAGACGACCACTAACCAGTTGGGAAGCTGGCCGATGGCTGTGGACAAGTCGTGTCTGCCAGGTAAATATAAAGCCTTGATTTACCAGCATGGCATCCTGCCCCGACTGCTCTGGCCACTGCTGGTCTATGATGTTCCAATCACCACTGTTGAAGGCTTTGAGAGGAAAGTCAGCTGTTTCCCGCGGAAGTGTCTAGGGCTACCTAGGAGTCTCAGTGACATCGCCTTGTACGGTAGGTAGAACAAGCTAAAACTGCCTTTCAGTAGTTTGAAGGAAGATTTTGTGGTAACCAGAGCAAGAGAGGTGCTACTTTACAGAGACTCCAGTGACATCACAGTCTCTTCAGCAGGCATAGAGGTCAGAACTGGCAGGAAGTGGAAGGCCCATGAGGCATTAGAGCAGGCTGAGTCACGGCTGCAACATGGCGAGCTGGTAGGAGTGGTGGCATCTGGACGGGCATGACTCGAGAGCAACCCAACACCTTGCTTTAACAAGGCCCAGGGAAAAGAAAGGCGGCAGCTGATTCAAGATGAGGTCCCACAATGGAAAGAAACCCTACAAATGTGCAAAATGTGGAAGGAGTTTCTCAGAATCATCGAATCTGAAAAACATGAACATTTGCACACTGGAAAGAAACCACACACCCTTGTTATCTGTGACAAGTCTTTTAGTCGAATTGACTATTTAATTCAACACAGGAGGATCCATAATGGTGAAAAACCTTACAAATGCTCTCAGTGTGAGAGAAGATTTAGACAGTCGGGTCACTTGTTAACCCATAAGAGAGTTCACATTTAAGGGTTTTTTTTGTCAATAAATTGTTATTTTCAATGTATTCTGCATTATCCTGAATTATTGACTACAAGTGATGGATCGTTTGTTACCACAAATCTACGACCAGGATTAACCAGTATTAACAACCACTTGATTCTAACCAAAAGGGGTAATTGTTGCATTGTTTGCCTTGTTCAGTTCACATGATCTGTGAACCACTTAATTTTAACTACAAGGTGAAGTATTGCCGTATTGACTGCCATTCATTATTTGCTAGGATTTGAATTAAAAAAGTGTCTCTTATTTACTTTTCAATATTCACTATTAATTTTATGTTAAATTAATTGTAAAATGAAATAATAATTTTAGCCAGCAGAAGCCAGCATTTTTCATGATTTTCACAAAAGTTTAATGCCCTCAAGAAAATGCTCCTTTTTAAAAATATAAACATATAATATATAAAATACAAGAACAGACCCTCTGCTTTCAAACAAAAAAATCTGTTTTATCCTACCTTCATGTGTTCTGTTTTTATCACCTCTCAAATATGTGTAGGTTTCATCAAAAACAGCAAGTTTTGAGCAAAAAGCTGAGATAATTCCATTTTTGTGAAGGACTTTTGATAGAGATCAGATGCAGAGCGATCTTTAAAACATACACCGACATACAGCTTTTTGCCCTAGGGCAATACTTCCGGTTTTTATAAATTGCGGAAGAGCGCCACCAGGTGGATAATAGCAGTATTGCAGATTGACGAGATATCTAGAGTATCTAGATAAAGAGTTACTATTCTCCAAAGTGAATCACATTTTTGAGGGGCGAAACATGCTCGAAAACTTTTAATTTAATTATTATTGTGTTTCTCAGATGAGAAGATGATTGAAAGAACTGGAGCGAAACCATACCAATGTGGGGTTTGCGCGAAACGATTTAGACAAAGAAGTAGTTTAAGCAGACACCAGAGAATAAATTCACGTGAAAAACCTTACAAGCCATTAAGAACATCACGGACGTCGCTGAAAAGGGGTCAAGATGGCTGTGGATCAAGCGGGGTGATCCGTGGATCATACAAGCTACTCAGACACAAGCCAGGGTCTGATCAACCCTGGCTGGGTCGCCTGGGCGAGGGTGTATGATGTTGTGAGACCCGAAACACCCAATGAACCCAGGATACATCACTGATGATGTGTCTGAGTTGCACCAGAGGTGTATTTCAAAACTAACAAATGCTCTCAGTGTAATAAAACCTATACATATGCATCGTAGTTGAGAGCCCATAAGAGACTTCACATTGCAGAGAAACCTTACAGCTGTGGAAAATGTGGAAAGAGGTTCTCAGATTCTTCAAATCTGAGAGCACATGAACATCTGCACACTGGCAAGAAACCACACACCTGTGATTTCTGTGACAAGTCTTTTAGTCGAATTGACTATTTAATTCAACACAGGAGGATCCATAATTATGAAAAACCTTACAAATGCTCTCAGCAAGAGACAAAGATCTCGGGCCATGTAAGAAGCTGAGAACTCCACCAGAACCCACCTCGACATTTAACAACAGGGAACCAACTTTGAAGGAAGTTGAAGTTGTCGTCAAGGCTGCTAGAACCGGCTCGGCACCAGGCCCGAGTGGAGTGCCGTACGTCGCCTATAAGAGGTGCCTTAGACTCTTGAAGAGGTTATGGAAACTGATTAAGGTCATCTGGAGGAGAGGGAAGGTGGGGCAGCAGTGGCGACATGCAGAGGGTGTCTGGAACCCCAAAGGAGGAGAGCTCAAGCACCATCGAGCAGTTCAGAGTCATCTCGCTCCTCAGTGTTGAGTGCAAGATCTTCTTTAGCATTCTTGCTCACTGGACCAACATTACGTTCCAGACAAGATCAAGAACCTCATACTGGACTTTTACAACTCCTTCAGTTTGAGAGTCACCTCAGGAGCGGAAACATCTGCATTTCATCGGCTGGAGAAGGACATTATCACTGGATGTACAATTTCTGTGATATTGTTTGCCTTGGCAATGAATATGCTGGTGAAGTCAGCAGAGGCCCAATCACCAAGTCAGGCATATGGCAGCCCCCATCAGACATTTATGGATGATCTGACGATGACCAGTCCTGGGGTGCAGATGGATCCTCCAAGGGCTCGAGCACCTCATCAAATGGGCTCGGAAGGACTTTAAGCCAGCCAAGTCCAGGTCCCTGGTAGTGAGGAAAGGTAAGGTTACAGACCAGTTCCGTTTCACACTAGGAGGCATCCAGATACCATCTGTTCAAGAAAAGCCAGTCAAGAGCCTAGGCAAGATCTACGACTGTTCCCTGAAGGACACCGCAGCAATCCAGACGACCACTAACCAGTTGGGAAGCTGGCCGATGGCTGTGGACAAGTCGTGTCTGCCAGGTAAATATAAAGCCTTGATTTACCAGCATGGCATCCTGCCCCGACTGCTCTGGCCACTGCTGGTCTATGATGTTCCAATCACCACTGTTGAAGGCTTTGAGAGGAAAGTCAGCTGTTTCCCGCGGAAGTGTCTAGGGCTACCTAGGAGTCTCAGTGACATCGCCTTGTACGGTAGGTAGAACAAGCTAAAACTGCCTTTCAGTAGTTTGAAGGAAGATTTTGTGGTAACCAGAGCAAGAGAGGTGCTACTTTACAGAGACTCCAGTGACATCAAAGTCTCTTCAGCAGGCATAGAGGTCAGAACTGGCAGGAAGTGGAAGGCCCATGAGGCATTATAGCAGGCTGAGTCACGGCTGCAACATGGCAACTGGTAGGAGTGGTGGCATCTGGACGGGCATGACTCGAGAGCAACCCAACACCTTGCTTTAACAAGGCCCAGGGAAAAGAAAGGCGGCAGCTGATTCAAGATGAGGTCCCACAATGGAAAGAAACCCTACAAATGTGCAAAATGTGGAAGGAGTTTCTCAGAATCATCGAATCTGAAAAACATGAACATTTGCACACTGGAAAGAAACCACACACCCTTGTTATCTGTGACAAGTCTTTTAGTCGAATTGACTATTTAATTCAACACAGGAGGATCCATAATGGTGAAAAACCTTACAAATGCTCTCAGTGTGAGAGAAGATTTAGACAGTCGGGTCACTTGTTAACCCATAAGAGAGTTCACATTTAAGGGTTTTTTTTTTGTCAATAAATTGTTATTTTCAATGTATTCTGCATTATCCTGAATTATTGACTACAAGTGATGGATCGTTTGTTACCACAAATCTACGACCAGGATTAACCAGTATTAACAACCCCTTGATTCTAACCAAAAGGGGTAATTGTTGCATTGTTTGCCTTGTTCAGTTCACATGATCTGTGAACCACTTAATTTTAACTACAAGGTGAAGTATTGGCGTATTGACTGCCATTCATTATTTGCTAGGATTTGAATTAAAAAAAGTGTCTCTTATTTACTTTTCAATATTCACTATTAATTTTATGTTAAATTAATTGTAAAATGAAATAATAATTTTAGCCAGCAGAAGCCAGCATTTTTCATGATTTTCACAAAAGTTTAATGCCCTCAAGAAAATGCTCCTTTTTAAAAATATAAACATATAATATATAAAATACAAGAACAGACCCTCTGCTTTCAAACAAAAAAATCTGTTTTATCCTACCTTCATGTGTTCTGTTTTTATCACCTCTCAAATATGTGTAGGTTTCATCAAAAACAGCAAATTTTGAGCAAAAAGCTGAGATAATTCCATTTTTGTGAAGGACTTTTGATAGAGATCAGATGCAGAGCGATCTTTAAAACATACACCGACATACAGCTTTTTGCCCTAGGGCAATACTTCCGGTTTTTATAAATTGCGGAAGAGCGCCACCAGGTGGATAATAGCAGTATTGCAGATTGACGAGATATCTAGAGTATCTAGATAAAGAGTTACTATTCTCCAAAGTGAATCACATTTTTGAGGGGCGAAACATGCTCGAAAACTTTTAATTTAATTATTATTGTGTTTCTCAGATGAGAAGATGATTGAAAGAACTGGAGCGAAACCATACCAATGTGGGGTTTGCGCGAAACGATTTAGACAAAGAAGTAGTTTAAGCAGACACCAGAGAATAAATTCACGTGAAAAACCTTACAAGCCATTAAGAACATCACGGACGTCGCTGAAAAGGGGTCAAGATGGCTGTGGATCAAGCGGGGTGATCCGTGGATCATACAAGCTACTCAGACACAAGCCAGGGTCTGATCAACCCTGGCTGGGTCGCCTGGGCGAGGGTGTATGATGTTGTGAGACCCGAAACACCCAATGAACCCAGGATACATCACTGATGATGTGTCTGAGTTGCACCAGAGGTGTATTTCAAAACTAACAAATGCTCTCAGTGTAATAAAACCTATACATATGCATCGTAGTTGAGAGCCCATAAGAGACTTCACATTGCAGAGAAACCTTACAGCTGTGGAAAATGTGGAAAGAGGTTCTCAGATTCTTCAAATCTGAGAGCACATGAACATCTGCACACTGGCAAGAAACCACACACCTGTGATTTCTGTGACAAGTCTTTTAGTCGAATTGACTATTTAATTCAACACAGGAGGATCCATAATTATGAAAAACCTTACAAATGCTCTCAGCAAGAGACAAAGATCTCGGGCCATGTAAGAAGCTGAGAACTCCACCAGAACCCACCTCGACATTTAACAACAGGGAACCAACTTTGAAGGAAGTTGAAGTTGTCGTCAAGGCTGCTAGAACCGGCTCGGCACCAGGCCCGAGTGGAGTGCCGTACGTCGCCTATAAGAGGTGCCTTAGACTCTTGAAGAGGTTATGGAAACTGATTAAGGTCATCTGGAGGAGAGGGAAGGTGGGGCAGCAGTGGCGACATGCAGAGGGTGTCTGGAACCCCAAAGGAGGAGAGCTCAAGCACCATCGAGCAGTTCAGAGTCATCTCGCTCCTCAGTGTTGAGTGCAAGATCTTCTTTAGCATTCTTGCTCACTGGACCAACATTACGTTCCAGACAAGATCAAGAACCTCATACTGGACTATTACAACTCCTTCAGTTTGAGAGTCACCTCAGGAGCGGAAACATCTGCATTTCATCGGCTGGAGAAGGGCATTATCACTGGATGTACAATTTCTGTGATATTGTTTGCCTTGGCAATGAATATGCTGGTGAAGTCAGCAGAGGCCCAATCACCAAGTCAGGCATATGGCAGCCCCCATCAGACATTTATGGATGATCTGACGATGACCAGTCCTGGGGTGCAGATGGATCCTCCAAGGGCTCGAGCACCTCATCAAATGGGCTCGGAAGGACTTTAAGCCAGCCAAGTCCAGGTCCCTGGTAGTGAGGAAAGGTAAGGTTACAGACCAGTTCCGTTTCACACTAGGAGGCATCCAGATACCATCTGTTCAAGAAAAGCCAGTCAAGAGCCTAGGCAAGATCTACGACTGTTCCCTGAAGGACACCGCAGCAATCCAGACGACCACTAACCAGTTGGGAAGCTGGCCGATGGCTGTGGACAAGTCGTGTCTGCCAGGTAAATATAAAGCCTTGATTTACCAGCATGGCATCCTGCCCCGACTGCTCTGGCCACTGCTGGTCTATGATGTTCCAATCACCACTGTTGAAGGCTTTGAGAGGAAAGTCAGCTGTTTCCCGCGGAAGTGTCTAGGGCTACCTAGGAGTCTCAGTGACATCGCCTTGTACGGTAGGTAGAACAAGCTAAAACTGCCTTTCAGTAGTTTGAAGGAAGATTTTTTGGTAACCAGAGCAAGAGAGGTGCTACTTTACAGAGACTCCAGTGACATCAAAGTCTCTTCAGCAGGCATAGAGGTCAGAACTGGCAGGAAGTGGAAGGCCCATGAGGCATTAGAGCAGGCTGAGTCACGGCTGCAACATGGCGAGCTGGTAGGAGTGGTGGCATCTGGACGGGCATGACTCGAGAGCAACCCAACACCTTGCTTTAACAAGGCCCAGGGAAAAGAAAGGCGGCAGCTGATTCAAGATGAGGTCCCACAATGGAAAGAAACCCTACAAATGTGCAAAATGTGGAAGGAGTTTCTCAGAATCATCGAATCTGAAAAACATGAACATTTGCACACTGGAAAGAAACCACACACCCTTGTTATCTGTGACAAGTCTTTTAGTCGAATTGACTATTTAATTCAACACAGGAGGATCCATAATGGTGAAAAACCTTACAAATGCTCTCAGTGTGAGAGAAGATTTAGACAGTCGGGTCACTTGTTAACCCATAAGAGAGTTCACATTTAAGGGTTTTTTTTGTCAATAAATTGTTATTTTCAATGTATTCTGCATTATCCTGAATTATTGACTACAAGTGATGGATCGTTTGTTACCACAAATCTACGACCAGGATTAACCAGTATTAACAACCACTTGATTCTAACCAAAAGGGGTAATTGTTGCATTGTTTGCCTTGTTCAGTTCACATGATCTGTGAACCACTTAATTTTAACTACAAGGTGAAGTTATGGCGTATTGACTGCCATTCATTATTTGCTAGGATTTGAATTAAAAAAGTGTCTCTTATTTACTTTTCAATATTCACTATTAATTTTATGTTAAATTAATTGTAAAATGAAATAATAATTTTAGCCAGCAGAAGCCAGCATTTTTCATGATTTTCACAAAAGTTTAATGCCCTCAAGAAAATGCTCCTTTTTAAAAATATAAACATATAATATATAAAATACAAGAACAGACCCTCTGCTTTCAAACAAAAAAATCTGTTTTATCCTACCTTCATGTGTTCTGTTTTTATCACCTCTCAAATATGTGTAGGTTTCATCAAAAACAGCAAATTTTGAGCAAAAAGCTGAGATAATTCCATTTTTGTGAAGGACTTTTGATAGAGATCAGATGCAGAGCGATCTTTAAAACATACACCGACATACAGCTTTTTGCCCTAGGGCAATACTTCCGGTTTTTATAAATTGCGGAAGAGCGCCACCAGGTGGATAATAGCAGTATTGCAGATTGACGAGATATCTAGAGTATCTAGATAAAGAGTTACTATTCTCCAAAGTGAATCACATTTTTGAGGGGCGAAACATGCTCGAAAACTTTTAATTTAATTATTATTGTGTTTCTCAGATGAGAAGATGATTGAAAGAACTGGAGCGAAACCATACCAATGTGGGGTTTGCGCGAAACGATTTAGACAAAGAAGTAGTTTAAGCAGACACCAGAGAATAAATTCACGTGAAAAACCTTACAAGCCATTAAGAACATCACGGACGTCGCTGAAAAGGGGTCAAGATGGCTGTGGATCAAGCGGGGTGATCCGTGGATCATACAAGCTACTCAGACACAAGCCAGGGTCTGATCAACCCTGGCTGGGTCGCCTGGGCGAGGGTGTATGATGTTGTGAGACCCGAAACACCCAATGAACCCAGGATTCATCACTGATGATGTGTCTGAGTTGCACCAGAGGTGTATTTCAAAACTAACAAATGCTCTCAGTGTAATAAAACCTATACATATGCATCGTAGTTGAGAGCCCATAAGAGACTTCACATTGCAGAGAAACCTTACAGCTGTGGAAAATGTGGAAAGAGGTTCTCAGATTCTTCAAATCTGAGAGCACATGAACATCTGCACACTGGCAAGAAACCACACACCTGTGATTTCTGTGACAAGTCTTTTAGTCGAATTGACTATTTAATTCAACACAGGAGGATCCATAATTATGAAAAACCTTACAAATGCTCTCAGCAAGAGACAAAGATCTCGGGCCATGTAAGAAGCTGAGAACTCCACCAGAACCCACCTCGACATTTAACAACAGGGAACCAACTTTGAAGGAAGTTGAAGTTGTCGTCAAGGCTGCTAGAACCGGCTCGGCACCAGGCCCGAGTGGAGTGCCGTACGTCGCCTATAAGAGGTGCCTTAGACTCTTGAAGAGGTTATGGAAACTGATTAAGGTCATCTGGAGGAGAGGGAAGGTGGGGCAGCAGTGGCGACATGCAGAGGGTGTCTGGAACCCCAAAGGAGGAGAGCTCAAGCACCATCGAGCAGTTCAGAGTCATCTCGCTCCTCAGTGTTGAGTGCAAGATCTTCTTTAGCATTCTTGCTCACTGGACCAACATTACGTTCCAGACAAGATCAAGAACCTCATACTGGACTATTACAACTCCTTCAGTTTGAGAGTCACCTCAGGAGCGGAAACATCTGCATTTCATCGGCTGGAGAAGGGCATTATCACTGGATGTACAATTTCTGTGATATTGTTTGCCTTGGCAATGAATATGCTGGTGAAGTCAGCAGAGGCCCAATCACCAAGTCAGGCATATGGCAGCCCCCATCAGACATTTATGGATGATCTGACGATGACCAGTCCTGGGGTGCAGATGGATCCTCCAAGGGCTCGAGCACCTCATCAAATGGGCTCGGAAGGACTTTAAGCCAGCCAAGTCCAGGTCCCTGGTAGTGAGGAAAGGTAAGGTTACAGACCAGTTCCGTTTCACACTAGGAGGCATCCAGATACCATCTGTTCAAGAAAAGCCAGTCAAGAGCCTAGGCAAGATCTACGACTGTTCCCTGAAGGACACCGCAGCAATCCAGACGACCACTAACCAGTTGGGAAGCTGGCCGATGGCTGTGGACAAGTCGTGTCTGCCAGGTAAATATAAAGCCTTGATTTACCAGCATGGCATCCTGCCCCGACTGCTCTGGCCACTGCTGGTCTATGATGTTCCAATCACCACTGTTGAAGGCTTTGAGAGGAAAGTCAGCTGTTTCCCGCGGAAGTGTCTAGGGCTACCTAGGAGTCTCAGTGACATCGCCTTGTACGGTAGGTAGAACAAGCTAAAACTGCCTTTCAGTAGTTTGAAGGAAGATTTTGTGGTAACCAGAGCAAGAGAGGTGCTACTTTACAGAGACTCCAGTGACATCAAAGTCTCTTCAGCAGGCATAGAGGTCAGAACTGGCAGGAAGTGGAAGGCCCATGAGGCATTAGAGCAGGCTGAGTCACGGCTGCAACATGGCGAGCTGGTAGGAGTGGTGGCATCTGGACGGGCATGACTCGAGAGCAACCCAACACCTTGCTTTAACAAGGCCCAGGGAAAAGAAAGGCGGCAGCTGATTCAAGATGAGGTCCCACAATGGAAAGAAACCCTACAAATGTGCAAAATGTGGAAGGAGTTTCTCAGAATCATCGAATCTGAAAAACATGAACATTTGCACACTGGAAAGAAACCACACACCCTTGTTATCTGTGACAAGTCTTTTAGTCGAATTGACTATTTAATTCAACACAGGAGGATCCATAATGGTGAAAAACCTTACAAATGCTCTCAGTGTGAGAGAAGATTTAGACAGTCGGGTCACTTGTTAACCCATAAGAGAGTTCACATTTAAGGGTTTTTTTTGTCAATAAATTGTTATTTTCAATGTATTCTGCATTATCCTGAATTATTGACTACAAGTGATGGATCGTTTGTTACCACAAATCTACGACCAGGATTAACCAGTATTAACAACCACTTGATTCTAACCAAAAGGGGTAATTGTTGCATTGTTTGCCTTGTTCAGTTCACATGATCTGTGAACCACTTAATTTTAACTACAAGGTGAAGTATTGGCGTATTGACTGCCATTCATTATTTGCTAGGATTTGAATTAAAAAAAGTGTCTCTTATTTACTTTTCAATATTCACTATTAATTTTATGTTAAATTAATTGTAAAATGAAATAATAATTTTAGCCAGCAGAAGCCAGCATTTTTCATGATTTTCACAAAAGTTTAATGCCCTCAAGAAAATGCTCCTTTTTAAAAATATAAACATATAATATATAAAATACAAGAACAGACCCTCTGCTTTCAAACAAAAAAATCTGTTTTATCCTACCTTCATGTGTTCTGTTTTTATCACCTCTCAAATATGTGTAGGTTTCATCAAAAACAGCAAATTTTGAGCAAAAAGCTGAGATAATTCCATTTTTGTGAAGGACTTTTGATAGAGATCAGATGCAGAGCGATCTTTAAAACATACACCGACATACAGCTTTTTGCCCTAGGGCAATACTTCCGGTTTTTATAAATTGCGGAAGAGCGCCACCAGGTGGATAATAGCAGTATTGCAGATTGACGAGATATCTAGAGTATCTAGATAAAGAGTTACTATTCTCCAAAGTGAATCACATTTTTGAGGGGCGAAACATGCTCGAAAACTTTTAATTTAACCCTTGTGTGGTGTTCGTATTTTTGTTACTTAGACGATGTTTGTGGGTCTGGTGGACCCAGAGAATTATTAGTATCTTAATCCAATGCATTCATACAAATTTATGTAATATTGTTTACAGATGTTAACTTTAGCCTTATTGCAAGTAATATAGACAGAATTTATGGTTAATATTGGTCATTTACCACTGGTAGGGGACTATTTATAAACTAAAGTGCCATTCGTTTTTTGTGGTAATATGAAATAAAAGAAGGAAATTCTATTCTGATCCAGATATTGGGGGAAAAATCATATTTATCTTAAATAAGTATAAATGAAACAAAGTTTTCCACCACTGTTGATGTTTAATTATTTGAACTTTTTGAAATTGTACACATTTGTGTCAGTCTACACAGCACAGGCCCCAAACTGAACAGATGGCGTATCATAAGACATCATCCACTAAACACATAACCTGTTCATGCCAGCCAACACAACACATAAGAAGCACATTTTTAATGTGTAGCTGTGTTGTGTATGCATTTCTTGCATTTTATACACATATACTGTGTCCATCTGGTCCACACACATTGAACTACAATGTGTTGCTATTGGCCACAACTTAGAATGATGAAAATACATGGATAATATTTTACTTTCTCTATTATTCACTCTCTCTCTCTCTCTCACACACACACACATCTTTGTGGGACATTTGGTCCCCACAACGTGATAAATAGCAGGTACACACACCATAGGTTTTGTGGTAAACCCATGGGTTTACAAATGGTAATCAATATACCAAATAACCATGATTACTACTCTTTTAGTACAATAAAACTATGGATTTTTTATAATGGTAAAATGTAGAATGGTTCCTGTTAGACAGAAGGTAAAGTGTTTGTGACAGTAGGTACAGACAAATGTTCATGCACGGCATATAACATGTTGTATCCTTGCGGCATTACAGCAAAAGCAGAAGGAGAAAACTCTGACATGCATCCATCACATATGTACAGACATGTATACAAACACACTCATGCACTCACAGGAGTCCCAGGTAGGAGAAAAACAGAGTGAAGTTACATAGCACATTCAATTTTTACACTTTTATTAACCCCGGGTCCAGTGGACCCGAACACCACATATGTAATATAAATGTGTAGGGGGGGTGTACAGTGTACATTAATTATAAAGTTGTTTATTTTTATGTTCTTCATAGAAAATGAGCCAAGGCCAATGAATCTGAGGTTGAAACAACAATTAATTGCATAATTTTTCTTTCAGTAAACATTCAAAACGGGTCCCACAGACCCGAACACCACACAAGGGTTAATTATTATTGTGTTTCTCAGATGAGAAGATGATTGAAAGAACTGGAGCGAAACCATACCAATGTGGGGTTTGCGCGAAACGATTTAGACAAAGAAGTAGTTTAAGCAGACACCAGAGAATAAATTCACGTGAAAAACCTTACAAGCCATTAAGAACATCACGGACGTCGCTGAAAAGGGGTCAAGATGGCTGTGGATCAAGCGGGGTGATCCGTGGATCATACAAGCTACTCAGACACAAGCCAGGGTCTGATCAACCCTGGCTGGGTCGCCTGGGCGAGGGTGTATGATGTTGTGAGACCCGAAACACCCAATGAACCCAGGATACATCACTGATGATGTGTCTGAGTTGCACCAGAGGTGTATTTCAAAACTAACAAATGCTCTCAGTGTAATAAAACCTATACATATGCATCGTAGTTGAGAGCCCATAAGAGACTTCACATTGCAGAGAAACCTTACAGCTGTGGAAAATGTGGAAAGAGGTTCTCAGATTCTTCAAATCTGAGAGCACATGAACATCTGCACAGTGGCAAGAAACCACACACCTGTGATTTCTGTGACAAGTCTTTTAGTCGAATTGACTATTTAATTCAACACAGGAGGATCCATAATTATGAAAAACCTTACAAATGCTCTCAGCAAGAGACAAAGATCTCGGGCCATGTAAGAAGCTGAGAACTCCACCAGAACCCACCTCGACATTTAACAACAGGGAACCAACTTTGAAGGAAGTTGAAGTTGTCGTCAAGGCTGCTAGAACCGGCTCGGCACCAGGCCCGAGTGGAGTGCCGTACGTCGCCTATAAGAGGTGCCTTAGACTCTTGAAGAGGTTATGGAAACTGATTAAGGTCATCTGGAGGAGAGGGAAGGTGGGGCAGCAGTGGCGACATGCAGAGGGTGTCTGGAACCCCAAAGGAGGAGAGCTCAAGCACCATCGAGCAGTTCAGAGTCATCTCGCTCCTCAGTGTTGAGTGCAAGATCTTCTTTAGCATTCTTGCTCACTGGACCAACATTACGTTCCAGACAAGATCAAGAACCTCATACTGGACTATTACAACTCCTTCAGTTTGAGAGTCACCTCAGGAGCGGAAACATCTGCATTTCATCGGCTGGAGAAGGGCATTATCACTGGATGTACAATTTCTGTGATATTGTTTGCCTTGGCAATGAATATGCTGGTGAAGTCAGCAGAGGCCCAATCACCAAGTCAGGCATATGGCAGCCCCCATCAGACATTTATGGATGATCTGACGATGACCAGTCCTGGGGTGCAGATGGATCCTCCAAGGGCTCGAGCACCTCATCAAATGGGCTCGGAAGGACTTTAAGCCAGCCAAGTCCAGGTCCCTGGTAGTGAGGAAAGGTAAGGTTACAGACCAGTTCCGTTTCACACTAGGAGGCATCCAGATACCATCTGTTCAAGAAAAGCCAGTCAAGAGCCTAGGCAAGATCTACGACTGTTCCCTGAAGGACACCGCAGCAATCCAGACGACCACTAACCAGTTGGGAAGCTGGCCGATGGCTGTGGACAAGTCGTGTCTGCCAGGTAAATATAAAGCCTTGATTTACCAGCATGGCATCCTGCCCCGACTGCTCTGGCCACTGCTGGTCTTTGATGTTCCAATCACCACTGTTGAAGGCTTTGAGAGGAAAGTCAGCTGTTTCCCGCGGAAGTGTCTAGGGCTACCTAGGAGTCTCAGTGACATCGCCTTGTACGGTAGGTAGAACAAGCTAAAACTGCCTTTCAGTAGTTTGAAGGAAGATTTTGTGGTAACCAGAGCAAGAGAGGTGCTACTTTACAGAGACTCCAGTGACATCAAAGTCTCTTCAGCAGGCATAGAGGTCAGAACTGGCAGGAAGTGGAAGGCCCATGAGGCATTAGAGCAGGCTGAGTCACGGCTGCAACATGGCGAGCTGGTAGGAGTGGTGGCATCTGGACGGGCATGACTCGAGAGCAACCCAACACCTTGCTTTAACAAGGCCCAGGGAAAAGAAAGGCGGCAGCTGATTCAAGATGAGGTCCCACAATGGAAAGAAACCCTACAAATGTGCAAAATGTGGAAGGAGTTTCTCAGAATCATCGAATCTGAAAAACATGAACATTTGCACACTGGAAAGAAACCACACACCCTTGTTATCTGTGACAAGTCTTTTAGTCGAATTGACTATTTAATTCAACACAGGAGGATCCATAATGGTGAAAAACCTTACAAATGCTCTCAGTGTGAGAGAAGATTTAGACAGTCGGGTCACTTGTTAACCCATAAGAGAGTTCACATTTAAGGGTTTTTTTTGTCAATAAATTGTTATTTTCAATGTATTCTGCATTATCCTGAATTATTGACTACAAGTGATGGATCGTTTGTTACCACAAATCTACGACCAGGATTAACCAGTATTAACAACCCCTTGATTCTAACCAAAAGGGGTAATTGTTGCATTGTTTGCCTTGTTCAGTTCACATGATCTGTGAACCACTTAATTTTAACTACAAGGTGAAGTATTGGCGTATTGACTGCCATTCATTATTTGCTAGGATTTGAATTAAAAAAAGTGTCTCTTATTTACTTTTCAATATTCACTATTAATTTTATGTTAAATTAATTGTAAAATGAAATAATAATTTTAGCCAGCAGAAGCCAGCATTTTTCATGATTTTCACAAAAGTTTAATGCCCTCAAGAAAATGCTCCTTTTTAAAAATATAAACATATAATATATAAAATACAAGAACAGACCCTCTGCTTTCAAACAAAAAAATCTGTTTTATCCTACCTTCATGTGTTCTGTTTTTATCACCTCTCAAATATGTGTAGGTTTCATCAAAAACAGCAAATTTTGAGCAAAAAGCTGAGATAATTCCATTTTTGTGAAGGACTTTTGATAGAGATCAGATGCAGAGCGATCTTTAAAACATACACCGACATACAGCTTTTTGCCCTAGGGCAATACTTCCGGTTTTTATAAATTGCGGAAGAGCGCCACCAGGTGGATAATAGCAGTATTGCAGATTGACGAGATATCTAGAGTATCTAGATAAAGAGTTACTATTCTCCAAAGTGAATCACATTTTTGAGGGGCGAAACATGCTCGAAAACTTTTAATTTAATTATTATTGTGTTTCTCAGATGAGAAGATGATTGAAAGAACTGGAGCGAAACCATACCAATGTGGGGTTTGCGCGAAACGATTTAGACAAAGAAGTAGTTTAAGCAGACACCAGAGAATAAATTCACGTGAAAAACCTTACAAGCCATTAAGAACATCACGGACGTCGCTGAAAAGGGGTCAAGATGGCTGTGGATCAAGCGGGGTGATCCGTGGATCATACAAGCTACTCAGACACAAGCCAGGGTCTGATCAACCCTGGCTGGGTCGCCTGGGCGAGGGTGTATGATGTTGTGAGACCCGAAACACCCAATGAACCCAGGATACATCACTGATGATGTGTCTGAGTTGCACCAGAGGTGTATTTCAAAACTAACAAATGCTCTCAGTGTAATAAAACCTATACATATGCATCGTAGTTGAGAGCCCATAAGAGACTTCACATTGCAGAGAAACCTTACAGCTGTGGAAAATGTGGAAAGAGGTTCTCAGATTCTTCAAATCTGAGAGCACATGAACATCTGCACACTGGCAAGAAACCACACACCTGTGATTTCTGTGACAAGTCTTTTAGTCGAATTGACTATTTAATTCAACACAGGAGGATCCATAATTATGAAAAACCTTACAAATGCTCTCAGCAAGAGACAAAGATCTCGGGCCATGTAAGAAGCTGAGAACTCCACCAGAACCCACCTCGACATTTAACAACAGGGAACCAACTTTGAAGGAAGTTGAAGTTGTCGTCAAGGCTGCTAGAACCGGCTCGGCACCAGGCCCGAGTGGAGTGCCGTACGTCGCCTATAAGAGGTGCCTTAGACTCTTGAAGAGGTTATGGAAACTGATTAAGGTCATCTGGAGGAGAGGGAAGGTGGGGCAGCAGTGGCGACATGCAGAGGGTGTCTGGAACCCCAAAGGAGGAGAGCTCAAGCACCATCGAGCAGTTCAGAGTCATCTCGCTCCTCAGTGTTGAGTGCAAGATCTTCTTTAGCATTCTTGCTCACTGGACCAACATTACGTTCCAGACAAGATCAAGAACCTCATACTGGACTATTACAACTCCTTCAGTTTGAGAGTCACCTCAGGAGCGGAAACATCTGCATTTCATCGGCTGGAGAAGGGCATTATCACTGGATGTACAATTTCTGTGATATTGTTTGCCTTGGCAATGAATATGCTGGTGAAGTCAGCAGAGGCCCAATCACCAAGTCAGGCATATGGCAGCCCCCATCAGACATTTATGGATGATCTGACGATGACCAGTCCTGGGTTGCAGATGGATCCTCCAAGGGCTCGAGCACCTCATCAAATGGGCTCGGAAGGACTTTAAGCCAGCCAAGTCCAGGTCCCTGGTAGTGAGGAAAGGTAAGGTTACAGACCAGTTCCGTTTCACACTAGGAGGCATCCAGATACCATCTGTTCAAGAAAAGCCAGTCAAGAGCCTAGGCAAGATCTACGACTGTTCCCTGAAGGACACCGCAGCAATCCATACGACCACTAACCAGTTGGGAAGCTGGCCGATGGCTGTGGACAAGTCGTGTCTGCCAGGTAAATATAAAGCCTTGATTTACCAGCATGGCATCCTGCCCCGACTGCTCTGGCCACTGCTGGTCTATGATGTTCCAATCACCACTGTTGAAGGCTTTGAGAGGAAAGTCAGCTGTTTCCCGCGGAAGTGTCTAGGGCTACCTAGGAGTCTCAGTGACATCGCCTTGTACGGTAGGTAGAACAAGCTAAAACTGCCTTTCAGTAGTTTGAAGGAAGATTTTGTGGTAACCAGAGCAAGAGAGGTGCTACTTTACAGAGACTCCAGTGACATCAAAGTCTCTTCAGCAGGCATAGAGGTCAGAACTGGCAGGAAGTGGAAGGCCCATGAGGCATTAGAGCAGGCTGAGTCACGGCTGCAACATGGCGAGCTGGTAGGAGTGGTGGCATCTGGACGGGCATGACTCGAGAGCAACCCAACACCTTGCTTTAACAAGGCCCAGGGAAAAGAAAGGCGGCAGCTGATTCAAGATGAGGTCCCACAATGGAAAGAAACCCTACAAATGTGCAAAATGTGGAAGGAGTTTCTCAGAATCATCGAATCTGAAAAACATGAACATTTGCACACTGGAAAGAAACCACACACCCTTGTTATCTGTGACAAGTCTTTTAGTCGAATTGACTATTTAATTCAACACAGGAGGATCCATAATGGTGAAAAACCTTACAAAAGCTCTCAGTGTGAGAGAAGATTTAGACAGTCGGGTCACTTGTTAACCCATAAGAGAGTTCACATTAAAGGGTTTTTTTTGTCAATAAATTGTTATTTTCAATGTATTCTGCATTATCCTGAATTATTGACTACAATTGATGGATCGTTTGTTACCACAAATCTACGACCAGGATTAACCAGTATTAACAACCACTTGATTCTAACCAAAAGGGGTAATTGTTGCATTGTTTGCCTTGTTCAGTTCACATGATCTGTGAACCACTTAATTTTAACTACAAGGTGAAGTATTGGCGTATTGACTGCCATTCATTATTTGCTAGGATTTGAATTAAAAAAGTGTCTCTTATTTACTTTTCAATATTCACTATTAATTTTATGTTAAATTAATTGTAAAATGAAATAATAATTTTAGCCAGCAGAAGCCAGCATTTTTCATGATTTTCACAAAAGTTTAATGCCCTCAAGAAAATGCTCCTTTTTAAAAATATAAACATATAATATATATAAAATACAAGAACAGACCCTCTGCTTTCAAACAAAAAAAAATCTGTTTTATCCTACCTTCATGTGTTCTGTTTTTATCACCTCTCAAATATGTGTAGGTTTCATCAAAAACAGCAAATTTTGAGCAAAAAGCTGAGATAATTCCATTTTTGTGAAGGACTTTTGATAGAGATCAGATGCAGAGCGATCTTTAAAACATACACCGACATACAGCTTTTTGCCCTAGGGCAATACTTCCGGTTTTTATAAATTGCGGAAGAGCGCCACCAGGTGGATAATAGCAGTATTGCAGATTGACGAGATATCTAGAGTATCTAGATAAAGAGTTACTATTCTCCAAAGTGAATCACATTTTTGAGGGGCGAAACATGCTCGAAAACTTTTAATTTAATTATTATTGTGTTTCTCAGATGAGAAGATGATTGAAAGAACTGGAGCGAAACCATACCAATGTGGGGTTTGCGCGAAACGATTTAGACAAAGAAGTAGTTTAAGCAGACACCAGAGAATAAATTCACGTGAAAAACCTTACAAGCCATTAAGAACATCACGGACGTCGCTGAAAAGGGGTCAAGATGGCTGTGGATCAAGCGGGGTGATCCGTGGATCATACAAGCTACTCAGACACAAGCCAGGGTCTGATCAACCCTGGCTGGGTCGCCTGGGCGAGGGTGTATGATGTTGTGAGACCCGAAACACCCAATGAACCCAGGATACATCACTGATGATGTGTCTGAGTTGCACCAGAGGTGTATTTCAAAACTAACAAATGCTCTCAGTGTAATAAAACCTATACATATGCATCGTAGTTGAGAGCCCATAAGAGACTTCACATTGCAGAGAAACCTTACAGCTGTGGAAAATGTGGAAAGAGGTTCTCAGATTCTTCAAATCTGAGAGCACATGAACATCTGCACAGTGGCAAGAAACCACACACCTGTGATTTCTGTGACAAGTCTTTTAGTCGAATTGACTATTTAATTCAACACAGGAGGATCCATAATTATGAAAAACCTTACAAATGCTCTCAGCAAGAGACAAAGATCTCGGGCCATGTAAGAAGCTGAGAACTCCACCAGAACCCACCTCGACATTTAACAACAGGGAACCAACTTTGAAGGAAGTTGAAGTTGTCGTCAAGGCTGCTAGAACCGGCTCGGCACCAGGCCCGAGTGGAGTGCCGTACGTCGCCTATAAGAGGTGCCTTAGACTCTTGAAGAGGTTATGGAAACTGATTAAGGTCATCTGGAGGAGAGGGAAGGTGGGGCAGCAGTGGCGACATGCAGAGGGTGTCTGGAACCCCAAAGGAGGAGAGCTCAAGCATCATCGAGCAGTTCAGAGTCATCTCGCTCCTCAGTGTTGAGTGCAAGATCTTCTTTAGCATTCTTGCTCACTGGACCAACATTACGTTCCAGACAAGATCAAGAACCTCATACTGGACTATTACAACTCCTTCAGTTTGAGAGTCACCTCAGGAGCGGAAACATCTGCATTTCATCGGCTGGAGAAGGGCATTATCACTGGATGTACAATTTCTGTGATATTGTTTGCCTTGGCAATGAATATGCTGGTGAAGTCAGCAGAGGCCCAATCACCAAGTCAGGCATATGGCAGCCCCCATCAGACATTTATGGATGATCTGACGATGACCAGTCCTGGGGTGCAGATGGATCCTCCAAGGGCTCGAGCACCTCATCAAATGGGCTCGGAAGGACTTTAAGCCAGCCAAGTCCAGGTCCCTGGTAGTGAGGAAAGGTAAGGTTACAGACCAGTTCCGTTTCACACTAGGAGGCATCCAGATACCATCTGTTCAAGAAAAGCCAGTCAAGAGCCTAGGCAAGATCTACGACTGTTCCCTGAAGGACACCGCAGCAATCCAGACGACCACTAACCAGTTGGGAAGCTGGCCGATGGCTGTGGACAAGTCGTGTCTGCCAGGTAAATATAAAGCCTTGATTTACCAGCATGGCATCCTGCCCCGACTGCTCTGGCCACTGCTGGTCTATGATGTTCCAATCACCACTGTTGAAGGCTTTGAGAGGAAAGTCAGCTGTTTCCCGCGGAAGTGTCTAGGGCTACCTAGGAGTCTCAGTGACATCGCCTTGTACGGTAGGTAGAACAAGCTAAAACTGCCTTTCAGTAGTTTGAAGGAAGATTTTTTGGTAACCAGAGCAAGAGAGGTGCTACTTTACAGAGACTCCAGTGACATCAAAGTCTCTTCAGCAGGCATAGAGGTCAGAACTGGCAGGAAGTGGAAGGCCCATGAGGCATTAGAGCAGGCTGAGTCACGGCTGCAACATGGCGAGCTGGTAGGAGTGGTGGCATCTGGACGGGCATGACTCGAGAGCAACCCAACACCTTGCTTTAACAAGGCCCAGGGAAAAGAAAGGCGGCAGCTGATTCAAGATGAGGTCCCACAATGGAAAGAAACCCTACAAATGTGCAAAATGTGGAAGGAGTTTCTCAGAATCATCGAATCTGAAAAACATGAACATTTGCACACTGGAAAGAAACCACACACCCTTGTTATCTGTGACAAGTCTTTTAGTCGAATTGACTATTTAATTCAACACAGGAGGATCCATAATGGTGAAAAACCTTACAAATACTCTCAGTGTGAGAGAAGATTTAGACAGTCGGGTCACTTGTTAACCCATAAGAGAGTTCACATTTAAGGGTTTTTTTTGTCAATAAATTGTTATTTTCAATGTATTCTGCATTATCCTGAATTATTGACTACAAGTGATGGATAGTTTGTTACCACAAATCTATGACCAGGATTAACCAGTATTAACAACCACTTGATTCTAACCAAAAGGGGTAATTTTGTTGCATTGTCGGCATTGTTCAGTTCACATGATCCGACGAACCACTGTATTTTAACTACAAGGTTAAGTATTGGTGTATCGACTGCCATTCATTATTTGGTCTGACCAACCTCTTAACTTGTTGCATGGTCAAGTTTGTGATGAGAGCCTATAATAACAAGTCAATATAATAATGAGTTGAAGTAGAATTATTAAACATTTGTCTAAATTCCAGGATTATCAAATATATTATTTGATTCATATTACCAACAGTGAGTTTTTAACTTTCAGAGTCAGATAAAATTACCTAAATTACTTAACGTTATAACGTCACCAATAAGTGCTGGTTAAAGACAGAACGCACTGAAAACCTTCCCCACAATGCATGGACTTTGCCATTGGGCCAACGTGTGGTTTTACCTTACAGTGGTGATAAAATAATGTAGGGGATTATATAGGGTTTCATTGTTTGATGTACTTGGTTAAATTTACAAAGATTTTGAACAGGAGGTGAATCATATATTTCTAAAAAACGAGCAGGGTAGAGGTCCAGTTATTCCTCAATAGATAATATTTTTATTCTACAATCAGCGGTTCAGAAAAATATTACAAAAAAAAGGAAGTAAGTAAAGTTGAATGATAAAATAATACAACGTACTTTTAGTTTAAGGGGACATTCCATGAAAATCAGACTTTTTTATGTTTAAGTGCTATAATCGTGTCCCCAGTGCTTCTACTAACCCAGAAAACATGAAAAATAGCAACCCTGTAACTTTATTTTGGTAAGTCTCTCTCTGCAAGCATGTGAATATTTAGGTCATTAGGATTTCGCTTCGTAGTAAGGGGATCTTATTATAATGATACCGCCCCTTCATGCTATCAACCTATACGCGGCCTCACCAGTGCGAGAGACAGAAAGAAAGACAGAATGACTGACAGCATGGCGCGTTTGTATTCCCTCAAACACAAACAGTAGCCTACAATCTTATAACTTGTATTTTTAATGGTCTTTCTAAAGGTTGAAGATGAGGATTAACGTTGCCTTAGTGCAAGAGAGAGAGAGAGAGAGAGAGAGAGAGAGAGAGAGAGAGAGAGAGAGAGAGCACGAGTGAGAGAGAGAGTGGGCGAACAACGTGAGAGAGGGAAAGAGAGAGCAACGCGACTGTTCACTTTCATCAATACAAGTATGTTGTTTAATATGTTTCTCTGAAGTTTATATGAATGACCACGAGGATTAATGCAATGCACAAGACAGAGTGAGAGAACAACGCATATTTACTATCAGACACGGTACTAAATATCTTTAACTCATCGCTAGAATTAGGATACGTTCCAACAGCTTTCAAACTAGCAGTTATTAGACCGCTCATTAAAAAACCAAACCTTGACCAGGGAGATCTTAATAACTTTAGATCTCAAATCTACCTTTTCTTTCTAAAATATTACAAAAAGTAGTGGCAAGCCAGCTACGCACGTTCATAGCATTCGCATAATTTGTCTAGTAAAGGTTCTTAACTCGCAATAGTTATTTTCACGGAACAAAGCACTCACCGTCATAACACAGACCAACCAAATAAATAAATAAAAACCTTTCCTGCATGAACACTTAAAATGAATTGCATTAAATAGTTTGCCACCGTTTGCCACTGAACCTGCATTAACGACGACAGTGGGGCTTCCGGCCTTAGTCAAACGGTTTGGCACGTATGGTTGGGTTGCGATTTTGGTGCTTTCGTGTGTCTTGTGAATAGTATGCCATACAGACCCGTTTGCCACTGAACCTGCATTAACGACGACAGTGGGGCCTCCAGCCTTAGTCAAACGGGTTGGTATGTATGGTCGGGTTGCGTTTTTCGCGCTTTCGTGTGTCTTGTGAATAGTATGCCATACAGACCCGTTTGCCACTGAACCTGCATTAACGACGACAGTGGGGCTTTAGGCCTTAGTCAAACGGGTTGTCAGGTTTCATTTTCTCTTAAAGATCGGAAGGTGACCCTTATTTACCATATATACCCTCGCATTGGGTCCCCAATTTGCTAAATCCTCAACTGTGGATAACATAATTATGCCGCAATAGTTAGTCTGTCTTGAACTAAGCTGAGTTAAACCACATCACTGTGTGACACTTCAATACATATGAACGGCCGCTACGCTAATACGATTTTGTTTTTCTCTCCCTGTCTCGTCCTCGACCCGAGGACAACGAGACAAACAGACCCAGTCCCGGTAGATGTGAAAGTCGGCACACCTCTGATCTACTGGCCGTCCTTCAACGTTATGCCCAGCTGATGCCTGACCAACGATCACCGGCAGAACCGCTTAATCTCCGCTAAATCTCCTTATCCGTTCTCCCAAGGGTTTTTCCCTCCTAGGACTTATTTTTCCTTGGATAAAAGCCCGGGGTTTTTTTTCTCCTAGGGGGTTTTTCACCCCGGGGAGGCAGCCTTTTTGGGCTTTACCTAGCTTCCTCTTCTATACGTTGCTTTAGTAATACGTGCACTTATAATATTGAGTCATAGCCGCAGCAAATTTAACTGCTCATGCTATCATGTATTTTGTTGTGCTATCTGTCGTTTTTCTGTGCTTTTCACTGCTTCTATTTATGTAAAGCTGCTTTGAAACAATTGACTTTTGTGAAAAGCGCTATATAAATAAAATTGAATTGAATTGCGAGTAATAATACATATGAAAAGTTCCAATCAGGATTCAGGCCCCACCATAGCACAGAAACAGCGCTACTAAGAGTTACAAATGACCTCCTATTAACATCCGATCGGGGTGAAATCTCAATCCTTATATTACTAGACCTTACTGCAGCCTTTGACACAACAGATCACAGAATCCTACTCAATAGACTAGAAAACTATGTTGGCATCTGTGGTCAGGCGTCCTATCACTCCCCCGTTAAATTCGGCGTACCTCAGGGATCAGTTCTAGGCCCTATCCTATTCTCGTTATATATGTTACCTCTAGGAGACATTATCAGGAAACATAACATAAGTTTTCACTGCTATGCGGATGAAACCCAGCATTACATCTCGTCACATCCTAGCAAAACCCACCAGTTTGCTAAGCTAACAGACTGCATTAGTGATATTAGGGACTGGATGGCACATAACTTTCTTATGCTAAACTCCAATAAGACAGAGATACTTATTATCGATCCAAATCGTTACAAACATAATATGACAGATTACAAGTTGCCCATAGATGGCTGCACGGTGGTGCCATCTTCCACAGTTAAGAATTTAGGCGTAATGTTTGACAGCAATCTATCTTTCGATAGTCATATCTCCAACGTCTGCCGCAGAGCATTCTTCCATCTTAGAAATATCTCAAAAATACGCCATATGCTGTCTGTATCAGATGCAGAAAAGCTTATCCATGCTTTTATGACCTCTAGAATAGACTATTGTAACTCGTTACTCGGGGGATGCAATGCAAAACAGGTAAACAATCTACAGCTGGTTCAAAATGCCACCGCGAGAGTACTTAATCTAAAAAGTTTGACCACATTAGTCCAATTCTGGCATCTTTACACTGACTACCAGTTAAATATTGCATACAATTTAAAATATTACTAATCACCTACACAAAGCCTTAAATGGCCTAGCGCCCTCGTATATTTAAGAACTACTATCAGAATACAATCCACCACGTAAACTGCGGTCACAAAATTCTGGTTACTTAATTATCCCTAGAATATCAAAAGTGTCTAAAGGTGGTAGATCCTTTTCCTACTTGGCCCCTAAGCTCTGGAATGATTTACCCAAAAATGTTCGCGTATCAGACACAGTCGAGCAATTTAAATCTAAACTTAAGACATTCTTCTTTAACAAAGCATTCACATAGAATGTCCAGTAAATGTACTTTTCCCGCAGTAGTTATTTTGTCTAGAACAAAGCACTCACATACCTCATATGGGTAATTTACTCTTGCCGCAATAGTTAGCCTGTCTGGAACCGAGCTGAATTAAACCACTATAATGTATGACACTTGCATTACATGCGAACGTCACCTACGCTAATAGAATTCTGTTTTTGTCTCCCTGTCTAGTCCTCGACCCCGAGGACAAGAGACAAACAGACCCAGTTCCTGTAGCTGTGAAGGTCATCGCACCACTGATCTACAGGCTGTCCTTCAACGTGATGCCCAGCCGATGCGCGACCAACGACCACCGGCTGAACCAGTTTTATCCGCTTACCCGCATCCTATCCCTACCGTGTCTATATATATATAAATATGAATTTCTCCCTAGGGTTTTTTGTCCTTCTAGGAGTTTTTCCCACTGGGTTTTCTCCTAGGGGTTTTTTTACTCCCAGGGAGAGTCAGCCAACTTTGGCTTAACTTAGCACTTTACTGTATACGTTACATTATCAATACGCTCGCTTGTACGGTTTATCCTTAGCCGCTATATTCTACTTCTTATACTATCTATTGATTTTCTGTGTTCTCCTCTACATCTACTCATGTAAAGCTGCTTTGCAACAATTAACAATTGTGAAAAGCGCTATATAAATAAAACTGAATTGAATTGAATACACAATAAGCATAAATATGCTGTTTAATGTTTCAAATGAATACGAGGAGTCACAAGACAGCGAGTGAGAGACTGACAGAAACGCGTTGTGTTCAATCATACACAATAAGCATAAACATGTCATTTCATCTGTTTCTCTAAAGTTTAAGCATTAAACGTGTTGTTTTATTACAGATCATTTAAATGTGCTTGTGTGGTTTGGTCAAAAAGTAAACTTCTGAGTGTTTGTGGAAGTGCATTTTATTTAGGGCTGGTAAATAATTCAATATTGATAGATGTCACGGTATATAATTTTCAATAACAGAGATATGACTTCTATGGTAAATGGTAAATGGACTGCATTTATATAGCGCTTTTAACAGACCTATGGCCATCCAAAGCGCTTTACAATTAGCCTCACATTCACCCATTCACTCCCACATTCATACACCGACAGCGGTGTCAGCCATGCAAGGCGCCAGCCAGCTCGTCGGGAGCAGCTGGGGTTAGGTGTCTTGCTCAAGGACACCTCGACACTTGGTCTGGTGGAGCCGGGGATTGAACCACCAACCTTCCGGTTTGTAGACAACCTACATGAACCACTAGGCCACTGCCGCCCCGGAATAAAACACATTTCCGATATTTCGATATACATTGCAGCAGGGCTATTCAAATCTTACCCTGGGGGGCCAGGGCACTGCAGAGTTTAGCTCCATCCCTGATCAAACACATCTGAGCAAGCTAATCAAGGTCTTTATGATCACTAGACAATTACAGGTGGTTAAGTTTGATTAGGGTTGGAGCTCAACTTGTCATGGTCTTGTCAGACTTCTGTGCTAGATTAAGGTCTGAGTGCATCTGACAGGACCATGACAGTATTATGTTCTGTGTGGGGACATGTGGAGTCATATTGTATGTGTGGCTTCCACATGTTCACAGTGTCTTGTCGCTGTCGTTATCTTGCCAGACCTTAGTATAGGTTCAGGTCTGTGTTCTGAGGGCAAGGTCATGGCAGCATTGTGAGTAGTTATATGGGGCCAGCATTCGTCAAACTAATGATTTATGACCCCCTTGACAGGTCGTGTTCTGACAGGTCGTGTTTTATGACCCCTTGACAGATGGTGTTTTGACAGGTTGTGTTTTATGACCCTTGACAGATGATTTTTTGACAGTTTGTGTTTTATGACCCCTTGACAGATGGTGTTTTGACAGTTTGTGTTTTATGACACCATTGACAGATGGTGTCTTGACAGGTCGTGTTTTATGACCCCTAGACAGATGGCGTTTTATGACCCCTTGACAGATGGTGTTTTGACAGGTCGTGTTTTATGACCCTTGACAGATGGTGTTTTGACAGTTTGTGTTTTATGACCCCTTGACAGATGGTGTTTTGACAGATTGTGTTTTATGACTCCCTTGACAGATGGTGTTTTGACAGGTCGTGTTTGACAGTTGCCGCCAGCGTCTCTCTCCCCCTCCATCCCTCCCTCCTTTCTAGCCCGTGCGCGTCTTACCATTGAGTGTCTCACAGCGGGTGCGTGTTGTAAACGAGTAAAGATTTCTAAAACTCAATGTTGGTAAAATAATTCACCATTACACTGACAAAAAGTAAATGTTTATTTTAGATTTAGACAAATCATGAACAAGGCTCTGATTAAAACTTTTGGTTGTAACATCACAAGTTATTTAATTAAATATTCCGTATACGTGTATAGTTTAAGCAATGACCTAAGCCAAAACCTTCGGCGCCGTCAATACTACAATCTTTAGACGAAAGTCTAAACTAAATAAAAATTTTCATACGGTTCATGAGGTCCGTGAATCTTTTCATGACCTGCTCTATAGTTTCACGCATATTAAAGAGCACTCTCCAGCGGTGCCTGACAAAGCGCCGGGTGAGCGTTCATATTTGCCATTTTAAAATAAACTTAATAAATGTAATTCTGTCCACTATGGCAAAATAGGAGTTTATTTTAGATTTAGGGGATTCTTTAACCATGTCTCTGATTAAGACATGTGTATACGTGCACCGTTGGTGACAGAGAACTTATATCTGACGTTAATAAACTTTTAAATGTTTTTAAGACGTCTTCACCCCATTTTAGGGGTTTATTTCTAATTAAAGGCTTCTTAAGACATGTGTGAATATGTGTATATTATACAAAGAGTCTTATATTGTCTGCTCTGACAAAAATAAAGTATTATTTTAGATTTTAGGTGAATTGAATGCGTGTATCTTATAAATACAACTTGATAATACGTTTGTGTTGTCAAGAGACTTCTTTAAAGTCACACAAGAATAAAATATTTTAGTTGTAACTGGCTTAACTTAAATCTGCTATTATCTATTTAACTATAAGCTATATTTTTCTGATCAGCCGCAAACAGAAGCTGTTCTGTGAGCGTCGGGGTGTTTGAGATAATTCACAGCAGGGGGCTGATTGTAAACTAGTGTCTTTTAAAACCGCTGTGGTAATGTGTTCAGCATGGGTATAGCAATGTAATCAGCATGGGTATAGCAACGAACTGTGCCAAAACCACCGGGGGCCGCCAATAACACATTCTTTAGACTAAAGGCTATTTATTTTAAACTAAATAAAAGTTTAATCTTTTCAGGCATAGTATTCTGATCACACCATTAGATCGCGCTCCGGCGTTTACAATAGAGAACATACGCGGATGCGTGTTCATATCTACCGTTAAGAAACTTTTAAACGATTAAAAACATTTTCATATCATCATCTGGGTTTGTTTTAAATTAATGACATCTTAAAACCAACTGTGAAATGTGTTTATTACACAATAAATGTAATTCTGTCCGCTCTTCCAAAATAAGGGTTAATTTTAGATTTAGGGAATTCTTTAATCAAGTCTCTGATTAAAACACATGAATGCGTGAACCACCGTTGCCAAAGAACCTTTTAAACGTTTAAGACATTTCAGTCCCTCTACTGGTTTGAATTCATTATTGTCATCTAATATCCAAGTGTGTACATGTGTATTTACGATAAATGTAACGCGGTACGCATTGTCAAAATAAAAGGTTTCTTGAACATGGTATTCCAGTGTGTGTTTCTAGTCTTGCGAGTGCTCGGCATATTTATTGATGTGAAAAAAAAGTTTGTTGTTTTGTGCGGTCGGGTTCTGGACGGACGGTTTTTATGAGTCTCTCCGCACCATACGTTATCACCCAGCGGCCCTAGTGTGTCTGAACTGCGGTGGTGTTCAGTGGACCGTACTGTTTCTAAAACTCTGTGTTGGTAAAATAAGTGTAATTCAGCCCCCATTGACAATAACTAAAAGGTGTATTTTAGATTTTAGTTAGAGCACCAGAGCCTATTTTAGGGGAGACACTGCAGGATCTAAAAGTTTGTAACAGTACAAAATTATTTAATGAAATATTCAGTACGTTTATATTTAAGCAATGAATTGTACCAAAACCACCCTAGGTCGACAATTCTTTAGACTAAAGTCTATTTATTTTAAACTAAATAAAAGCTGATTCGCTTCACGAGATCTGTGAAGCTTTTCAAGCAGAGGGTTCTGTTCAAACCATTAAAGATCGGGGCTCCGGCGTTTACAATAGAACATACGCGGATGCGTGCACATATCGGCCATTAAGAAACTTTTAAACGATTAAAGACATTTTCATCTCATATTCTGGGTCTATTTTAATCTAATGACACCTTAAAACCAACTGTGAATATGTGTTTATTACACGATAAATGTAATTCTGAGCGCTCTGGTTATATAAAAGTTATTTTAGGCATATCATTATCCCATACTCATAAGATAATGATTAAAGCATGTTATTGCATAAAGCAATAAACACATGCACTCACATATCTATGGTTTTAAAAACAAAACTTTTTAATGTTTAAGACATTTTGACCCCATTTACTGGTTTTGTGTCCGCTGTGGATCCCAACCTCTAAGTGTTTATTATACAACAAATGCAATTCTGTCCGCATTTCTAGTTTTACAACGCCTCTGATTTAAACATGTTTTTTTTTTTAAATGAAACAGCCATGTGACTTTTATGACAAAAGCTATTCGATCTTAATTTTTTTGTTTTTAACATCCAAATGTTCTTATACACAATCCATAATTAAACATCTAGGTGTGTATGAGTAAGATTATATCTAATGTCACATGAGCAGCACGGAGTCGCGCTTGTGTCTGTGTGTTTGTGTGAGTGCATCCAGTCTGGTTATGTGTGTGCGTGTTTATGAGCCCGTGTCTTTGCAAGGTGTGTGCGTGTGTGTGTGTGTGTGTGTGTGTGTGTGTGTGTGTGTGTGTGTGTGTGCATGGGGGACTATGATGTCTCTGTTTGTTACTAAAGCTTTGATATTAAGTCTGTGCCCTCATTGACAAAAAGTAAAGGGGTTTTTAGATTTAGGATTCATTACACAGATACTGATTAAATCATGTTATCCATTATTTGCGATTTAAAGAAACTTAAAAGGTTTAAGACATTTTATCTCACATTTTGGTGTTGTTTTTAATTAATATAGCCTTAAACCCATCTGTTATCCATTTAGGGAACAATAAAATGTTTGCAAATATTATTTATCAAAGTTGACGATGTTATAAGCCAGGTTGTCACTAACGTGACAACAAACATTTCTTTAAAGACAAAACATTTAACAAAATTGCCATGGCTTACAGAGACACACTAGACTTTTTGTGTGTGTGTGTGTGTGGGGGGGGGGGGGGTTGTTAAACATGATTGGGTGCTTCCATTAAACTATCTATATCAACAACACCAGATAGGATGTACCTCTACATAACAGTAAAATCATGTACACATATTAAATAGGTAAACCTTAACACTTATTTAAAAAATAAAAATATACTATTCGAACATCCTAACCTGATATTAGGTTAGATTAGGTTTTAAGGTCAATCAGCGTCTTTAGCTTTACGACTTACAGCACAAAACCCCCAATGACAGGAGCAATGACAGGATTTTTATGAAGTGGAGCAGACCCTTGGTTTGCCTGAGGGGTTAGTTTCAACTTAGGTTAACATCTATCAGTGCATAATAAGCAAACATGAAATTATATTTTACCTATGGTTTGTTACTGATGTTCCTAGTTTCGCGTATTTTTCTAAAACAAACTTTTCTTTTCAAACTTAGGCTGCATTCATATATTAGCCTTTTTCATACATTGTAAATAGATTTCTTCACTAGTGTCAACTTATGTGTGAGCTTATGTAAATTCATCAGATGGTCTTACGTGTGTATTTTCTTAAACAAACATTTTGCTTTTCAAACTTAGGCAGTCTTCATAAGTTTGTCTTTCGATAAGTTGTTCATAGTTTTTATTTGTTAGTGTCAACTTATGTCTGAGATTTTGTAAATTCATCAGATGTTTCTTACTTGTGTATTTTCTTAAACAAACATTTGCTTTTCAAACTTAGTTAGTCTTCACACTTTTGTCTATTCATACACTCGTTCAAAAAAAATTTCTTCGCTAGTGTCAACTAATGACTATGGGCCTTTTTACACCTGGTCACTTCATGTGTTTTCTCTGATCGGATAGCTATCTGATTTGTTAAAACTGTTCCATTTACATTTGGCCACATAAATGCGTCTTGGCAAAACGAATATGAATCTGATCTTTTACCCCCGCCCAAAATGCAAATACACTATTTATTACTCCGCCTTAAAAAACTTATGACGTTTACGCAACAATATGCAGCACTTACTGTATGTTGTACTGAATGTTGGGCAGGGGACGCGCGTCTCCTTGCTCGGCATGAGCTGAAGCTCGCAGTACAGCGCAGCAGGAGAGTGACAGCGCGATGATTTAATGCAGGTCCATGACGGGAAAAGCATTCACAAAACTCTCTTAACGTTATATTTCTTTGTTTAATATCATTTGAATTTGTCATTATACTCTTTTATTGATTCTAGGAAGCTTGTTTGTTTGGCGCTCTTCCAGCTTACTTGCGAGTGACGTGTTTACGTTTGGGAGGAGTAAAGCGCGACGTATGTGGTTTCATCAACCAGATGCATTTACACTTCTCTGAAATGCGTCCCAGACCACCTCCTGAAGTGGTTTGAGCGATCGGATTTAAATCCGTCTCGAAATCGTTTCAGAGGGCATTTACACCTGGTCTTTTTATGATCAGATAGCTATCCGATCAGAGAAAACGCATGAAGTGACCAGGTGTAAAAAGCCCCCTTTTGTAAACTCATCAGATGTTCTTAGTTGTATCTGCACAGACAATATTATACTTATATCATTCGTCTTGTTTTCTTTTGTAAGTGACAACATATATCTGTGATTGTTTTTATGAACACAGTTGGTTTCATTTATGTAGTTTATGTAACACTTTGTCAAACTCTTAAAGGTAGTACTAGCTGTTTAAAACAACAATGCAAAGTGTTTTAGATTTACTTGATAAATCTTTTACATCAAAACAAACTAGGATAGCAATATGTTTGAATCTGTAACCGGTAATACCACCAATAGATCGTTGTACATAAAGTCTGCAAAATAATAAAGATTGTTTAGGTTTTTATTTAGTAAACCTTTTAACATAAAGTGGAGAGTCTGTTGTATGTAACAACAAAGATGCGATGAAACAACGCAAAACAAGAGAGGCTACGTTTGTTAAATCACATATAAATTAAGATGCAAACATCTACAAAAGGGGAATTTTTGCAAGACGAATGATATAAGTATAATATTGTCTGTGCAGATACAACTAAGAACATCTGATGAGTTTACAAAATCTCAGTCATTAGTTGAGATTCATAAGTGTATGAATAGACAAAAGTGTGAAGACTAACTAAGTTTGAAAAGCAAATGTTTGTTTAAGAAAATACACAAGAAACATCTGATGAATTTACAAAATCTCAGACATAAGTTGACACTAACAAATAAAAACTATGAACAACTTATCGAAAGACAAACGTATGAAGACTGCCTAAGTTTGAACAAGCAAAATGTTTGTTTAAGAAAATACACACGTAAGACCATCTGATGAATTTACATAAGCTCACACATAAGTTGACACTAGTGAAGAAATCTATTTACAATGTATGAAAAAGGCTAATATATGAATGCAGCCTAAGTTTGAAAAGAAAAGTTTGTTTCAGAAAAATACGCGAAACTAGGAACATCAGTAACAAACCATAGGTAAAATATAATTTCATGTTTGCTTATTATGCACTGATAGATGTTAACCTAAGTTGAAACTAACCCCTCAGGCAAACCAAGGGTCTGCTCCACTTCATAAAAATACTGTCATTGCTCCTGTCATTTGGGGGGGGGGTTTGTGCTGTAAGTCGTAAAGCTAAAGACGCTGATTGACCTTAAAACCTAATCTAACCTTATATCAGGTTAGGATGTTCGAATAGTATATTTTTATTTTTTAAATAAGTGTTAAGGTTTACCTATTTAATATGTGTACATGATTTTACTGTTATGTAGAGGCAGAGGCGTCATGCCCATTGAAACTGAGGGGGCACGTGCCCCCTCGGATTTTTGAGCCAAATGGATTTTGCAAGCAACCTCAAAAATAAAAAAAAGCGTCCATTAATCTTTAAATCTGTTTAAAATGCCCAAATTATCAATTTTCTGCTGCATCCGTGTCACTTTTCAGAGTTTTGATAGTGTTTTGATCGTGTACATTACTTTATTCTGGCGGCAGTCGGCGCAGCCGCAGACGTCAGCGTCTGAGTGCGCTCACGAGCTTAGCTGTTGCTGCTCGACCTTATTAGCAGGGGCGGCGTTTGCGTATGGCAGTTGCCATACTCTAGCATTCAGACAAAACACCAGAAATCAACAGGCTATAATGATGCTCATTAAAGATAATTTAAAATATTTTCAGTAGAACATATCTAAACATTGGTACATCACTAATAAGTATCATTTACACGTGTGTTCGACTTCATGCTATGACACTGGAACCAACAAGCGGATGACATCAACGTGCCGCGACAGCGGTTTGAAATCAAACTCTTCCGATGATTCCTCGAGTCACCCTCGCGGTACTTTGACGTCATCAGCCTGTCGTTCTTACAGCGCAGCTTGAAGTCGAACACAACCTATAGTGGGGTTCGCGCTGCAGGAGGTCTCATGATGACCGCTGCTTTTATAATCTTTATTTTCGCAAGTAAAATCCTTTTTGTTTTAACATTTAAACAGACCCATGGTTCTCCCCCACACTCGCGCTTTGCATATTGCATACATTATTCCAGAAGTAAAATGATTTGCTCTGTGGATAAATAAATATGTTCTCTTCCACTGGGGATTGTAACGCAGCCGAGGTGAATTGTATTAATTATTTGCGCGCATTTTTGAATATGGCCACTTGTGGAATAAAAACTGCACGACGACAAAAGGTAAGACTTGTTTTTGCATTTAGCTCTGTTTTACTAAGAATTTTTTTTAGTGTTGGATAACTATGTGTGCTCTATCACATCATTTAAAAGTCTTTATTGTGTGTTTATAAGTGGTTTTGGCGGTTGTCGTGACAAGATTTGTGAAAGGATGTCACAGTATGTTTTGTTTTGATATTATCTTGTTTTAGTTTATCTGTTGCTGGAGTTGTGCTTAGTTAAGGATTATTTGAAAAGCATTAAATAATCATGATTTCTATTGTTCTATTGTTGTTGTTTCATTTGTATTGCTTCCGTATTGTTGTCAGTAGTGTACATCCGTGCAGTCGTAGGATGCTTTTGTACAGGTTGGTGGAATATGTACACATATGTGGTTTTATAGATTAGTTATTTGAGAATGGCCTTCTTGTACGAAGAATTTTTGCCATACCATAGCCTAGGTTTTCGTGAAACGCCGCCACTGATTAGTAGAGATTTCTAGATTCATCTTCTTGGCACAACGCCAAAGTTCGCCAGAGTTCACGGGGGCGCGGAATCACACATGTTCACATATAAGGTAAAATTTAATGCAAAAATCCGTTCCTCTAATAATTTTATCTAAACATATTTTTTAAAATCATTATTAAACATTAAAATCAATCACGTGGCTATAGCTTATGGCATTTTCATTGTTTATATACTTTATGGATGTAAATTACATTAATTTCATAGGATAATGCAGTTGTTGTGCAAAATGCATTAATGACAGAATCGTTAAAGTCGTTAAACAAAACGTAAATAGAACACATGCCGTTTCAGATGTAAATATGATGCCAATATGTCATTAATCCGATTGAATAGTATTTGAAATGAAAGTTAGTCAACACTTTTATTTTGGAGGTTTTTGCACTATGGCAGGGGCGTTTAGAATGTTAGAAATGTAAGTGCCATGGAAAAGACTGAAAGCTCTATAATATAATTCGTTTGATGTATGTGTATGCGCAAATTTCTGTGAGCTTTGCACACTGTGCCCCCTTAAAAAAAATTGGTGCATGACGCCCCTGTGTAGAGGTACATCCTATCTGGTGTTGTTGATATAGATAGTTTAATGGAAGCACCCAATCATGTTAAACACCCCCCCCCCCACACCCACACCCACACCCACACACACACAAAAAAGTCTAGTGTGTCTCTGTAAGCCAGGGCAATTTTGTTAAATGTTTTGTCTTTAAAGAAATGTTTGTTGTCACGTTAGTGACAACCTGGCTTATAACATCGTCAACTTTGATAAATAATAGCAAACATTTTATTGTTCCCTAAATGGATAACAGATGGGTTTAAGGCTATATTAATTAAAAACAACACCAAAATGTGAGATAAAATGTCTTAAACCTTTTAAGTTTCTTTAAATCGCAAATAAATGGATAACATGATTTAATCAGTATCTGTGTAATGAATCCTAAATCTAAAAACCCCTTTACTTTTTGTCAATGAGGGCACAGACTTAATATCAAAGCTTTAGTAACAAACAGAGACATCATAGTCCCCCATGCAAACACACACACACACCCGCACACACAACTTGCAAAGACACGGGCTCATAAACACGCTCACACATAACCAGACTGGATGCACTCACACAAACACACAGACACAAGCGTGACTCCGTGCTGCTCATGTGACATTAGATATAATCTTACTCATACACACCTAGATGTTTAATTATGGATTGTTTAATTATGGATTGTGTATAAGAACATTTGGATGTTAAAAACAAAAAAAATTAAGATCGAAGAGCTTTTGTCATAAAAGTCACATGGCCGTTTCATTTAAAAAAAAAAAACATGTTTAAATCAGAGGCGTTGTAAAACTAGAAATGCGGACAGAATTGCATTTGTTGTATAATAAACACTTAGAGGTTGGGATCCACAGCGGACACAAAACCAGTAAATGGGGTCAAAATGTCTTAAACATTAAAAAGTTTGTTTTTAAAACCATAGATATGTGAGTGCTTGTGTTTATTGCTCTATGCAATAACATGTTTTAATCATTATCTTATGAGTATGGGATAATGATATGCCTAAAATAACTTTTATATAACCAGAGCGCTCAGAATTACATTTATCGTGTAATAAACACATATTCACAGTTGGTTTTAAGGTGTCATTAGATTAAAATAGACCCAGAATATGAGATGAAAAGGTCTTTAATCATTTAAACGTTTCTTAATGGCCGATATGTGCACGCATCCGCGTATGTTCTATTGTAAAAGCCGGAGCCCCGATCTTTAATGGTTTGAACAGAACCCTCTGCTTGAAAAGCTTCACAGATCTCGTGAAGCGAATCAGCTTTTATTTAGTTTAAAATAAATAGACTTTAGTCTAAAGAATTGTCGACCTAGGGTGGTTTTGGTACAATTCATTGCTTAAATATAAACATACTGAATATTTCATTAAATAATTTTGTACTGTTACAAACTTTTAGATCCTGCAGTGTCTCCCCTAAAATAGGCTCTGGTGCTCTAACTAAAATCTAAAATAAACCTTTTAGTTATTGTCAATGGGGGCTGAATTACACATTTTACCAACACAGAGTTTTAGAAACAGTACGGTCCACTGAACACCACCGCTGTTCAGACACACTAGGGCCGCTGGGTGATAACGTATGGTGCGGAGAGACTCATAAAAACCATCTGTCCAGAACCCGACTGCACAAAACAACAAACTTAAAAATTATCAAGTTGTATTTAAAAGATACACGCATTCAATTCACCTAAAATCTAAAATAATACTTTATTTTTGTCGGAGCAGACAATATAAGACTCTTTGTATAATATACACATATTCACACATGTCTTAAGAAGCCTTTAATTAAAAATAAACCCCTAAAATGGGGTGAAGACGTCTTAAAAAAATTTAAAAGTTTATTAACGTCAGATATAAGTTCTCTGTCACCAACGGTGCACGTATACACATGTCTTAATCAGAGACATGGTTAAAGAATCCCCTAAATCTAAAATAAACTCCTATTTTGCCATAGTGGACAGAATTACATTTATTAAGTTTATTTTAAAATGGCAAATATGAACGCTCACCCGGCGCTTTGTCAGGCACCGCTGGAGAGTGCTCTTTAATATGCGTGAAACTATAGAGCAGGTCATGAAAAGATTCACGGACCTCATGAACCGTATGAAAAATTTTATTTAGTTTAGACTTTCGTCTAAAGATTGTAGTATTGACGGCGCCGAAGGTTATGGCTTAGGTCATTGCTTAAACTATACACGTATACGGAATATTTAATTAAATAACTTGTGATGTTACAACCAAAAGTTTTAATCAGAGCCTTGTTCATGATTTGTCTAAATCTAAAATAAACATTTACTTTTTGTCAGTGTAATGGTGAATTATTTTACCAACATTGAGTTTTAGAAATCTTTACTCGTTTACAACACGCACCCGCTGTGAGACACTCAATGGTGAGATGCGCACGGGCTAGAAAGGAGGGAGGGATGGAGGGTGAGAGAGACGCTGGCGGCAACTGTCAAACACGACCTGTCAAAACACCATCTGTCAAGGGAGTCATATAGAGCTGCAACTAACGACTATTTCTTCTGTCGACTAATCTAGCGATTATTTTTCCGATTAGTCGACTAGTCTAACGACTATTTTTTATTGTTAATACAGTGTTCTTTTTTTGATTAGCTATTTAATCTGTTGGATAATCTGTTTTCTACTCTCTGTCTGATCTGACAGTTATTGTTTGTTTTATTGTATTTTAACACAACAATGCTATTTTCACATATTATCTGTTCTGTTGTCAGATATATATGGGGGACAGTTTCCCGGACAGGGATTAGACTATAGTCCTAGACTAAAATAAATATAAGAGCTGTCCAAACTGAAAACATCTTGCACTGACATATCTTAAAATACACCAGTGCCCTTAGTTTGGCCTCAAAATGCACACAAGTAATGTTTTTAGTAAGGCATGTTTGTTTAAACTAATTATATTTCCTAATTAAACTAAGGTCTAGTCCTGGCTTAAGCTAATGGAAACCACCCAGGGCCGGAGTGGGACTCATTTTCAGCCCTGGAGTTTCATGACTTAGACCGGCCCACTTTAGTTCATGACTGACTATATTAAAATAATACAGTTAAATCCTCAGTAGCCTATACATAAGTGTGCAATAGTGAACTGTTTTCTGCATCCTTGCATTTCATTGTATTTTTTTAAATAGATAATTTCCAAATCAATGCAAATACAGTAAACAATTATGATTTTTGATCTAATCTTGCAGCCCTAAGATAAGGTATTTTTATATTATTCAATTAAACATATTCAAAAGCTAGTGTTTTCCCCTATATTTCTATTTTTAAAAAATGGTGGGTCTTGAGATTACCTGTTGGGTTGAAAAAGTTTAGAAACTCCTGATATACAATACACAAGCAAGATTTATCAAGTATGCAGAGGAACAGGAGGAAAAATAAAAAATCCTTATCTTAATTTTTAGTACTTGGATCATGTACATTGCCAAATACCTTGTGTCATAAAAGAACAAATATTGAATGGACTTGTTTTACTTAAGAAAACATTATATTCATATGAAACGTTTTAAATAAACTGATGAGTTTTGCATCATGAATGAATAATATGAATAATATAAATAGCAGACGATGAATAATATAACTATTCATAGATCATTCATTATTTGTCTCATTTTCATTTAAGTGGCCGTTCGTATCAGGTCGCGCATCTAGACGCGCGGCAAACGCCCTCAAATACAGAAGCATCTGAATCTAAACTCGTGTTCACAGGAGAGCGCTTTGAAAAGCAACCCGTGCGTCTTGTGCTAACATTTTTAAAGCCGGCAAATTACGCGAGTGGGGCTGAATAAGTGCTGGCAGCAGCAACCTTCAACCCGGTGGCATGACAACTCACAATTCGGCGCAAATTAAAAAATTGCCATTACACAGAGTTACTACAGAAGGCATGCGCGGGCATAGGAGAGAGAGCTCGCGCACAAGCACATAACCTGTTTGTGAAAACACTGCTAATCTTTCATGATAAACTCGAATCAGTCGTCTTCTCTGCCAGTAACATCTGACGTTTACGTGAAAATGCAAGTACAAAACACAGCCAACTTTTAATTCTTTCATTCAGTGTCATGTATGAGAGGAGCTGTCTAGGGGCTTCACGCAGAGAAAGAGCGAGAGCGCGGGTGCACAAGAGAGGCACCACCGAGCGCGCACAACAATAAATGAAGCAGTTTTAAATGAAAATAAAAATGTAACGTTAAATGTTGCGGCCATTGTTGATTTTGTGGCGCACACAAACAAATCAATGTATGGATAACACTGCCAGGAGCAGAAGCCGCCATTACGCGAAATGAATGTAAACAGCGACGCGTCGACGCATTTTACGCATGTCGACGTATTTTCATAGTCGACGTAATCGATGACGTCGACGCGTCGTTGCAGCACTAGAGTCATAAAACACAATCTGTCAAAACACCATCTGTCAAGGGGTCATAAAACACAAACTGTCAAAAAACCATCTGTCAAGGGTCATAAAACACAACCTGTCAAAACACCATCTGTCAAGGGGTCATAAAACGCCATCTGTCAAGGGGTCATAAAACACGACCTGTCAGAACACGACCTGTCAAGGGGGTCATAAATCATTAGTTTGTGTCATGTCACAGCTTCCAATGGTGAAACCATATAGGTTGGGAGAACGAGAGATGTAACTCAAACTGATGTACGGATGAGAAAAATCAGGTTCACTTGTTAAAAAAGGGGGAAAGAAACTTGCAATAGAAAAAAGTATGTAGGCAGCTATTGTTCTCGTTATGACTATATGTATATGATAGGGATGCACCGGTTGACCGGCCAGAGATCGGAACCGGCCGGTTTTTGCGCGATCGGCAACCGGGCGTTTTTGTATTTTTTCGGCCGATTTTTGCGGAAGTGCACCCGCGTGCACAGACTACATTTTTATCATTCGCAAACATGTGTTTTGTGTAAAAGCATTTCGAAATCTGTGCGCAGGACATTAAGATTGCAAGCTGCAATGTCTGTAAAGGACAAGTTAATCGTAGAGATTAACAATAGTACATTCGCAGGGCTCTCAAGTCTCATGCATTCACTGTGAGATACACGCATTTCAGTCAGTTTACACATGTACACCTTGTATTTCACCTTGCAATATCTGATAAATGCGGTAAATAACGCAGGTTTCTTGAATATAGCCAAATACGTGTTTAATCATGCTTGATTTATTAAAAAACTCTCCAACTGCTTTGCAATCAGAAGCTTTAGCTTACCTGAAACTAACCTGAAATGAATGAAAGGACCAGAGATGTATTTCATTATTATTGCCATGTAGTACTAAACATGTAACCTTCTCTCTCTCTTAAACACAGCTTAAAACACACGCTGATGGCAAGTGCTGCAATCCTACTGTATATAATACAGATTTCATTTTAATTTAGATACATTTGTATTTTTTAATATGTAGAGCAATTTATTTAATTTGGATAAATTTGTCTGTCTTTTATCAGACTTACCAATTGTTATAATTTATATTTGTGCTGGTCAGTTATGAATAATAGGTAACAATGAACTGCTAGCAAAAACTTGAGAATTTGGTGGGGCAGAGGGGTCTCTCCCCTAACAGATGTTATCGCACTCCAAAGTTTTAAATAAAACCTGAGAGCCCTGCATTCACCAAAACAAACTTGGTCAGACATTTAATTTACACAATTTACACAGTAAGTATCAAAAGTCTGTTGATAATGCAAAACAGGCAAGACCATCAACCCTCACTCAACCATCCATGTTATGGTCTCATTTAACCACTCATTTGCACAGTTACTGCTTTTAATTTTAGATGGTTACAGTTATTGGTTTCAATAGCCAAACCAAGTTTAGCCTATTAAATACCAAATAAACATATTGTGTATGTATACTTTCATTCTTTCTTTTTTGTTGCTTGATAAGAAAAAAAAAATCGGAAATCGGATTGGAAATCGGCCAATTTGCTTGTTAAGAAAACCGGTATAAAAACCGGCCATGAAAAATCAAGATCGTGCATCCCTAGTATATGATGTAGTATGCTCGTATCTAATATATGAATATGTAGCTTGCTATGCAATTACAAAAGGAGCTTTGATATAAATGTTTCTGTCCAATATCTTATGTATCATTGCATAGCCTACTACCATTAAAAACTTTCACTTAGGCTATTTAACAGTGGCGGCTGGTCACTAGGGGGCGCTGGGGCGCCGCCCTCTTAAAGCTGGCCAGAGAGGAAAGCTACTTTAACATGTTACCAAAAAGTTAAATATATAGTGCAAATTAATACAAAATAAAATAATTTAGTTGTACTATTTCACTGTTAGTCATGTTATAATTTATTTAAAACAATTAAAAATCAAAACTGAGTTTGTTGTGTGTGTCATGTTTGTGTGTCTGGGGCGCACCCCTAATGAGTGTCTATGTAGGTCAGAAAAAAGGGTAAAAACATGTGACCTGAGGCTGAGCTCTAAGTGGCTGGTCTCGGATCTGCCCTGGGGCGCAGGACTGTGCGCCCCAAACACTCCCACTTATGTTGTAAGCGAATCAATATTGCTTTTAATGTTTTTTACCTCCTGTGATTGGATCGTTCTCAGAGTCTCATAACCGCGTTGGAGATTGCTTTGTTAACTGATAGCTACAGTACAGATCAGTGAAAGCAAGTGAAATATCTTGAGATGAAGGAAAATATGCTTTTATCCTTACAAAATCATTCTATACAAGGTATTTAATTGATGAATAAATAAAGGATTAAGAACCTTGGACCAGATCGACCAACGGAGTCAAATGATGGCAGTCTGTGTGCTCTACCACTTCTCATGGCAAACGGAGTTGGCTAGCTGGATATCATGTAAGTCTTGAGTTTTTTATTTTTTCCCTGTTTGCTGTTTTAAAGTCTGAATGCGTGATAGACGCACGACATCAACTTTTGTGGTGCATTTGAGCTTGTGTTGCATGGACATAATGAGAGCGAGAGCTCATATAATCTGGTATATTCCGTGGCTTGGTCAAATTTGTTGTTAGTTTTGTTGTTGTACAGTGTTGTAGAGTTAAAAAAAAAAAAAAAATCACCCACGAGAAAACCACTGTTTTTAAGGAAACTTCACGAACCGTGCATATTGAGCTGATGGACTGTATGTACTCGCTGTTGTGAGGGGAAAATGTGCTTGTGCTATTGCTTTAAAAGCAAAAAGAAACGTACGAGGCAACTTTAATGTCTCTTTTTGTGTGTGTTTGGTCGCGTTAAACGAAAAGTCTTTGACGGAGAAAATTGAAGCAGAATAAAGAAAAATCTGAACGCCATTTTGGCAGATTGCCCATACAACTCAACTTGAGAACGTAATTCCTAACATCTCCAGTTGGTGGCAGTGTGTTGCTCAAATGACGCCCTGGTTTCTAAACATTCTCGCGATATTTTGATGTCATACACTGATTGGTCTGCGCATGGCTGCTGAAGTTAAACACTACAGGAGTGCTGCAACAAGACTGTCTAAGGTAAAGATACAAAATCTAATGACAAGAGTCTGCATTAATCTGCCTTCATGCGTTTATTACACAAGATGGTTTCAGATGAGTTTAGTTCAATTCAGATTTCTTCATGTTTATTGATATTTTAATCGCAGTAGTATTTTGTTATTTGATTTGTTCATATTTGCCTGTTCAGCATAAAGCTCCGTGTTTTATTGCCTCCGCTGTCACTGTGAGAAAAAAACATGAATTCATCTGCTTCATGTGATGGTAAAGTGATGCACGGTCTCCGTTTATCTGTTCTCTAAACAAACAGGGCTGGACTGGGACAAAAAATTGGCCCTGGCATTTTGGCCCAGACCGGCCCACTACATAGGATCCCAAATCTCTGTGCAAACTTGACTACCAACTCCACACAATGATTAAGTAGAAAAGTATAAGAGCTGACACGTGACATTACAAAAATGTAAGCGCTGTAAAAGGCTTTGCAGGTTTTAAAAATAGTATTAGCCAGTGAATGCACAATGTTTAAACTAACCATTCTGAACACCTTATGATAACACCAAGACCTGATAAATGTTACAATGAAGTCGCACTCTCGTGGCTGAGTCCCATTACAGTGTGTGCAGAATATTTTGATCACTTTTTTCCTGAACACCTTTTACCAATTCCAAAACACAGTAATTTTAATAACCAACATTAATTTTGTATATATCTTTTCCTTTTATCCTATTTAATGCCCTTGCTGCCCGAATCAGGATTTCTTGTATACCTCAATTTTGCAATTTCCATGCATGGCATCTTTGTTATGGACATCAAATAATGAATTTCCAGTGTGTGTGTTAAAAGTGTGTTTTTTGGCCCATTTTAAATGAAAAGAAAATGTGCCTAATAATTCTGCACACTTGAATATAAGGTGTTTTTTTCTCCAGCCAGACATCATTAACAATAATGTATTACTTATAAATGCCTTATTTACAAAATGAATGGTAGTTATTAAGATTAATTTGGTTTGGAATTAGCAAAATATGTTTGATAAAAACTGTGATCAAAAGTTTTATGTAGCTACCTAATAATTCTGCCCACACTGTATTTTATTGCAGTGTAATCAAAGTCATTTTGCAAACAGCAATTGGTCTATCACTAGTGTTTTTGACTGTGTTTTATCAATAGGATATCTAACAACAGTGTTTTAGATGCAGTTCTGCTTACCACACGTCCACTCGGTACTCAGTAGTCTCTTATTTTGACAGACGCACACTGACGCTGCATGCTTCACAAAATGCCCTTAAAGGTGTGATTGGGCTAGCCAAATGTCAAATAAAAAAGAACCAATGGGCTGCTGATTAGGTGTCTCCTGGGCCGGTCTGTTCAAAAAAAAAAAATCTTACGCTAACTTTTTTGGAAAATGCGATACATTGCCACCGCACCTTTTAGCGCCATTAATGAATTAAATTAAAACAAAGAAAGAAAGCAACGGGCTGCGTTGCGCGATGTACAAGTGTTATGGGCTGGTCAGACAAAAATAGTGTCAGATGTATGTTACGTCTGTATGATACTCGCTCTCTGTTTCTTGTGTCAGATCATCGCTCTGTCCATCTGACACAAGAAACAGAGGGTGGAGCTTGTTAAGAGATGATTGGGCAAGGCCAGTGTCAGTATGGAAAATGACCCAATGGGCCGCAGTCCCTGCTTTATGGGCCGGTCGTTGGCCAATAAAAAAATAATCATATTATATTCACCGGCCCCCAAGGACGTCGGCCCACCGGGCATTTGCCCGGTATGCCAGATTACCAGTCCAGCACTGTAAACAGCGCCCTCCCCCCCCCACATTTTTTTAGCACCAGCCGCCACTGCTATTTAATAATATTTTTCAACATATTACTACAACAGTAAATTGATCAAAATTATGGAACTGTGAGAGTTAATACTGTGACATTTGCCCGGTATGCCAGATTACCAGTCCAGCACTGTAAACAAATGAATAAAAACATTTGACTTGTATGAATAAAAACATTTGACTTGTATGTGCATGCGTGTGAATGATTACCTTGATATAGTTCATTACAGATTCATAGTACATTTATTTTGTGTGTTTGATTTCAACTGTAACATTTTCAGCATTTTAGCTAAGTAGTAGCCTAATGATACTCATCACCTGATAAATGGCTTTTAAGAGTACTGCATTACTACAGTAAAAATTTGATTTTGAGTGTGTTTGCGCCCTCCCCCCCCCACATTTTTTTAGCACCAGCCGCCACTGCTATTTAATAATATTTTTCCACATATTACTACAACAGTAAATTGATCAAAATTATGGAACTGTGAGAGTTAATACTGTGACATTTGCCCGGTATGCCAGATTACCAGTCCAGCACTGTAAACAAATGAATAAAAACATTTGACTTGTATGCTCGTCTTATAAGTTGGATTTGAAATGGACATGTGAACGAAAATGAAAATAATTAAAACATGAAATGACGGATAACTGACTGTGAAGGACTCTTTACAACGCTGTTTATCAAAAAAATGCCAGAGATTGAAAAAGTCTATTGCAACCTCTGTGTGTGTGTGTGTGCGTGCGTGCGTGCGTGTGAATGATTACCTTGATATAGTTCATTACAGATTCATAGTACATTTATTTTGTGCGTTTGATTTCAACTGTAACATTTTCAGCATTTTAGCTAAGTAGTAGCCTAATGATACTCATCACCTGATAAATGGCTTTTAAGAGTACTGCATTACTACAGTAAAAATTTGATTTTGAGTGTGTTTGCGCCCTCCCCCCCCACATTTTTTTAGCACCAGCCGCCACTGCTATTTAATAATATTTTTCCACATATTACTACAACAGTAAATTGATCAAAATTATGGAACTGTGAGAGTTAATACTGTGACTAAAGAATTGGTTATTAAAATGATCCATTAGTTTGAGACCCCTGCATTATAGCATTTATCACTGACTGACATTCAGATGAACCTTATTAAAGGTACCAAAGAGGATGTTTGTTTTATACATTTTTGCAATATTACTTGAAACTGTCTTTACTAACTGATAAAAGACTATTTATTAGGTGCACTGAAAGTAATAATATTAATATACGTCATCTGTGCACAAGATAGGGCCTTAAAAACATTATCCAATTGCTCAAGCGGTCATCGCATCAGCGGTTTGCCCTCTGGCTTGTCAATCACTGCCATTACTGCCATGATCCTTGTGAGAGACGTGCACGCTTTATACAGGCAACGCATGCGCATGAAACTCCGTCTTAAGTTTCGGTTTGTTTTCATTGTCGATCCTGCTTTCCTCCTCGAATTTGCACCACGGTAGAGAAGAAATGCGAAGAAGGGCGCAAAAGAAAGACTTGTTTTGAAGTCGCAGAGGAAGAGAAAATTGTCAGAAGAACGTAATGTAAACAGAGTCGTTATTGGAGAACATTTCAACGCTGGAGAGCAATGAAGGAACAGAGAGGTGTCAAGACAGACACGCAGTTCGGAAAAAATATTCTCGACAGGTAACAGTGATTATTTTTTCTTTGTAGAATAATTATTGTTGTACTGTTATTCAGGTATATTGACGTTGTTCGTGTACTGTAGTTGTAAGGCAGTGACCAGTCTGCTACATGCTAGTTGAAATGGGAGTAGCGTCGACTGATCTAACTTTACGTCTTATGTGTTTATTATCATATCATTTCACATAATGAATCCACTGACGCGATACAGCATATGCCAGTGGTAAACAAACACTTGTGTTCAAATACTCATGCATGAGTTTTGGAAGGCGTTCCCTAAAAAAGAACTGTGAAGGAGGGGGGACTGTTCTCACACATGCGCTCATTTCAAAAACTCAGTAACGGTCTTTGGATTCTCAGGCGGCGAAAACATCCTCTTTTGCACCTTTAATATTAAAGGTGAGCCCTAAAGTCTGATTATTTTACAGTGAGTTTAAATTTAAATAAAGGCTAAATAAAAAATAAAAAAAATGAACATCAGTTTATGTATACCATTTTTATTTTTGTAAATATTATATAGTTTTGTAGGAGTAAGCTTCATAGAGTTGGTAAATTCATTTATTTAGAAATTTGTGTGTACAGACATTCGTTTCGGGCATTCTTTGCAGTTTATCCCAAGGCGTTTTTAACATTCTTATCGGATTTAAACCATATCGACCGAAATTTAGAAGTATACCGGTGATAAAAAATTTTGGCCATATTGTCCAGCCCTAATTTAATTGTAACATGCTGAAAATCATTGTGCCTGTTTAAAACACTGGCAGCATGAGACTTAAAGGTCTATTTTTATTCCACAATGTTCCCCATCTGCTGATAAACATGTATTTAATATGCATAAAACAGATGATTGACTTTTTAAACTTATATAATGCTGAACATCGCTTACTAACTTCTTTCATGAGAGAATCTCCCTCTTGATGCTATGTCTTGTCTACAGCGTGAGCGCATTTGGATTTAAAGGGATACACACAAAAACTGTGCATTTTTGCTCAGACCCATAAAGTGCCTACTTTTACACGCCACAATAAATTACCTATATGGTATTTTGAGCTAAAACTTCAAATATGTACTCTGGGGACCTCAAAGATTTATTTTTATATCTTAAAAAAGTCTTGTGGAATGTCCCTTTAACATTTTGTTTATAGCTACATTTATATCAGGATTGGCTCTGCATGGTTTTACTACGCTTAAAGCCAGTGAACCATGGTTATTATGGTAAAATATTCACATCACATCTGAGGTCAGATTCAACCAGAGACACAGTGACAAGTAATCAACCAATCAAAAATCTGTGTGTGGAAAGGTTTTATTGGATTTATAGAATGATGGTGCTCAAGTTATAGATACATTTAAGGCTGAATTAATGCTTAGTTATGATTAACTTGATGATTCAGTTTTCATATTTAATGTCTGTAATTGATATTAAAGACATACATTAAATATGAAAGTCTCTTGAAAAAGTTAACCAGACCTTAATTTACTCATTAAGAACACCTATTATAACTAAGATTCACATTTTTAAACATCCTGTGGTGTGTAAGTGTTTATTTGAAGAGTTTCGTTGCAAAACGAGATAACTCAGTTTTTAACATTTTTGTCAAAACATGTTTATTATTATGTTAACATGTTATTATTTTGTTTTATGGTGCTACTTTGCTGTATTTTTTAAGTTATGAAGGTTGAAAACAAAACAAACCAACTGCAGTTGAATTGATATTAATTAGAATGCACAAACAAAAAAAATCAGAATTGTTTTTATGTTAACGATATGCAGTATTACAAATCTTAAAGTAAACAATGACGCGAGTTATTGTCTCCAATATTAATCTCTTTTCTTGGACTACAACAAACACACGTATTGTAGAAAACTTCCTGGAATTGTGATGTAGACAAGACCAACATTATCATAATTCCTCCCGCTCTTCTTTGCTTGGGTATGCCCTCAAAAATGGGGGTGGAGAGCTCTGAAAGGAACCGAAGTGGCAAAGGTTGGCTGGAGTCATACCGGTACAAACTGTTTCGAATGTGTTTGCAAACTGTTGTTGGGCATTAAAGTGGTTAAAATATTTAGAATTGACGCTATTAGTGATGCACAGACTCTGGTCCACTCCTTCATCATGTCTGGCTTAGATTACTGCAATTCACACTTCCTTGGTTTTCCAACTAAATCCCTTCAAAGATCACAATACATTCAAAACTCCTCACACATACCAAAAGATTCTCAATCAACAGATTAAATTCAAAGTAGTACTACTCACCTTCAAAGCGCTCCACAATCTTGTTCCCCCTTACATGTGGGACCACTTGACCATTTACACTCCCTTCCGTTCACTCAGATCCTCCGACCAAAACCTTCTAGTCATCCCCTGCACTAGACTGTCCGCCCTGGGTGGCAGGTCCTTCAGTGCCCTAGCCCCAAAACTCTAAACCCCCTCCAACAGCCTATTCATGACTGTACATCTCTTCTTTTTTCAAAGCGCATCTCAAGACCTTTTTGTTTAATGATCACTTCTCTACACACAACACACGGCCTCATTCACAGTACGTTTTGTTGTATTGCTAATGTTTTTTTATGTAATATTTGTCTGACTGCGTTATGCTTTCCTTTTATATGAAGTGACCTTGGGTTTGAGTAAGGCGCTATATAAAAAAATCATCATCATCATCATCATCATCATCATCATCATCATCATCACGGTTCCGGGAAAATGTCAGGAGTTGTTTATATGCGCTCAACATTTTCACAATGACTGGATATGCGCAAAATTTCCTCCTGAGAAATGGGTCAATTCCTACCTTGTTTGGATCAGGGTGCGCTTCTGGATCACAGGCTGTAAGTATCCATTTTTCTTTGTTTACCTGTTACCCATAATTGTTCTACTCTATTGTACTCTATGTCTTTTTGGGTTATTACATGTTTTTTGTCTATTTCCTAGAGTACATCGCAGCAGCATACACCCTTCTACACTTTAGGCAGCAGTAGATGTGATGTAGAATGACAAACTGACCCTCCACATGCAACATCAATGGGCACACAGTACGAAACTGAAATCAGTTAGCACACAATTGTCCTTTGGTAAACTAAGGGACTGGCATATGAGGAGCAAAGGTATGTTACAAATTTAAGGTATTTAGCTTGTGGTACCACTGAAAGTCTTAAATGTATAAGTGATGATGACAAAGTATTTTCTCTGCATAATCATAGGAACCGTCAGGTTACGACTGTAAGCATGGTTCCCTGAGATAGGGAACGAGACGCTGTGTCATGGTAATGACATTATGGGGAACGTTATGCAGCGTGACGCACGTGAATATTCTTTCCAACTAGGTCTATATATAGACGCCGGCGGATGACGTCATGTGACGTCGCAACGCGAAACTACAAATAGGCGGAGAAAATGTAGGTCAAACAGCTTCTGCTAAAAAGAAGCGAATGCTACAGGCACAAGGAGTTATGGCACAGGGACACAGCGTCTCGTTCCCTATCTCAGGGAACCATGGTTACAGTCGTAACCTGACGTTCCCTTTCAAGGGATACTTGACGCTGTGTCATGGTAATGACATTATGGGGAACGAGATACCCACTACGCCATAATTAATTGTGACTGTCTGTAAGTGTGAAGGTGTCTACGCACAACTTAAGACATAAAGACCTGAGATCCAGGTAGAAAAGGGAGGTCTAAAATCATAATACCTCATAAAAATGTGTGGGGGAGATTATCCCGCCACACAACAAATATCCTGCATGGAGGTCCCTGACAAAGGGGCCAGATAAGACGCCATACTCCTAGTGGAGTGTGCCCTAATCCGTAGAGGTGAAAGCATATTGTGCACCTCATACGCTATAAAAATAGCCTCCACAATCAATTGTTGATTGTTTGTTTAGATGTTCTCTCTTGGAGAACCAAACACAGACCAAAGGTTGGTCGGATTTTCTAAGGTGGAAGATCTATTAATGTAAACATCTAAAAACCCCTCAGGGCATAGAAGATGTAGCCTCTGTTGATCCGCCGACTCTTGAGGAGAAGGATAAAAAGCCTGAAAGACCAATGTTCTAGCCACATTGCTAGGAACCTTGGGAACATAACCCAGTTTCGGGTGCAAAAGCCTTAATTTTTAGGGGCTAAAGAAGAAGCTGATAAGCTTGAAAGTTGCCCACTCTCCTCGGAGAAGTGATGGCTAATAAAAAGGCTAACCTCCGATATTTCTCTGTACACGAGTCAATGGGTTCGAAAGAGGCCATAAGGAGCCCTTTCAAAACTACTACCCATAGAGCCCTCAGGGATATGAGTGTGAAACCAGAGATAGCCTCAGCATATACTCTGGGTATAAACCGGATAAAGACCGGTATTGTAAAAATTCCAGAACTGAAGCCACTGGGCAGTTTGGAACTAAATGTTTGTCACTTACAACAAGTAGTGAATAATTAAAATAGCCTTAATTCATCTGGAGCGAACACCAGGCATGAATAAGAAGCTGATAACCTTGTAAGTCACTCACTCTCCTCACAGAAGTGATGGCTAATAAAAAGGCTAACTTCAGTTACAGAAATGTATCTGTACATGAGTCAATGTGTTCGATAGAGGCCATGAAAAGGGCTTTCGAAACAACTTCAGATAGAGCCCTTAGTAATAGGAGTATAAAAAACAGAGATAGCCCCAGCCTATACTCTGGTAGTAAATGGATATGAACCGGATAAAAACCGATTTTGTAAAAATTCCAGAACTGAAGTCACTGGGCAGTTTGGATAAAATGTTTGTCACTAAACAGAGTAGTGAATAGTCTAGATTTAAAATAGCCTTAAATTCGTCTGGAGCGAACTCCAGGCATGAACAAGAAGCGATAAGCTTGTAAGTCACCCACTCTCCTCAGAGAAGTGATGGCTAATAAAAAGGCTAACTTCAGTGACAGAAATTTATCTGTACATGAGTCAAATGTGTTCGAAAGAGGCCATGAGAAGGGCTTTCGAAACAACTACAGATATAGTCCTTATTAATAGGAGCATAAAAACAGAGATAACCGCAGCATAAACTGTGGTAGTAAATGGATATAAACCGGATGAAAACAGATTTTGTAAAAAAATTCCAGAACTGAAGCCACTGGGCAGTTTGGATCTTAAATCTGGAGTAATCTCCATTTTAAACCATAATTGTTTTCTGGTAGAGAAGGCTCTCGAATAGTACGGGCTCTACAACCTCGGTTGAGAGACCCTGATTTACAAATTGGTCTAAGAACCATGTTCGGGCTGACCATTACCGGGTTACCAAAAAACCAGATTAGTTTGTTCTTGACAAACTCTCGCTGAAACTCCCGGGAGCAGAGCGGTTGGGGGAAAAACTATACAGACGTCGCCTCAGCCACGTCTGTACCATAGCGTCCAGACCCAACAGGGCTGGATGTGAAAGGGAAAAACCACAATGGGCAAGGAGTCATCCCACGAGACGCAGATAAGTCGACTATGGCTCGACCAAACCAATTTCAGATCTCAATCACCACTTCTGGGTGGAGTCTTTATTCCCCCGGCCTCAGCCCCTGCCTCAACAGGGTGTCTGGTCTCACATTTTGGACTCTGATGTCTGAATGACAAAAAATTTCCTGTGAGACCAAAGGAGAACCTGATGCACCAGTCTGTATAGAGGGCGCGACCTCAGGTCTCCCTGAAACTGGATGCTGCTGCCAACCGACCTAACACTCTAGAAAGTGCTTTACAGTGTAAAGTTGGCCTTATCTGATCCTAGACACTAATGCCAGGATTGACTCTGTGTGTGCAGGAGACATATGTGCCTACATCTTCACTGAGTCCCAAGTTACCCAAAGAAATTATATTTTCTGCTAGGGTGTTAAAATGCCCTTTTTGGCGTTGTTCCGTAGCCCTAGGCGCTTCATATGGGCAAGGATGACATCTCGATGCCGAACTGCCATCTCTCGAGACTGGACTTACACTAGCCAGTAATCTATGTAATTAAGTATTTGGATCCCTTGAAATCTCAGAGGAGCAAGGGTTAAATCCATGCATTATGCGCTGTAGAAGAACTACGCTGAACAGCAGAACCCGATATTGGTATGCTTTGCCCCCGAAAGCAAACCTGGGAAATTCCAGATGCTGCAGGAGGATAGATATATGCAGGCCAGCTGACAGTCTTGCCTGGGCCCGAGACAAGATAATCTTAGGGCCCCTCGGCCCCCCTACTTTTTACTGGTAACAAGACATTTGCCATTATCAGATTCATGACCCACGAATATTGCATTATTTTACATTGTATTCAACATTTATATAGTAGTTAAATGTAGTACTGACACTATATACGACACAAAATAACTTATTTATATAACGTCAACCCCCTCTTTTGAAAAACTCTATTTTCTTCTTTTCTTTTCTGAGCACCAGACTTGTGCTGAGTCTGACCGGATATTTTGAGCGTACTGAACTTCAAATCAAATGACATCATAAAATTTTTATCAGTGGCCAAACCATTTTTGTGTTGGGCGGGGGATTCTTGACCACTATTTCAAGTACAGGAAGAAAACAAATAAAAAGTTTTATGTATCTCAAATATTTTTTTCCACAAATATGCCAATTTTCTTTATTTTTTAACAATTGCAGTGTTTCCCACAGGATTTTGAGAGACTGTGGCGGTGATGACATCACACGCCGATTAGCATATTTGTGGCGTCATTGCAGGGGCGCCGTAAGGGAGGGAAAAGTTAGGACGATTCTAAGGGCCCATGAACTTTTGAGGGCCCCAGCCAAGGACTGTGTGCCGCACACGCAACCCCCTTAAGCTGAGCCCTCTTAGCTCCGCCCCGTCTTTACTCCGCGTTTTAGCGCCGTCTTCAATCCATGGTCTCACAGTGCGCGTGAACTTCAGAAGAGAACAAGGTGTGTGTATTTACTGCTATTTCCTATGATATCTGCATATGTGCACTTCCTTAACTATAAATGCAGTTTACACAATGTGACGCTGGAGCAATACAATGCAGTTTTCTGTCCACTGTAAAGTCTTCGCTCTGTTCACCCCAGTTTAAAAAAACACAAGGTGATTTACGTTCCCTGTTTTGTGTTATGATTCTAACGCGAAGTCAGTCCTTATAAGCTGTTTAAATTAACGTAGCCCGTATAAGCTAATTAACAAACTAGAAATGCGATCAGTTACACATTGTTTTGTTTTGTAACGCAATATGCCAAGGAAGGATTTTTATGCAGTCGTAAATCGAGTTTGTTGTGATAAAACTGAAATGCAACTAAGGCTAAACTAGTCAAATTATGTATATTAAAGCTTCTCAACTTGCAACAGGGTTAAGAAATCAATGGAAATCTATGTCGTAATCTGCTATAGTTGTTATTCATTTCATTTCATTTTTGATTAAAAAACAGTCTGAAGAATCATTTAATAACAGTATAGCTGTTTTCTTAAAGAGTAACTAAACCCTTAACTTTTTTTAGTTAATTATCTGTAAGAATGGGGTTTTATTAGTGCTGTTCATTGATTTGAGTAAGTTTTTTTACATTTGGATATAAAGTGTTTCAATACTACAATATATGGTGTAAAAACGTGCTGCCCTCTTCAGGTTGAACGATGGCTACTGCAGTTGAATTTTCCTATTGAATGTTGAGTCCAAAAAATGCCTCGTGATGTAAGCAGGTTCAAGCTCACCACGCCGCTTTGGTCAAGCATTGTTGACCCAGTCTTATTTCAGGCAGAATGTACATAGAAAAGATGCATTGTTGTTGTTCGCCATTTTTAAATGTTACAATGTCCTGTGTGTAACAGCTCAAGTATACAGTATGTCACTAAGACTGTCTCTGAAAATCAGACTAAAACCTCAAATCTTATTGTGAGATAAAAAGCATCACAGTTTAATTTCAAGCATTAATTTCACTATGATTTCAATCGCTGACATGACATTACTCAGTCAACATTAAAGATATCAAGTTTATATTTTCACAAATGTTCTTTACATTATATAGGATGATTTTATGTGGAAAACAGTAAATTACAAAGAAATACTTCAGCTGGGTTTTCACAGGCATGGTCACATTTATCTTTAATCTTTAAGAATGTTGCATTTTCTCTGAATATTTGATTTAATGTACTGTATTTTTCAATTAAATTTGCATTGCACAATAAATTATCTTAGCTGCAGACATTTTAGGTATCTATAAATACTGATAACTGTGGTCAAAACAATAGCAAAATAAATAGTTCTGTATTATTAAATTACAGACAAAGATTTTGAATAGCTACAGTAGGTTGGATTGTATGTTTGGTACGAAATGGGTATGGGAGGGCCTGACCCCCTATTTTTTCATAGGGCCCAAAATTGCTAGCAGCGCCCCTGCGTCATTCCGTCGTGTTTTACTCTTTAATCTGTCACATTATATTGCATTTTAACACAACTGAATGCTATTTTTATATATTATTTGTTCTGTTGTCTATAAAATAGTGACTAAACAGGACCCAGTAACTACTTGTTAATGTATGTTAATGTTAATGTAAATCCAATCAGCTCTTTCTTTACTGCTGCTTAAAACGCGCCCTCATCTGACAAAATCATCATACATTTACATTGAGGCTGTACTGATGTTGCGCTTTTCATCAGTGTTGTTGCGTTATGAGCGCTTTTTTATTTTAAAGAGTAACTAAACCCTAAACCAACTTTTTTTAGTTAATGATCTGTAAGAATGATGCTTTATTAGTGCTGTTCATTGATTTTAGTAATTTTTTGACATTTGAATATAAAGTGTTTCAATACTACAATATATGGTGTAAAAACGTCTGAGTGCTGCCCTCTTCAGGTTGAACGGTGGCTACTGCAGTTGAATTTTTCTATTGGATGTTGGGTCCAAAAAATGACTCGTGACGTAAGCAGGTTCAAGCTCACCACGCCCTTGTTACGATCTCACCACACACTTGATACGAGCTTAGTTCGTCCCCTCTATCTCCGTTGGGATCTGTCCACTTTTCTTGCATTTTTCAAATATTGCCAGTGGGTGGAGTCAGGCTCTGACCAGGGGTTTAGTTACTCTTTAAATACGAGTGGTAGTTGTATTGTATATCGCGTATAGCGCAGACAATTTGTTGCAAATTCAGAAATATGAGAGAATACACGGTTGCTGTTCCTACAAAACACGTGCACGAGCATACCGCATCATAGGTAAGGAGAGAGCTCGGACACAGACTCACACCAGAACGGGTATGTGTGATAATGCTGACCTTTTGTTAAGTCACTCATGATGAACTCGATCAGCCATATTCTCTATCAGTGACATCCGTGACTGTTGACGTTTAGGCGAAAAAGAAAGTACACAGAGGAACGCGGAGTTAAAATACTTTTGACTGTTGAGAGAGCTGCGCTGCTTGCAACATGAGAGAGAGAGGGGGGGCGCGCACTGTTGAGGCGCTGCATGCAATGAGAGAGGGAGGAGGGAGGCGGCCAGTGTTGATTCTGTGACCGATAAATCAATGTATGGGAAACACTGAATTATTCCATAGGTTCCAATTCTGCCCACCCCCTCATCCTGGGCCCGGGACAACAGACCCATTTGTCCCCCCTGTCGGCGGGCGTGGATATATGCATAGGGTTCCTTTAAATGTATCATGACGAACCAGTCCTCAGACCTGATTGACACCACAATAGAAGGAATTGTCATTTTTAGAATTGTATCTCCTCAGAGATCGATCTAAATAGGCCTCAGCCCTCCATCCTTCTTTGGTACAATACCTCTAGCAGCCATTTTGTGACATTTTATAATTTTCTCCACTCGTGGAAAAAATACACTAAAAAGGAGATTGATTCCGGAAATCGAATGCTCACTGCCCTGAAGCGGAGGACCGGCAGGGCACAGCTGAGCTACGAAAATGCCCTATTGTTCTGTTTTATAGCCTATGTCTTTTTTAATGGAGACAAAAATAGGTCTTCTTTAATGAAGACGGAACATAAGGGGTTAACAAACTATGTTGTATGTGAGGGCACATCAAGCGCAGGTTTTATCTGCGCTCTCATGAGGGGTGCCCCAAAAGGCAACGTGTGAACGACAGGTCCCCTTTAACACAGCCTTATGATTTGAGACAATGACTGCTCTCAGATCAGTCTTTATATGCCTCTGTGGTTGCTGGTTGTTGTTTCGTCCCCCAGGCTCTCTGGTGGAGAGGGGGGCACGAGAGATAACACTGTTTTTTTATTATCTGTATGTTGTGTAAAACTGATGCAGATTCTGGGGGGAACTACGGCGAGGAAAAACCCCTATCTTTAGTAGCACGGAGAGAAAAGTCTGCCGCTCTCCTGAGCTTATCTAATATTTCAGGATTCAATTTTACCCTTAATTTTATCCAATAAATCTGCTTGATATACGTGAAGAATGCCAATATTGCGAAGGCAAGCTCCAGCGCGACCCGCGACCATATAAACTTGTTTATCTATTTATATTGTTGCTGTCTCTCGCAACAAATAAACCGCGAGAAACTTTAAAAACGGGGCATTTGCCGTATCTGGATTATTTAAAAAAAACCAAAATGGTTGAGAAACTCGCTGATGTGTTTAACAATAAATGAGGGGAATCATGGTCTTCCGTTTAATAACTTTTCAGTGTAAATCAGAGAAGAAAGTGAAACCTCTTTCGTCAAGTTCACTGGCAGCCTTCATTCGTAACATGGAGAAAAGGTATTATCAGTAAGCTCATTTTTTTTTGTATAAACATTAATTACATCTAGATCCTCAGAACTAGAGTAATTCATAGCACTCGGTTAAAACGGGTGAAGCTGACTCACGGGCACCCGTTGAAACACTAGGCTTGCAAGGTTTGTTTGATCAAACAAAACCATCGAGAGCGGAGCATTTGAATAGTATTTTCTCACAATGCCCGCACGCCTCCCCCTCGGGGAAAGCGTGCGTGTATTCCGCACCAAACACACACTCACTCGTGCTATCCCCGTCAATAATAATCTAGGACAGGGGATAACAAACTTCTAAATCCCTTTCTTTATCCATGTTTTCCTAGTTTTTTAAACTAATCTAATCTAATCTCACTAGAAATAAAATTAGACACATTCACACAAGCGTTCGCTGAAAATAGCAAAATATGTTTGACCTACATTTTCTCCGCCTATTTATAGCTTCGCGTTGCGACGTCACATGACGTCATCCGCCGGCGTCTATATATAGACCTAAGCTGTGTCTGAAACCGCTCCCTATCCACTATATAGTGCACTATATCGGGTGTCGGCCATTTTGTAGTGGTGTCCGAAACCTGAGTGAACAACTTCATTCCCTACATTCATTCACTACTTTTTACCCACAATGCACTCTGATTTTGAGGGTACATTCGATGTACACTCGTTCACTCATATTTCCCATGATGCAACGGGAGACGAACGCGTAACTTGAATCAGCTGAAGGATACTGACAGTAAACACCAAACATTTTCTTGTTGTCAGTTATTTTCTACTTTTTGAAAATAAACAAATGAAAAATAATTGCGTTATCTTTTATTTTAAATCTAATACACATTTTTATTAAACAATAAACAAACAGCAGTAAATAAATATTATAAGCAGTTGTTTTGTTCTCTTTATTATCAACTAATAGCCTACAATAAACATGACAAATGTGAAAAACAGTAAGAAAGTAAACTTTACCATTTCACAGCACAATCAATAAAGCCACACAGGTGTTTTTGATTAATCTCTGCGACAGCTCTCTGACGCATGATATTTACGTCAGTGTCCGAAATCGCTCACTCATTTTCATTTGCTTCATCCCCATATAGTGGACTCAACTGTCATTCCCCATATAGGGAATAGTGAATGAGTGAACGAGGGAACGGTTTCAGACACAGCTCTAGTTGGAAAGAATATTCACGTGGGCCATTTGGGTCAGAGGACGGGATCCTATAGGTGTAATATGTAAAATTAAAGAAGCAATTAAAAAAGTAGAACAATGGTCATATAATTGGGGCTTTAAGCTCTCTTCAAGCAAATCTTGTCATATGTTATTTACCAGGAAGAAGGGGATAGATAAACAAAACTTGAAGTTATATGGCCATAATATGGAAACAGTAGAATGTTTTAAATATTTGGGTATGTGGTTAGATCAAAAAGGTACATGGAGAGTACATATGGAAAAGGTGGAATCAAAATGTAAAAAAGTTATAAATCTGATGAGGACATTAGCTGGGAAAGAATGGGGAGCAGATAAACAATCACTAATGTTTATTTATAGGGCTTTAATGAGGTCAACAATAGATTATGGATGTTTTGTGTATGGAGCAGCAGCTAAAACGCATTTAATGAAATTGGATAAGGTTATTAACAAAGCTTTGAGAATTTGTTCTGGGGCTATGAGATCAACACCAACTAAGGCAATTCAGGTAGAAGTAGGAGAAGTGACCTCAGACTTAAGAAGAGATAAACTCATGCTTACATACTGGTGTCGATTACGTGGATGTGGTAATGAAAACCCTACCAATAGTGTTAAGGAATGTTGGGAATATAATTCTTTTAAAGGTAATGGATTTGGATGGGTAACAAAGACTAAATCAGAAGAATATAGAATAGATAATGTTTGTTTTAATAATTCTACTCCTATTAGTAATACTCCCATTTGGTTGTTTCCAAAACCTGAGGTAGATTTGGATATAATGGAACTAAAAGAACAATGGAAGAGAGTAAGAAAGGCCATATGGCAAGTCAATACATAAAAAACAAATTTTACAGTTACTTGGATATTTATACAGATGGATCCAAAGATGAAGAAAACAGGGTAGGCATAGGAGTTTACATACCAACATTGAATGTAAGTATTGGGAAAAGATAAACCTGATCAGATATCAGTTTACACGGCAGAGATGATGGCAATAATTGTAGGGTTACAGTGGGTGGAGGAAGTAAAACCAGATAGAGTGGTATATTGTGTTGACTCTGTAGCAGCCCTTTACAGTATTCAAAATATGAGATCTAACAGAGAAGATCTAATGTTAGAAATACATCAAAGTCTATTTAGATTACGGAAGCTTCAGATAGATGTGAGATTCTGCTTGGTACCTGCTCATGTAAATATAAAAGGAAATGAGAAAGCAGACCAAATAGCAAAGAAATCTACTAGTATAAATGACATTATAAATATTCCATTTGGTAAAGGAGAAGCTAAAGCAATAATTAAAAAAGAAATGATGAAGAAATGGCAGGACATATGGGATATGGACAAAAGTGGAAGGAAATATTATAGTATACAGAAATGTATTAATGCACAGGGTGTTAATAGACGTAATAGAAAAGAGGAGTCTGTTTTAACCAGACTGAGGTTTGACCATACAGGATTAAATAAAAAATTATATTTATTAGGTAAAACTAAATCAGATGAATGTATAGAATGTGAAACTACAGAAAATGCAGAACATATATTGTTGCATTGCTGGAAATATAGAGAAGAGAGGATTTTATTAAAGCAAAAGATAAGTCGGGCAGGAAGAAAATGGAATCTTGAAGGTGCATTGGGAACAACAGGAGAAGGGATTAAAGATGCTGTCGTGAATATCTGAAGAATATAGGGATGTATGATAGGATATAGGTTATTTATTTATTTATTATTATTAATATTAATATTATTATTAAAAAAAAAATCCTAAATTTAATTTGTATTATTATATATTAATGTAAAGTAGATCATTTCCATGCTGCATACTCCGATACAGTAGGTGGCGGTATGCACCTGATAAGTCATGGTTGCAATCTGCCATAAAACAAAAAAGAAGGAAAAAAAGAAGAATTTTCACGTGCATCACGCTGCATAGCGTTCCCCATAATGTCATTACCATGACACAGCGTCAAGTATCCCTTGAAAGGGAACCAGGCAGCCCTGCTGAAAAAAAAACTATAAAACCATTACAATTCTAATGGTTTCCATTAAAATACCAATAGGAACCATAAGCTTTTACCATTAAAACCACTACACTGTATCCATATATATATATTATTAAATCCATATACATATATATATATACACACACACACACACGCACACGCACACACACACGCACACGCACACGCACACACACACACACACACACACACACGCACACACAAATTTAATTTAGGTTTTAGATATCCTGCAATTTCCTGCTATTGCTCAAGTGGAAGGGGAGTTTACCCTAAAAACTCGACACATCAGTTTACATTTCACATAAAGAATGTGTGTGTGCGTGTGTATATTTACGTTTTAAAAGAGTGCAACAAACTGTCTCAATCCTATGTAGTATGATGAATTCTTTTGGAAAAGTTATAAAGTATTGTTTTCTGTGTCTCTCAGGTGAAGAAGATATCATGATGAAGTCCAGTAAGACCAGCTTGTGACAGTGTAACAACTTACGCACACAATGCACCATACTCAAAGAGGAGAACAAGCAGCTGAAGGAGGAGCTGGGCAGCAGAAAGTTTTCTTTCAGCTCAATTGCTAACAAAGCTCAAAAGTTTATTTTTTTACTGGTCTGACCACTATAGTTTTGAGTGGTTGCTTTTAAAACCGAAAGACAGTGTAGCAGTTGTGCATGTAATTTTGAGCATGGAAGATCACCTTTTAGTTGTGTTAATAAAACTGCGCTTAGGATTAAGCAACAGAGACATCAGCTATAGGTTTAATGTAACAGATACTGCTATTTCCAGAATTTTGAGAAACTGGCTCCCTGTAATGGCACAGACATTAAAACCAATCATCAAATGACCAACTAGGAGTGCTGTTTAAAGGAAAATGCCAAAATGTTTTATAAGGAAATATAGCCAAAGTCTGTGTATAATTGAATTTTTATGGATAGACCTAATAATCTTACTGCTCGAATACAGACATGGTCTTATTATAAACATCACAATACAGTTAAGTACTTAGTTGGGATAACACCAGCAGGAGCAATTTCATTTGTCACCAGGTCGAGGTGGCCGGGTTTCTGACAAAGAAATAACATTAAAATCGGTATTCTTTAAGCTGCTGGAGCCAAAAGATGACATTTTGGCTGATCGAGGGTTTTTGATTAGGGAGGACTTGACAGCATATGGAGCCACCCTTCGTATCCCACACTTTCACAAAAGGCAAAAAACAGCTCTCTACTCATGAAGTTGACACATAAAGAAGGCTCTTAAATCATGTGAGAGTACACGTGGAAAGAGTCAATGGTCGATAGAAGAAATTCAGAATTTTAACATCTGTAATTCCACTTACTCAGGTGGACATGCTGGATGATATGGTAACTGTGTGTGGGGCATTAACAAATCTTTGCTAAATGTAGTGCCTAAATAAAAGGCATACTAAGCCCAATGGTTGATACACATGGTACGTTTCCAGGGTTTTACTGTTTACTAACTGTGAAATTAATTTTACTCTATGCATAAATTACTTTATTTGCTTTAGATTAACATTTTGAAATTTAAATGAACATTGAAATTAACGCATTGACATTGCAACATTGTCTATTTCATGAAAATATAATAAATACATTTTTATACTCATCCATGTCTGTTCTCATTTCCACAATGGTAAAATAGTTGACCATAAAAATGAACTTTATAATAGTTGCTATAAAAATAAAAATTAAAAATCTTTAACAATTAATTTAATAACCATGTTCACAGAAACATGTAATGTAGAGTCTTCAGAGTTGCAGATTAAAAAAGAACAATGTACATGTTCTTGCTTTAAACTTTTTTATAACTTTTTGGTCTTACACTGTTTGCAAAGCCATTTAGTCAGCACAGTCAATCATCTTGCCATAGGCTGGACTGTTGCAGTGTGGACAGTAGAGTGTGTGTTCATCTTGGATGCTGGGATCCATGCTCCGGGTCAATAGCTCTGGCAGAATATGGTCGAGGAAGAGTTGTTCAGCCTTTGACACGGCTCTCAGCAGCAAGTCTTCATCTCTCGCAATATGATTGATGACCATGACCTGTTTGGTCCAAACTACAAAGTCACCGTATTGAACATCACATACAAAAATCTGCTGCTGGACCTGGTAATAGTATGGGTGATTCCTCTTCAGCTGCCCAGTTGTGGCAAGGCAGAACCGTGGGTCTTTACTGCAGTGAGAGTGTCTTTTTAAAAACACCTGATACTTGGTTTCTCAGTACTGGTTTATCATTGTCATTAGGAAAATATAGTACACTGATTCTTGAGAGTCGGGACAAAACATGTGCCATTTAGAAAAGTCAAATTTATAGCAAAAATTTTGAAATTCATCATGATTGAAATAATTACAAAGTTAAATCTAAAGGAATTGTATATGCATATCTGATTTTTAGAATAAACTTTTTTATTTTTTACATGTATTAAATGTATTGAAGTAGTAAGGCTAACGGAGAAGGTTGCAGAACTAGAAGCGCACATCCGAACGCTCGTTGAGGACGGTAAAACCGCTAATGTTAATGTTTCAAACACTGTTTCGGGTGCGCCTACGGTAACGCGTAGTACACACAGCTCGGTTTCGGCAACTGAGTTAACACGGCCGACTAACTGGGTGACTATCAGGCGGCGTAGTCATATTCGATGCCCATCGAAGTCCCCCTAGTAATTTCTAACAGATTCGACATCCTAAGCAATACACCGGCTGAGACATCTGTTAAAGGTGCCCTTGTTATTGGAGACTCGATACTAAAGAACGTGAACATTGAGGCACCAGCCACCATAGTTGACTGTATACCGGGAGCCAGATCGTCAGACATTAGATCCAAACTTAAAATGCTGGCTAATGCTAAGCGTAAGTTTCCAAAAATTGTTATTCATGCCGGCGCAAATGACACCAGACTCCGCCAGTCGGAGATCACAAAAGAAACTATAAAAGAGGTGTGTGAAATTGCAAAAACAATGTCAGATAATGTAATATGCTCTGGTCCCCTCCCCGCCTACCGGGGTGATGAAACTTATAGCAGATTAGTGTCTCTTCACCACTGGATGTCAAAATGGTGCCCTCAGCATAACGTAGTGTTTATAGACAATTGGAAGCACTTCAGGGGGAGACCTGACCTGCTAAAGAGAGATGGCCTTCATCCGTCATCGGAAGGAAATGCTATACTCTCTAGAAATCTGACCAATACTCTTAATTCTAATACAGTCTGACTACCCAGGGCCCAGGTCAGGAAACAGATAGATCGGCTTACCCGTCCATCTGTTAGCTGCTCTGACATGTCAAGATCACATATATCGCAGAACTTAGAGTCTATCTTACCAGAGTATCAACACATTTCAACTGTGTGCGTTCCTCGAACAAACGAATACAGAGCACCGTTTACCTCGTCTCGTACAAATCTTACTAACATAAAATTAGAAAACAATACGTTTACAGATGAACCTCGAATGTTAAAATTCGGCCTTCTTAACATTAGATCGCTTACCAATAAGGAACCCATTGTCAATAAAATAATTACTGACCAAAACTTAGATGCACTCTCTTTAACAGAAACCTGGCTTAAAGCAGACGATTACATTAGTTTAAACGAATCCACCCCACAAGACTACTATTACAAACATGAACCGCGATTAAAGGGGAGAGGGGGTGGTGTAGCTACAATATACAACAACATTTTTAAAGTTAACCAATTCATTTGAAATAATGCTATTAAATATGGAAAAACTGATCGTAGCCGTAAACAGCTCTCTTTTGTCCTTGCTACAATCTATAGACCTCCGGGCCATCATGCAGATTTTCTTAAAGAAATATCAAATTTCCTGTCTGACCTCGTAGTCACTGTAGATAAAGCTCTTATCGTTGGTGACTTTAATATACACGTTGATAACCCAACAGATACATTAGGATAAGCGTTTATAGATATTCTAAATTCTCTCTATATTAGACAAAACGTGACAGGGCCCACGCATACCCGTAGGCACACATTAGACTTAATTCTGTCACTCTGGCTTAATATTAATGAAATCGAGATATCACCTCAGAGCGATGCAGTTTCAGACCATTGCCTTGTCTCATACACGGTACTTCTAGATAGGATCACTCTATCCACAATATGCTACCGACTAGCCAGAACAATAATTTCAACCACTAAAGATAACTTTATTAGCACTCTTCCAGACCTGTTCCAAATGAAACATGTAGCAGATAATCCTGAAGATCTAGATATTGTAATAGAAAACCTGAACAGTATTTGTTCTAACACATTGGATGCCGTAGCTCCAATTCGAAAAAAGAGAATCAAAGAAAAAACGCCAGCTCCATGGTACGACCATCATACTGCATCCCTTAAAAAGGCTGCTAGAAAAATGGAAAGAAACTATAGAAGCACAAAGTTAGAGGTATGGCGTGCAGCATGGAAAGAGAGTGTTAAACACTACAGACAGGCTATAAAAATTGCCAGATCTACGTATCTCAGCAATCTTAAAGAAAATCATAACCCTCGCTTCCTCTTTAGCACAGTTGCGAAACTGACTAGAAATAAAGAACAAACAGAACCCACTAATAAACTCCCACACAATAGTAATGACTTCATGAACTTCTTTACTAAGAAAATTTTTTCTATTAGGGAAAACATAGAAACTACGCAAGCAGCCACCACTCTACCCAATAGTACATTGACCACTAGATTATCATACGAACATCTTGATTCATTTAAACCTACTACAATAGAAGAGCTCTCTAAATTAGTAACGTCATCTAAATCATCGTCCTGTATATTAGACCCCATTCCCACAAAATTACTAAAAGAGGTATTTCATGTAGTGTCCGACACGGTACTAAATATCTTTAATTCATCGCTAGAATTAGGATACGTTCCAACAGCTTTCAAACTAGCAGTTATTAGACCGCTCATTAAAAAACCAAACCTTGACCAGGGAGATCTTAATAACTTTAGACCAATCTCAAATCTACCTTTTCTTTCTAAAATATTAGAAAAAGTAGTGGCAAGCCAGCTACGCACATTCATAGCGAATAATAATACATATGAAAAGTTCCAATCAGGATTCAGGCCCCACCATAGCACAGAGACAGCGCTGCTTAGAGTTACAAATGACCTCCTATTAACATCCGATCGTGGTGAAATCTCAATCCTTATATTACTAGACCTTAGTGCAGCCTTTGACACAATAGATCACAGAATCCTACTCAATAGACTAGAAAACTATGTTGGCATCAGTGGTCAGGCGTTAGCCTGGTTTAGATCGTATCTAACCAATCGATATCACTTTGTTTATGTAAATGAGGAAGAGTCCTATCACTCCCCCGTTAAATACGGCGTACCTCAGGGATCAGTTCTAGGCCCTATCATATTCTCGTTATATATGTTACCTCTAGGAGACAAGAGTGCTTACTCGATCTAAAAAGTATGACCACATTAGTCCAATTCTGGCATCTTTACACTGGCTACCAGTTAAATATCGCATACAATTTAAAATATTACTAATCACCTACAAAGCCTTAAATGGCCTACAGTAGCGCCCTCGTATATTAAAGAACTACTATCAGAATACAATCCACCACGTAAACTGCGATCACAAAATTCGGGTTTCTTAATTATCCCTAGAATATCAAAAGTGTCTAAAGGTGGTAGATCCTTTTCCTACTTAGCCCCTAAGCTCTGGAATGATTTACCAAATAATGTTCGAGTATCAGACACAGTCGAACAATTTAAATCTAAACTTAAAGGACAAGTTCGGTATTTTAGACTTAAAGCCCTGTTTTCAGATTGTTTATGGTGAAATAGAATGGTTTTGACTGAAATTTCGACATTTGCGGGTGCCATGAGAATTTTCGCGTGTTTGTGTTTCAGCTCAGACCTCAGCAATGGGTTTAATGGTGCACTGGAACAATCATTCCTAAAATGCATTAGACTTTCGTTTACAAAGATGTGAAACTCACCGAGTGGTTAAGGGTGTTCACTGATATGCTCACACAAAAATCGCTGCAAAAGATGCTTTCCAACAGCTGTTTTAGCATTCGTTGTTAACTTGTGGACCTATTTTTCCAAACGCCTCACACCCGTACATTCTTCCGCTTAGAGCTTGAATAATATACACTCCAGCCCAGGTGGTGGCGCTAATCCGCCTTTGCCTATTGCAAGAATAGAAACAAAGTTCCCGGCGCGGAGTAATACCGTACCTCACAGGACATCTAATACAAGTCCATGGGGCTGGTAAAAACTACGATAAAACCTGTTGGAATGCGTCTTTTGGAGCGATTTTTGTGTGAGCATACCAGTGAACACCCCTGACCACTCGGTGAGTTTCACGTCTTTGTAAACGAAAGTTTAATGCATTTTAGGAAGGATTGTTCCAGTGCACCATTAAATCCATTATAGAGGTCTGAGCTGAAACACAAACACGCGAAAATTCTCAGGGCAGCCGAAAATGTCGAAATTTCAGTCAAAACCATTCTATTTCACCATAAACAATCTGAAAACAGGGCTTTAAGTCTAAAATACCGAACTTGTCCTTTAAGACATTCTTCTTTAACAAAGCATTCACATAGAATGTCCAGTAAATGTACTTTTCCCGCAGTAGTTATTTTGTCTAGAACAAAGCACTCACATACCTCATATGGGTAATTTACTCTTGCCGCAATAGTTAGCCTGTCTGGAACCGAGCTGAATTAAACCACTATAATGTATGACACTTGCATTACATGCGAACGGCCCCTACGCTAATAGAATTCTGTTTTTGTCTCCCTGTCTCGTCCTCGACCCTGAGGACAATGAGACAAACAGACCCAGTTCCTGTTGCTGTGAAGGTCATCGCACCACTGATCTACTGGCTGTCCTTCAACGTGACGCCCAACCGATGCGCGACCAACGGCCACCGGCTGAACCAGTTTAATCCGCTTACACGCTTCCTATCCCTACCGTGTCTATATATTATAAATATAAATATTAATTTCTCCCTAAGGTTTTTTGTCCTTCTAGGAGTTTTTCCCACCGGGTTTTCTCCTAGGGGGTTTTTTAGTCCCAGGGAGAGTCAGCCAACTTTGGCTTAACTTAGCACTTTACTGTATACGTTACATTATTAATATGCTCGCTTACACGGTTTTTTATCCTTAGCCGCTATATTCTACTTCTTATACTATGTATTGATTTTCAATGTTCTCCTCTACATCTACTCATGTAAAGCTGCTTTGCAACAATTAACAATTGTGAAAAGCGCTATATAAATAAAATTGAATTGAATTGAATGGTACACATATGTATAGACCCAGGCCAAGGTCAAATGCAAAAAATTGCAGAGATTGTCCACTAGGTGGTGCTATAACCTAAGAACAAAGAACGATGTCTATAGCATATGTATACGACACACAACTATTTGTCTGACCTACTTGTTGTTTTGCACATAACATCTGCTTTCAGATTCTTATAATGGTCTATTAGGATAATTACATATCTTAGAAAAGATGCCGACCAACAGCCAACCAGCATCAACCATGTACGAGTCAAGCGTAATGGTGTGCGATTACAACTAAACTGATGGGCCTGTTTGTCTTATGTTCTCAAGTTTCTGTGAGGATTTTTGGCTCATCATTCCAGAAATATTTACATCTAGAACAATGGGTGTCAGCTTAACTGTCCCCTAGATCAGTGTTTCTCAATGTTATTCCTGTGTATATTGTTGTATGTGAGCATTAAGTCTTAATGTCCAACACTGCGATTTCTGCTTGCTTTTATAAATGTGTGTGTGGGTGGTTTTTTTTGGTCATGTACACATGCTGGTTGTATCAGGGCTACAACAACTTAGGATGCCCCAAAACAGGGCTAAACAATTAGCAACATACTGTGCCTTGTCTGCCACTATATTCGGTAAAGTCAATGCCATTTATATCCATAGCAACTGCAAAAAATTTCAGAGATTGTCCACTTGGTGGTGCTATAACATGAGAACAATGAACAGTGCATATAGCATATGTATATGATATATAAGTATTGGTCTGACCTAATTGTTTTTTTGCATATAAAATCTACTTTTTTAGGTTCTTTTAATGGTCTATGAGGATAATTACATATCTTAGAAAGCATGCCACCCAACAGCCAACCACCATTAACCATATACGTGTCAAGCCTAATGGTGTGTGATTACAACTAAACTCATGGGACTGTTGGTCTTATAGTGTCTGTGAGGATTTTTAGTTCATCTTTCTGAATATATCTGCATCTAACACAACGTGTGAGAAGTAAACAGTTGTATAGATCAGTGGTTCTCAACACACCTGCTTCAAATAATCAGCACAATAGTAGAGATCTCTATGAACTGAACGGATTGTGTCCGATGAGAGAAACGTACAAAATGTGCAGAGCAGTGGGCCTTCAGAAACGGAGTAGAGAACCACTGCTCTAGATGTTTATGTTTATATGAAAAAACTATTTTGTGAACTAGTTCTTGGTTTTTCACTCAACTATTTTGTGAACTAGTTCTTAGTTTTTCACTCAACAAAAGTGAAAAGCCAATGCAGTACAATTTCCTGTAGTCTGTGAGCAATTGTGATCACCAATTGTAAGTCTTATTCCTTTAGTTCTTTTAAGTTTGAATTACAAAAACAATTTTTCAAAACTACTGCTAGTTTTCAGTCAACAATAAAATCAGTGCAGTACATTTTTTTCTGTCCTCTGTGGGAAAACATATATCAAAAGAAAAATGTAATGAATTCAGTATATGCTGGCGTATGCATAGATTTCATATGATGTCACACAGTGATGTAGGTGCCATTTGTACGACTGAGTGGCAGCACGCATGTGTAAATGAAATCATAAAGATATGGATTAAAGTTTTCCATTATCCCCAAAACTCTGTTCAACATTAGAAATGAATTGCTGCTATCAAGAGGATATATGTCTGGCTGTATTTACATCAGTAGCATTAGGATTCTATTCTACCTTCCATGACATAAACGTGTCCTGACATGATGTATAATACAAAGTAGTTACATTTGTATACGTTCTTTTTAAAATATTGCACCCAAAACTTAATTTAATAATGCAATTGGATATTGTTCACATAAATTACCAGCTAGAACCCAACTAAATAGCAGCACTTTATGAAAGTGAACAGAGACAAATGCTCACCGGCAAATCTACTAAATTACATGACAATTTGATATTGAAAATATATCTGGATCAGTTATTTATTGGCCTAGCCTAAAATCACATGCAAATAATTGCAGAGCTATACCACTATTTGACAATTTAACATGACAGAGCCTAAAATTTTTATTAACTAATTAAAATATGTAACATTGCTTTATTGTTTCCAAATCCAAAAATCTGTATTCTCTTATACTTTCTGTGTGAAACACAGACCCTCATTAACATACTTAAGAGCATGCTTATTAGGATTTGAATTAAAAATGTGTCCATCTTTATTTACTTTTCAATATTCACTATTAATTTTGTTAAATTAATTGTAAAATGAAATAATTTTAGCCAGCAGATGGCAGAAGTATACTCAATGAAATTGTGTTCACATGTTTCATCAATGCATACATGATTTAACTTTATGAAGTCACTATTATTATGTTAAAATAACATTTCGTCAATCATCCTGACAGTATCTGTTTTAACAGTCATGTGACATTTGGACAAAGGTGATGTAATGACTCTGCCTGTCTTTGACTTGAGTTTGTTTGCCCACCTGTCTATTGATTGTTTCGCCCATTTATTTGTTACTGTGGACACTGATTATACTCATTCATTTCCTCTCGTGTGTCGTAAGTTACTTATTGTCTCTGTATTGTGATTGGTCATTGTTTTACATATATTCACTGTTTGTTCACTTACCCATTGCTGGTTGTCATGTATAGTTGTGTATGTTTACTACATGCCTTACCTGTTGTCTGCCTGCTTGTCTGTTTGTTGTTTTATTAAATAAACTTATGTGTAACTGCATTTGGATCCTCGCATCTGCCTCGCATCACAACAGAACGACCAGCCATTATAGGATCCAGCAGCGTTTTTTCATTCCGGTGTGTGTTGCCGAACGCCGACATGCTCCGTTACAGCGGCTTACAAGTTCAAGTTTTGACCCGCTCCACAGAAGAGGAATGGTGGGACAGACTTGACTTCTCTGCGCCAAGAAGAGCGATCTGTGAGTTGTTTTTGCCCAATTGTTTTGGACATGTGCGAGTGGTTTGAGCCTCAGTGATTCAGAATTAAAGTATCTTTTAAATGACTGCCTGGTTGAACCTCTGTCTCGGGCGGAAATGCAGGGCTTACAAGTTTTGGATTTTTGGGGATTTATCAGTCATTTGCAAAGCCGTACCCGGTGGAACTTATGGGAAAACCCGAATGAAGAGTCCTTTATGCCTGTAGCTCCCCTCGAACCGGTGATTGTGACACCACCGTGCTGCCCACTTCACAGAAAGAGGAGGAAAATGTCAGTGTCTGCCGCTCCTCGAGACTCGGAGGACATCTCCAAGCAAGCCGCGGTTGATACGAGTTTCACTTTGTTTCACCCTGTTCTCTCTGTGCCCAATTACGAAATCCTTCACGAGGAGGTCGCTATGCCTGAGCAACCCGCTGTCACTACAGAAGCCACTCTGTCTCATTCCGTTTTTTCTGTGGTTACGTCTGTTCACGAGATGACAGCGCCGTGCCAGAGCATAAGCCTGAGTTAATGGAGCAACCATTTCATCCGGTGAAGATCCGGGTCGACCGTATGATCTCCAGTGTGGTGGATACCCCGTTGATGAACGTTCGAGCGGCCGGAGTCTCTGGACCGATCGTTTCGTCGAGTGAATCTCTGCCGATCGAATCCTCAACCGAATCTCCAAGTGAGTCCCCAAATGAATCGCTCTGTGAATCCTCGCTCTGTGAATCCTCGCTCTGTGAATCCTCGCTCTGTGAATCCTCGCTCTGTGAATCCTCGCTCTGTGAATCCTCGCTCTGTGAATCGTCTTCGAGTTAATCGTCTTTGAGTGAACCATTCAGGGCCAGTGATTCAGTGGAACTGTTCAAGACCAGCAAATCCGCGAATTCACTTGAGAAGTTTTGTGGATTGTCAAAGACAATAGATCTGTTCACGTTAGCTGAATCCTCTAAGCCATTTGAGGTTATTGAGCCATTTAAGTCACTTGAATATTTTGAATCTGTGTCTGAACTGGCATTGTGTTGTGGTGGGTCTGTTTTGTGCTCCTCTGTTTTCCAGGAAATCTCTCAGACGCTTGAACCCAAATCACCTGAACAGTCATGGTCATGTGAGTCCTCAGCTCTTTTTGTTATGATTAAGGAACTGCTATTTGAGGTTCCAGAGCGCTCAGTTCTGACCAAGTTGGCTGAAACAAAATGTACAATGACTGTTGTGCCTACCCTCAAACCTGTTTTTGACTTTCTTGAGGTTGCTGTAACCCATAATACAGTTAACCTCTCGACGCGCACTAGCTCGCGGACGGAAGGACGTCAGTTTTTTTTAATGCTGCTAACAATATATATATAGCCTACTGTGTACAAACAACAATAATAATAACACTACTATACATCGTTTAAAAGGTCTAAGGGTTTAGCATCAGTGTATGGTGTCCGTTTTGAGATTAAATTGCTCTAGTATCATAAATATAGTATTTTATTACAGAAGTCCAGATAACAACATGCATAATATAAACTGACTCCTTACCTTTGTGCTGGTATAAGGAACGCGAATCGAATCCAGTCTTTCAGATGTGTGAATAACCCATAAAAACTCTCCAACAAAGTACATCCAATGACCAGTTTTGTCCACAAATGCGTATAATCCGTGAAATATTGATATATTTTCCATTGTTTACATCAGATTTCAGATGCACGTCTTGTAATAGATTATAATATACAATCTGAGGACTATTTACATCGTAACACTTGTATATGAGAGCACACTCGCGTTCAAAACCAGCGCTCAAACATGATTGTACAAGTAGGCGGGAGTATAATACATAATATCCAAACAGCGCTGTCTAATATCGTGACGTCATCTGACTCGCGCGTTTCTCCAATGACTTCATGGAAAATATTGATAGACAGAACGTGTAGCCAATTAGAACACGAATTCAACGATCTTTGTGTGAAGCTTTATTTCCTGGTGTGGATACGGCATTTTATACGCTTATATAATGATAAACAATAAAAAGAACGAACGTGTATGCATGTAAACAAAAGACTTATTTTGTGGCTGACTGGCACTTAGAAAAGGCACTAGTCTTACAAAAACTCTTGCAAGAACCTCATTTTTGGGTCTATTGACTTCAAACGTGAAATATAACTTCTTTAGACTTGTGGCTTTGGCCTCATTGCATTTATAGGTTTCACACATATATTTATCATTAAGATTTTTAGTGTTAAAAAAGATGTTATGCAAAAAACATTTTATTACAATGTACTTCAGCCTCTCTAACTTTTTTTTTATTAATCTTAAAATAATTTTGAAACATAGAAGACACTTTGAGCTTCGTTTTCCATCTAATGATACCACAGTTATGCTTATACTATAAATGGTTTAGTAAAAACAGCCCTTTTAGTGAAAGTAGGTATTTTCATGGTTTCGGGCCAGAATGGGGGTGCTTTTCAAGAGGTTAATATGGTTTCTCCCAAGCTACCAGGACTCTCTATTCCTGCCACAAAGCTCTTAGATGACTCTCAAGGACTTTCTGCCCAAACTAAAGTCGTCAACATTGAACTTTCTGTCCGGTTTAAAGGGGTCGACCTTGAATTGTTCTCCCTATCAGAAATGGCTGTCGTTGAACTTTCTATCCTGCTTAAGTCAGCTAACTATGAGATCTCTGCCCTGTCCGAGATGGCCATGTTGGAGTCCCACAAACTCCTTGTCTGGCTTAAGAGGGCGGTATTGAATTTAACCAGTTTCTCTGTTTTATCTGTTCTGTCATTAATTTCACCAGCTTTGCCAGCCTCTCTCATTTCATTTCCTGTTTGCAGACTCCGAGCACCTCCAGCACCACCATGGGTTACGATGCAGGTCAAATCTCATACTTCACCTACGACGGCGTCCTGGGCCCAATCTAGAGCTGAAGCCTTGCACCGGTTCCTGGTCACTACTACAGCGTTGCACTGGTCTCTGGTCATGCCCGCTGCATCACTCTGGCAGCAAATCCAGCTATGGTCTCTGGCTCCGCCCTGGCCACCTGCTCTGCCGGCTCCGCCCTGGTCCAAACCTCCTCACGGTCCTGGCCCCTCCGTTCCGCCTCCGCTCCACCACCCACCAGAACTGTGATAACACCATGGGAGAGTTTGGAACCCGCTCTTGGGGGGGGCTCTGTAATGACTCTGCCTGTCTTTGACTTGAGTTTGTTTGCCCTCCTGTCTATTGATTTTTCCGCCCACTTATTTGTTACCGTGGACACTGATTATACTCATTCATTTCCTCTCGTGTGTCGTTAGTTACTTATTGTCTCTGTATTGTGATTGGTCATTGTTTCACATATATTCACTGTTTGTTCACTTACCCATCGCTGTTCGTCATGTATAGTTGTGTATGTTTACTCCATGCCTTACCTGTTGTCTGCCTGCTTGTCTGTTTGTTGTTTTGTTAAATAAACTTATGTGTAACTGCATTTGGATCCTCGCCTCTGCCTCGCATCACAACAGGTGAAACATTTAAATAGGTTGATGAACTCTTGAAGGACACCAAGCATATGGAGATTGGTCATTTATTTCAAAGTCTTATTTCCTAACCCTGCCATTTCTGCTTCTGTGTGTAAATGCATGTATGTGTGTTAGCTTATTCTTCATCATTGGTGTGTTATAGGTTAGCCCTGTGAGACCTATTTCAATATCAGAACATCGTAGAGAAATTGTGGTGGGCTGTTTTGTCTCATGTTTTGTCGCTAACAATGCAGCAAATCTACACAGGCATGCCCATAAAGGTCTTAAAGGGGTCATATGAGATTTTTTTAAAATGTAAAATAAATCGTTTGTGTCCCCAGAGTGTGTATATGAAGTGTTAGCTGAAAATACTCCACAGATATTTTTTTGTAGCATGTTAAAATTGACACTTTGTAGGCCTGAGCAAAAGTGTGCCGTTTTTGGGTGTTTCCTTTAAAATGCAAATGAGCGGATGAAATGCAAAAAATGAAATGAATCACAATCATGGTGGTTTGTTGTAATGGAAACTCAATTGTGCTGTCAATTATTATTTTTCCTTCTTTCACTCTGCACTTAATGGCAGTGCTTTGGTTGGATAGTGCAGATAAAGGGGGCGGTACCTCACAAAACAAGCAAAATTTGACAACCTAATTTTTCACATGTTAACAGAGAATGGTTTCCCCAAGCAAAGTTAGTGGGGAGATCTTTTCACGTTTTCTAGGTTGATAGAAGCACTGGGGACCCAATTATAGCACTTACACATGGAAAATTTGCTCCAAAGCAACTGCATAGACCTAAATTAAATATATATTTTTAGTGTTTGTTGTTATATTGGTGTTTTACTATCCTGAAATGGGGGTAAAAATGCTTCTCACTATTTTGGGTACTGAAAAAGACTTTTACAGACACAGAAGGTAAAAGTGAGCTATAATTTCTATTTACAATGTATATGAAATACTACTTAAGTTTCAGTTTTCTTCCAGAAATTTTGTCACTTTTTCTCATTTAAGGCCATGAACATGCATGCAAAGTTAGGATACACTGATGTGTTTTGAAGTGGGTTTTTTTAGCACAAATAATGATTTTTGGTACGATTTTGATGTTCGCGGGTCAATTTGAACCATATTTGTTTGTTCCAAGGCAACTGTATAGACACAAATTAAATACATTTATTGCGTATATTTTGGTGTTTTACTACCCTGGAAAGGGAAAAGTGAGCTTTTCCTCACTATTTTCAGTACTGATTAAGACTTCCTCAGACACAGAAAAGTAAATGTGAACTATCATTTCTATTTTCAATGTATATGAAATACTATGTAAAGCAGATGAATTCAGACCCACAGTAAATCCAGAGGTGAATACAGGTGATGCCAGCTGTGCCCCACAAAACATGAAACCAAAATAAGCATCATTTGTGTAAAATGCAAGAGGTCAGAAAGCACATGCTTGATGTGTGCACATCATGTAAACAGTGATTTCTTGAATTTGTACAATGAGCCTCAAGAACAAAGATGAGCCTGTTTAGAAAATAAAAGCTTAATTTCATTTCAAAGCCATATTAAATTGTTCATTTAGGATGTCTTAAACATAGGTATGTTAAAAAACACGTTGAATTAAAATGTTAAATGTTGCAACAGTTTTTGTGCAACATTTGTTAAAACAAACATGTTAAAAAATGTGGTTAAATGCATTTTTTTAAATCTTACTTTTTAATTTGAAGTGTTTATAATGTGTGACAAAGACTGATACTAAAATGGTTCTGTTCATACCTAATCCCTTCTTGTTTTTCATAATGTGATATTTACGGAATTGCATTGAATCCAATGCGGGTCAATTTGACCCCTTCCATCAAAATTCGCATGAAAAACCTTACAAATGCTCTCAGTGTAATAAAACCTTTTCATACGCATCATCGTTGACAGCCCATTAGAGAGTTCACAATGGAAAGAAACCCTACAAATGTGCAAAATGTGGAAGGAGTTTCTCAGAATCATCGAATCTGAAAAACATGAACATTTGCACACTGGAAAGAAACCACACACCCTTGTTATCTGTGACAAGTCTTTTAGTCGAATTGACTATTTAATTCAACACAGGAGGATCCATAATGGTGAAAAACCTTACAAAATCTCTTAGTGTGAGAGAAGATTTAGACAGTCGGGTCACTTGTTAACCCATAAGAGAGTTCACATTTAAGGGTTTTTTTTTGTCAATAAATTGTTATTTTCAATGTATTCTGCATTATCCTGAATTATTGACTACAAGTGATGGATAGTTTGTTACCACAAATCTATGACCAGGATTAACCAGTATTAACAACCACTTGATTCTAACCAAAAGGGGTAATTTTGTTGCATTGTCGGCATTGTTCAGTTCACATGATCCGACGAACCACTGTATTTTAACTACAAGGTTAAGTATTGGTGTATCGACTGCCATTCATTATTTGGTCTGACCAACCTCTTAACTTGTTGCATGGTCAAGTTTGTGATGAGAGCCTATAATAACAAGTCAATATAATAATGAGTTGAAGTAGAATTATTAAACATTTGTCTAAATTCCAGGATTATCAAATATATTATTTGATTCATATTACCAACAGTGAGTTTTTAACTTTCAGAGTCAGATAAAATTACCTAAATTACTTAACGTTATAACGTCACCAATAAGTGCTGGTTAAAGACAGAACGCACTGAAAACCTTCCCCACAATGCATGGACTTTGCCATTGGGCCAACGTGTGGTTTTACCTTACAGTGGTGATAAAATAATGTAGGGGATTATATAGGGTTTCATTGTTTGATGTACTTGGTTAAATTTACAAAGATTTTGAACAGGAGGTGAATCATATATTTCTAAAAAACGAGCAGGGTAGAGGTCCAGTTATTCCTCAATAGATAATATTTTTATTCTACAATCAGCGGTTCAGAAAAATATTACAAAAAAAAGGAAGTAAGTAAAGTTGAATGATAAAATAATACAACGTACTTTTAGTTTAAGGGGACATTCCATGAAAATCAGACTTTTTTATGTTTAAGTGCTATAATCGTGTCCCCAGTGCTTCTACTAACCCAGAAAACATGAAAAATAGCAACCCTGTAACTTTATTTTGGTAAGTCTCTCTCTGCAAGCATGTGAATATTTAGGTCATTAGGATTTCGCTTCGTAGTAAGGGGATCTTATTATAATGATACCGCCCCTTCATGCTATCAACCTATACGCGGCCTCACCAGTGCGAGAGACAGAAAGAAAGACAGAATGACTGACAGCATGGCGCGTTTGTATTCCCTCAAACACAAACAGTAGCCTACAATCTTATAACTTGTATTTTTAATGGTCTTTCTAAAGGTTGAAGATGAGGATTAACGTTGCCTTAGTGCGAGAGAGAGAGAGAGAGAGAGAGAGAGAGAGAGAGAGTGAGAGAGAGAGTGGGCGAACAACGTGAGAGAGGGAAAGAGAGAGCAACGCGACTGTTCACTTTCATCAATACAAGTATGTTGTTTAATATGTTTCTCTGAAGTTTATATGAATGACCACGAGGATTAATGCAATGCACAAGACAGAGTGAGAGAACAACGCATATTTACTATCAGACACGGTACTAAATATCTTTAACTCATCGCTAGAATTAGGATACGTTCCAACAGCTTTCAAACTAGCAGTTATTAGACCGCTCATTAAAAAACCAAACCTTGACCAGGGAGATCTTAATAACTTTAGATCTCAAATCTACCTTTTCTTTCTAAAATATTACAAAAAGTAGTGGCAAGCCAGCTACGCACGTTCATAGCATTCGCATAAAAGTCTAGTAAAGGTTCTTAACTCGCAATAGTTATTTTCACGGAACAAAGCACTCACCGTCATAACACAGACCAACCAAATAAATAAATAAAAACCTTTCCTGCATGAACACTTAAAATGAATTGCATTAAATAGTTTGCCACCGTTTGCCACTGAACCTGCATTAACGACGACAGTGGGGCTTCCGGCCTTAGTCAAACGGTTTGGCACGTATGGTCGGGTTGCGATGTTTTGGGCGTTTTCTCCTGGTCCTGTAAATGGTATACAATATAGACCCGTTTGCCACTGAACCTGCATTAACGACGACAGTGGGGCTTTAGGCCTTAGTCAAACGGGTTGTCAGGTTTCATTTTCTCTTAAAGATCGGAAGGTGACCCTTATTTACCATATAAACCCTCGCATTGGGTCCCCAATTTGCTAAATCCTCAACTGTGGATAACATAATTATGCCGCAATAGTTAGTCTGTCTGGAACTAAGCTGAGTTAAACCACATCACTGTGTGACACTTCAATACATATGAACGGCCACTACGCTAATACGATTTTGTTTTTCTCTCCCTGTCTCGTCCTCGACCCGAGGACAACGAGACAAACAGACCCAGTCCCGGTAGATGTGAAAGTCGGCACACCTCTGATCTACTGGCCGTCCTTCAACGTTATGCCCAGCTGATGCCTGACCAACGATCACCGGCAGAACCGCTTAATCTCCGCTAAATCTCCTTATCCGTTCTCCCAAGGGTTTTTCCCTCCTAGGACTTATTTTTCCTTGGATAAAAGCCCGGGATTTTTTTTCTCCTAGGGGGTTTTTCACCCCGGGGAGGCAGCCTTTTTGGGCTTTACCTAGCTTCCTCTTCTATACGTTGCTTTAGTAATACGTGCACTTATGGAACAGATCCTGCATCGTAGCTCCGTCGAGTTCATCATCTAAAAGCTTCTTTTTACCATCTTATTCCTATTTTATATAATATAACTTATTAGTTTTACATAGGAATACTTTACCGTGACGATTATTGAGCAGTACTACCACGTGAAACTATTTATCACTAATAAACACCCAGTGTTAGCTTATAGCCCGCTAGCATCCACACGGTGGAGGCTGAAGCTAGCTTTTTCCGATCTAATGGCGGATTCATCTGATATATGCTTTTCTGACCTATCCTCACCTGAGCGGGAAGCTGTGGAGGAGTTGTTTCCCGGTTTTAGCAGATCCAAGGCGAGGTACAGCGCCCACTTCACCCTGCCTTCCGACGTCCACAAGCCAGCAACAAACATGCATTCCACGCGATGCAGCTTCACGGACCGTGAACGACATGAAAGCGATCGGGAAGCTGTGGAGGAACCGCTGCCCGGCCTTCGCAGATTCAGCAAGCCAAACATCACCCTGGACCCAGACGTTCGCAGGCGACCGAGGCGTGTCACAACCGAACACCCCACGCGATGCAGCTCCGGGGACCGCGTTCGGGTAAACGAAGACGCCATCGCCCAGCATGAAAGCGGTAAGACTCCGCTTGTTATTGTAACATGTACTACTTGCCACATGTATAGTTTAGCTTCTGCTGTTAGCATAGAGGGGTTTACATGCACTAAGTGTATTGAAGTATTAAGGTTAACTGAGAAGGTTGCTGAACTAGAATCGCGCATCCGAACGCTAGTTGAGGATAGCAAAACCGCTAATGTTACGGTCGCAAATAATCTATCGAGCGAAAAGACTAATGGCTCGGTTCCGACATCAGATGCTAATATATATATTACAAATACTGTATCGAGCGCGCATAGTGTTTATCAAAATACACATGGCTCGGTTCCGTCATCAGAGTCAAGTCGGCGGTCAAACTGGGTGACTGTTAGGCGGCATAGTCATATAAGGCGTCCTTCTAAGACCCATAACGTAACGACAATTTCTAACAGATTCGATCCCCTAAGGAGTATACCAGCTGAAACACCTTTTAAAAGTGCCCTGGTCATTGGAGATTCTATACTCAGGAACACTAACATTGAGGCACCAAACACCATAGTCGACTGTATACCGGGAGCCAGAACGTCTGACATTAGATCCAAACTTAAAGTGCTGGCTAATGCTAAGCGGAAGTTTTCTAAGATTGTTATTCACGCCGGCACGAATGACACTAGGCTCCGCCAGTCGGAAATCACCAAAGATAATATTAAGGAGATGTGTGAAATTGCAAAAACAATGTCAGACAATGTAATATGCTCTGGTCCCCTCCCCGCCTACCGGGGAGATGAAACACATAGTAGATTAGTGTCTCTCAATGGATGGATGTCAAAGTGGTGCCCTCAGCATAACGTAGGGTTTATAGACAATTGGAAGCATTTCTGGGGAAGACCATTTCTCCTAACCCGAGATGGCCTTCATCCGTCATCGGAAGGAAGTGCTATACTCACTAAAGAGCTGATCAATAGTCTTAATTCTGATATAGTCTGACTATCCAGGGCCCAGGTCAGGAAACAGACGGATCGGCTTAACCGTCCATCTGTTAGCTGCCGTGATATGTCAAGACCACTTATATCCCAGCACTTCGAGTCAATCTTACCGAAATATCAGCACATTTCAACTGTATCTGTTCCCCGAACAAATAAATACAGGGCACCGCTTGTTACATCTGGTACAAATCTGATTCAAATAAAATTAGAAAACAATACATTAACAGATGAATCTCGAATGTTAAAATTCGGCCTTCTTAACATTAGATCGCTTACCAATAAAGAACCTATTGTCAATGAAATAATTACAGACCAAAACTTAGATGTACTCTGTTTAACAGAAACCTGGCTTAAAGCAGACGACTACATTAGTTTAAATGAATCCACCCACAAGACTATTATTATAAACACGAACCTCGATTAAAGGGGAGAGGGGGTGGTGTAGCTACAATATACAACACAATTTTTAAAGTAAACCAAAAATCTAAGCTAAAATTTAAATCATTTGAAGTAATGTTGCTAAATATGGAAATAACTGATCGTAACCACAAACAGCTTTCTTTTGCTTTAGCGACAATCTATAGACCACCGGGCCACCATGCAGATTTCCTTAATGAAATAGCAGATTTCCTATCTGAGCTTGTAGTCACTGTAGAGAAAGCTCTTATTGTTGGTGATTTTAATGTCCATGTGGACAACCCAAAAGACGCGTTAGGACGTGCGTTTATAGATGTTCTAAATTCTCTCAATATTAGACAAAACGTGACAGGGCCAACGCATACTCGTAATCACACATTAGACTTAATTCTGTCACTCAGACTCAATATTAATGACGTCGAAAAATCACCTCAGAGTGATGCAGTTTCTGACCATTACCTTGTGTCATACACTGTACTTCTAGATAGGATCACTCAATCTACAACATGCTACCGACTAGCCAGAACAATAATTTCCACCACTAAAGATAGCTTTATTAGCACTCTTCCAGACCTGTCCCAAATGAAACATGTAGCAGATAACTGTGACGATTTAGATATTGAAATAGAAAACCTAAACAATGTCTGTTCTAACACATTGGATGCCGTTGCTCCCATTCGAAAAAAGAGATTCAAAGAAAAACCGCCAGCTCCATGGTATGACCATCACACAGCAGCCCTTAAAAAGGCAGCTAGAAAAATGGAAAGAAATTATAGAAGCACAAAGTTAGAAGTATGGCGCGCAGCATGGAAACAGAGTGTTAAACACTACAGACAGGCTATTAAAACCGCCAGATCTACATATCTTAGCAAGCTTATAAATGAGAATCATAATAACCCTCGTTTCCTCTTTAGCACAGTTGCGAAACTGACTAGAAACAAAGAACAAACAGAAACCAATAGTAAACTTCAACACAATAGTAACGACTTCATGAACTTCTTTTCTAACAAAATTTCGGCTATTAGGGAAAACATCGTAGCTACCCAGGCAGCCACCACTCTACCCATTAGTTCAATTAACACTAGACTACCATACGAACATCTTGATTCATTTAAACCTACTACAATAGATGAGCTCTCTAAACTAGTCACATCATCCAAATCATCGTCCTGTATATTAGACCCCGTTCCCACAAAACTACTTAAAGAAGTATTCCCTGTAGTGTCAACCCCGGTTCTAAACATCTTTAACTCATCGCTAGAAATAGGATACGTTCCAACAGCTTTCAAACTAGCAGTTATTAAACCGCTGATTAAAAAACCACAGCTTGACCAAGGAGAACTTAATAACTTTAGACCAATCTCAAATCTCCCTTTTCTTTCGAAAATATTAGAAAAGGTAGTGGCAAGCCAGTTACGCACATTCTTGACAAATAATAGTACATATGAAAAGTTCCAATCAGGATTCAGGCCCCACCATAGCACAGAGACAGCGTTGCTTAGAGTTACAAATGACCTCCTATTAACATCCGATCGTGGTGAAATCTCAATTCTTATATTACTAGACCTTAGTGCAGCATTTGACACAATAGACCACAGAATCCTACTCAATAGACTAGAAAACTATGTTGGTATCAGTGGTCAGGCGCTAGCCTGGTTAAGGTCATATCTAACCAATCGCTATCACTTTGTTTATGTAAATGAGGAAGAGTCATATCACTCCCTGGTTAAATACGGTGTACCGCAGGGATCAGTTTTAGGTCCTATCCTGTTCTCGTTATACATGTTACCCCTAGGAGACATTATCAGGAAACATAAGTTTTCACTGCTATGCAGATGATACCCAGCTTTACATCTCCTCGCATCCCAGCGAAACACACACATTTTCTAAGCTAAAAGACTGCATTAGCGATGTTAGTGACTGGATGGCACATAACTTTCTTAAGCTCAACTCCAATAAGACAGAGGTACTTATTATTGAACCAAATCGCTACAAACATAATATGTCAGATTACAAATTGCACATAGATGGCTGTACTGTGGTGCCATCTTCCACGGTTAGGAACTTAGGTGTGATGTTCGACAGCAACTTATCCTTTGATAGTCATATCGCCAACGTCTGCCGCACAGCATTCTTCCATCTTAGAAATATCTCAAAAATACGCCATATGCTGTCTACATCTGACGCAGAGAAGCTTATTCATGCTTTTATGACCTCTAGAATAGACTATTGTAACTCGCTACTCGGGGGATGCCATTCAAATCAGATCAACAAGCTTCAGCTAGTTCAAAACGCTTCTGCAAGGGTACTTACTCGATCTAAGAAGTATGACCACATAAGCCCAATTCTGGCATCTTTACACTGGCTACCAGTTAAATATCGCATCCAATTTAAAATATCACTAATCACCTACAAAGCTTTAAATGGCTTAGCACCCTCATATCTTAGAGAATTACTATCAGAATACAATCCATCACGCACACTACGGTCGCAAAATTCTGGCCTATTGATTATCCCTAGACTATCAAAAGTGTCTAAAAGTGGAAGATCCTTTTCCTACTTAGCCCCTAAGCTCTGGAATGATTTACCAACCGATGTCCGAGAATCAGACACAGTCGATCATTTTAAATCTAGACTTAAAACTTTTCTCTTCAACAAAGCATTCGCATAATTTGTCTAGTAAAGGTTCTTAACTCGCAATAGTTATTTTCACGGAACAAAGCACTCACGGTCATAACACAGACCAACCAAATAAATAAATAAAAACCTTTTCTGCATGAACACTTAAAATGAATTGCATTAAATAGTTTGCCACCGTTTGCCACTGAACCTGCATTAACGACGACAGTGGGGCTTCCGGCCTTAGTCAAACGGTTTGGCACGTATGGTCGGGTTGCGATTTTGGTGCTTTCGTGTGTCTTGTGAATAGTATGCCATACAGACCCGTTTGCCACTGAACCTGCATTAACGACGACAGTGGGGCCTCCAGCCTTAGTCAAACGGGTTGGCACGTATGGTCGGGTTGCGATTTTGGCGCTATCGTAAGTCTTATGAATAGTATGCCATACAGACCCGTTTGCCACTGAACCTGCATTAACGACGACAGTGGGGCCTCCAGCCTTAGTCAAACGGGTTGGTATGTATGGTCGGGTTGCGTTTTTCGCGCTTTCGTGTGTCTTGTGAATAGTATGCCATACAGACCCGTTTGCCACTGAACCTGCATTAACGACGACAGTGGGGCCTCTCAGCCTTAGTCAAACGGGTTGGCACGTATGGTCGGGTTGCGCTTTTGGCGCTATCGTAAGTCTTATGAATAGTATACCACATCACTGTGTGACACTTCAATACATATGAACGGCCGCTACGCTAATACGATTTTGTTTTTCTCTCCCTGTCTCGTCCTCGACCCGAGGACGAGACAAACAGACCCAGTCCCGGTAGATGTGAAAGTCGGCACACCTCTGATCTACTGGCTGTCCTTCAACGTTATGCCCAGCTGATACCTGACCAACGATCACCGGCAGAACCGCTTAATCTCCGCTAAATCTCCATTTCCGTTCTCCCAAGGTTTTTTCCCTCCTAGGACTTATTTTTCCTCGGATAAAAGCACGGGGTTTTTTTTTCTCCTAGGGGGTTTTTCACCCCGGGGAGGCAGCCTTTTTGGGCTTTACCTAGCTTCCTCTTCTATACGTTGCTTTAGTAATACGTGCAATTATAATATTGAGTCATAGCCGCAGCAAATTTAACTGCTCATGCTTTCATGTATTTTGTTGTGCTATCTGTCGTTTTCTGTGCTTTTCACTGCTTCTATTTATGTAAAGCTGCTTTGAAACAATTGACTTTTGTGAAAAGCGCTATATAAATAAAATTGAATTGAATTGAAAATTGAATAATATTGAGTCATAGCCGCAGCAAATTTAACTGCTCATGCTATCATGTATTTTGTTGTGCTATCTGTCGTTTTTCTGTGCTTTTCACTGCTTCTATTTATGTAAAGCTGCTTTGAAACAATTGACTTTTGTGAAAAGCGCTATATAAATAAAATTGAATTGCGAGTAATAATACATATGAAAAGTTCCAATCAGGATTCAGGCCCCACCATAGCACAGAAACAGCGCTACTTAGAGTTACAAATGACCTCCTATTAACATCCGATCGGGGTGAAATCTCAATCCTTATATTACTAGACCTTACTGCAGCCTTTGACACAACAGATCACAGAATCCTACTCAATAGACTAGAAAACTATGTTGGCATCTGTGGTCAGGCGTCCTATCACTCCCCCGTTAAATTCGGCGTACCTCAGGGATCAGTTCAAAAGTGTCTAAAGGTGGTAGATCCTTTTCCTACTTGGCCCCTAAGCTCTGGAATGATTTACCCAAAAATGTTCGCGTATCAGACACAGTCGAGCAATTTAAATCTAAACTTAAGACATTCTTCTTTAACAAAGCATTCACATAGAATGTCCAGTAAATGTACTTTTCCCGCAGTAGTTATTTTGTCTAGAACAAAGCACTCACATACCTCATATGGGTAATTTACTCTTGCCGCAATAGTTAGCCTGTCTGGAACCGAGCTGAATTAAACCACTATAATGTATGACACTTGCATTACATGCGAACGTCACCTACGCTAATAGAATTCTGTTTTTGTCTCCCTGTCTAGTCCTCGACCCCGAGGACAAGAGACAAACAGACCCAGTTCCTGTAGCTGTGAAGGTCATCGCACCACTGATCTACTGGCTGTCCTTCAACGTGATGCCCAGCCGATGCGCGACCAACGACCACCGGCTGAACCAGTTTAATCCGCTTACCCGCATCCTATCCCTACCGTGTCTATATATATATAAATATGAATTTCTCCCTAGGGTTTTTTGTCCTTCTAGGAGTTTTTCCCACTGGGTTTTCTCCTAGGGGTTTTTTTACTCCCAGGGAGAGTCAGCCATCTTTGGCTTAACTTAGCAGTTTACTGTATATGTTACATTATCAATACGCTCGCTTGTACGGTTTATCCTTAGCCGCTATATTCTACTTCTTATACTATCTATTGATTTTCTGTGTTCTCCTCTACATCTACTCATGTAAAGCTGCTTTGCAACAATTAACAATTGTGAAAAGCGCTATATAAATAAAACTGAATTGAATTGAATTGAATACACAATAAGCATAAATATGCTGTTTAATGTTTCAAATGAATACGAGGAGTCACAAGACAGCGAGTGAGAGACTGACAGAAACGCGTTGTGTTCAATCATACACAATAAGCATAAACATGTCATTTCATCTGTTTCTCTAAAGTTTAAGCATTAAACGTGTTGTTTTATTACAGATCATTTAAATGTGCTTGTGTGGTTTGGTCAAAAAGTAAACTTCTGAGTGTTTGTGGAAGTGCATTTTATTTAGGGCTGGTAAATAATTCAATATTGATAGATGTCACGGTATATAATTTTCAATAACGGAGATATGACTTCTATGGTAAATGGTAAATGGACTGCATTTATATAGCGCTTTTAACAGACCTATGGCCATCCAAAGCGCTTTACAATTAGCCTCACATTCACCCATTCACTCCCACATTCATACACCGACAGCGGTGTCAGCCATGCAAGGCGCCAGCCAGCTCGTCGGGAGCAGCTGGGGTTAGGTGTCTTGCTCAAGGACACCTCGACACTTGGTCTGGTGGAGCCGGGGATTGAACCACCAACCTTCCGGTTTGTAGACAACCTACATGAACCACTAGGCCACTGCCGCCCCGGAATAAAACACATTTCCGATATTTCGATATACATTGCAGCAGGGCTATTCAAATCTTACCCTGGGGGGCCAGGGCACTGCAGAGTTTAGCTCCATCCCTGATCAAACACATCTGAGCAAGCTAATCAAGGTCTTTATGATCACTAGACAATTACAGGTGGTTAAGTTTGATTAGGGTTGGAGCTCAACTTGTCATGGTCTTGACAGACTTCTGTGCTAGATTAAGGTCTGAGTGCAAAAAGCAGAAAAATGCTGGAAGTGCTTCTCGGGTGTAAAAAAGTGTGTAAATACCTCCGGTGCTCTTCAGTGGAGGGATCCACATATATTTTAAAATAGGGTTTGAGGCACTCAGGAGGATAAAGATTAAAAAGCCTTTATTAATACATGGCTAAGTAGAATAAAAACATGCCTACGTGTTTCAGCCAACAAGGCTTTCGTCAGGGCTTGAAGTGTTTGACAAACAGCTCACTTCCTAGTTAAGACCAGTAATCAATAACAGCTGTTAAGGTAACAGATATGAAGTCACATGATTCAACAAATTGAACAGATAGGAAGTCACATGATTAAATGAATAGTGTCACAATAATTATTTATAATCATTAATCCATCCCAGTAAATTCAATGACTACAAAAAAAAAAAAAAAAAATTATAAATTCAAAAAAGATAACAACTACAAATATATATATATATATATATATATATACACATATATACACACATACATATATATACACACATATATACATATATATATATATATATATATATATATATACATATATATATATACACATACATACACATACATACATACATACATACATACATACACATAAATACACACATACATACATATACATATATATATATATATATATATATATACATACATACATATATATATATACACACATACATAAACATATATACATATATATACACATGCATACAAATTCAAATAAAATAAGATAACAGCTACAAAAAAAAAAAAAAAAAAAAAAAAAAAAAAGGTTTAAAGATGAATTACAGAAAAGGGGCAAAATCTAGTTCACCATTTAGACCCGGGAAGCATGTAGCTTTCAATGTGTAAATCCAAAATGATTCTCTTTGCAAGAGTTTTTTAAGCCTGTCACCTCCTCGAATTGAGTTTTCAATATGCTCTATGCCTATAATTTTAAGAGTTGCAATTTCCATGGTTTGCATCTTTATAATGTACTGCCATAGGATATTGAGGATTTCCAGATCTTATTGCATATTTATGCTCCGCAAGTCTTACCTTTAATTTACGCTTAGTCCTCCCAATGTAAAAGCAGCCACATGGGCATTCCAATCTGTAAACTACATATGGAGTATTACAGTTAATGAAAGCATTTATGTTAAATCTGCGTCCAGAGGAGATGTCAATGAAAAAATTAGAATTAACCATGTTGTTGCAGTAATTGCAATGTCCACACTTATAATTGCCTTTTTTGGTAGAGAGCCATGTCTTTTGTTGTATAGGAGAAAGATGACTTTTAACAAGTTTATCATTTAAGGTTGGTGCTCGTCTAAAACTAATGGTTGGAGCGTCGGGGAGAGCTTCCCTAAGAACACTATCACTTTTCAGTAAGTCCCAATTTCTTTCAATGATTTGTTTAATTTTGTTTGCATGATTACTGTATTGTGTCACAAAGTATACATTGTCTGATCTTTGTTGATTTTTCTCTTTTGAGACTAGCAATTGTTCCCTTGGGAGGCATTTAGCCTTGTTGTATGCTATAAGTATAGTTCTTTTTTGATAACCTCTTGTTTTAAATCTCTGACACAGCTCAAACACTTCAAGCCCTGACGAAAGCCTTGTTGGCTGAAACGCGTAGGCATGTTTTTATTCTACTTAGCCATGTATTAATAAAGGCTTTTTAATCTTTATCCTCCTGAGTGCCTCAGACCCTATTTTAAAATATATGTGGATCCCTCCACTGAAGAGCACCGGAGGTATTTACACACTTTTTTACACCCGAGAAGCACTTCCAGCATTTTTCTGCTTTTTGTATCAAGAATTAAGGACATCAAGGGATTGTTCTAGGCTGGAGTAGCTCCGTTGAATCAACGTTGGGGACTATCTGTCTTTCACCTAAAAATGGCTACTGGATACTTCTCCTATTCCAAAGAAGAAGGTGAGAGCATTATTATCTCAGATACTCTGTTTGATCAGAGCTCTGTACAAACCACAGATGCTAAAAAACTGTTTATTGAAGTCAAAAAACTTTCTGAAAAAGACTTAAAACTACAGCTACATATGACAACTTTGTCAGACTATTGGAGAGAGAAAATGATACCAAGAGGTTTGAGAATTAAAAAATTCCCATCATTTGGGGCTGAAGATTCAGAGTTTAAAGAGAAATGGGAAGCAATATTAAACAAATGTTCTCTAGATCTCATGCTACTCCTTATACAAGAAGCTAAGAAACAAAAAACTCAAATTCAGAATGAAATTGCCAATTTAAAAGAAGAAGAATACAACAACTTCAAAAATCAACAAATCCCTTTTGAAAAAGAATTAAAAGTGGATTTAGAGAAATTACAGAGAGAGCTCAAACAAGAAAAACTGAGGAAATTTAACAGAGATTTATCAGATTATAAGGACAACAAAGTCTACTGGTGGAAACACAAACGAAGTTTTAAAACCCAGTCACAACGGAGAAGGACTGTCTCCTTTCAACTACCCAGTAGTGATGAAGACCACTCTGAGATAGAAGAGTCCTCCTCACTCACTTTTTTAGGCACCAAACCTCAAAGAAACTACATATCACAGAGACAACGAAGCGAAAGACAAGAAGAGGGAGAAGCAAGTCATCAAGGACCCATAAATTACAGCCGGTACACCAGAAGCAAAGGCAAGATGAAGATGAACAAGTAATTAACATTTCAGATGTCCCTCTTTCTGCCTGTCAAATCTCTGTTTTATCAAAAGGTTTAACATTTGCTCCCAAAAATACAGCCAGAGAGTTCCAAACAAAAATTGATCTGTTCAAGTTTCATCGTAATCTCCAATTGAAAGTCTGGCATCATATTATTCCCAGTCAAGCGGCCTCTCGAAGTCATATGCAACAAGATGACACAAGAACTTCATTTAGACCTAAGTCTACCTTTACACCAAATATATGTAATCAGACTCTAAATACATTCTACAAAAAGGTTACATATGAAGTTGATCAACTTTTTGCATCTAACAGTACAATGAGATCCAATCTGACAAAAGAAGAAAGTGATGCAATAAAGGACTTGTCAGCTAATGAAAACATTATAATAAAAAGAGCTGATAAAGGAGGAGCTGTAGTAGTGTGGGGCCGAGATCAATATGTCACAGAAGCTAATAGACAGTTAGCGAATAGAGAGTATTATGAACACCTCCAGTTGAATCCAATAGAACAAATGAAGATGGAACTCATGGAAATACTCCGGCATGCAAAAAATGAACAATGGATTTCACAAAAAGAACATGATTTCCTGCTGAATGAGCATCCAAGAATTCCTACATTCTACATGCTCCCAAAAATACATAAGAATTTGGAGAATCCACCGGGCAGGCCAATAATTAGTGGAAATGAATCAATCACTGAACCAGCCTCTCAATTTGTAGACTTCTTTATTAAATCATTTGTATCAGAACTGCCCTCTTTCATTCAAGATACAACACATGTACTGAACAAAATTAAGGACATACAGAACATAGGATCCGCACTTCTGGTTACCATGGACGTGGAAGCATTGTATACGAATATTGACCATACAGAAGGGCTAGATGCACTCTCTCATTACTTAGAAAAAAGACATTCAGAACTAATGCCCCCCTCTTCCTTTATCCTTAAGTTGGCAAAATGGACTTTAAACAATAATGTCTTCTTGTTCCAAAATCAATTCTTTAAACAAAAAAAGGGTACAGCAATGGGAGCATGTTTTGCACCTAACTATTCAAACCTGTTTATGGGAACTTGGGAAGAAAGATTTGTATATTCTGATCGCAATGTTTTCGCTGATAAAATAATATGGTGGGGTAGATATATCGATGATATCATTCTGTTTTGGTCTGGATCAGAAACTGAACTGCTTCAATTTCATTCATATTTGAACAACACTAACAGAAGTTTGAAGTTAAGCCTTGACTTCTCTTCATTTGAAATTAATTTCTTAGATCTTAAAATCACAAAAGAAGCAAATGGAGATTTACATACTTCTATTTTTAGAAAAACAACTGATCGCAATACAATTCTTAGAGCAGATAGTTTCCACCCGTCATGGCTAAAAAACAATATCCCTTTTGGCCAGTTTCAAAGACTTAAACGTATCTGTGATACAGATGAAGAATTTGAAAGAAATGCTCAGGATATGTGTCAGAGATTTAAAACAAGAGGTTATCAAAAAAGAACGCTGGTTACGTATGTAACCGTGGTTCTATGAATAGTGGAAGACCGCCAGAGGCGGAACAAAGTGGAATATCATGCGCTCGCGCATTGGCTACGAGAACTTATTGATTGGCTGTCATCCCGTGACCTCATGACGCCCAAATATATATTCTATCAACGCGTCATGATCTGTCTCAATGGTCATTCTCGCAATTCCGAGTGACCGAGAACTCTGGCGGTCTTCCACTATTCATAGAACCACGGTTACATACGTAACCAGCGTTCTATTTCATACCTCCAGACCGCCAGAGGCGGAACAAAGTGGAAGACTTATACCACCAAGTCACGAGGAATAAATAATAAAGACAGTAGACAAAATCTGAACACAATCTTTATTAACACAAGTGCAATACACAAAGGCAATCCACTACACCGCACCAGGCAGCACTGCTGCAGAAACAGGTGGAAGTGGAACCACATTCAGTTTGTAAAACCTGGAAAACGTACTGGCCGACGACCAAGTGGCCGCTGAACAGATGTCAACAAGAGAAATCCCCTTCAAAAAAGCCCAGGAGGCCGCCACACCGCGCGTCGAATGGCATCTCACAGACACAGGTGCAGACACACCAGCAGAACCATAAGCCGCTCTGATGGCATCAGAAACCCAATGTGCCAGCCTCTGTTTAGACAGAGCCGCGCCCCTGCGGCAAGCCCCAAAACGGACGAACAACTGATCCGTCGTCCGCCACTGAGCCGTCACTGAAACATAACGATGTAAGGCACGCACCGGACACAAAACCCGACGGGACTCGTCCGTAGGCTGAAAAGCAGCCAAAACCAAGGGTTGGTTAACAAACTGAGGTGACAAAACCTTGGGCAAGAAAGCAGGGTTGGGCCACAGGGTAACCCGGTCGAGTTCAGGACCCCATCTCAGACAATGATCACTCACCGAGAGGGCATGGAGCTCACTGACCCTCTTTGCAGAAACAATGGCCAGTAGAAACGCAGTCTTCATGGAGAGCCATTTAATGTCCGCCTGTTCCAGAGGTTCAAACGGCGGGGCACACAGACCCGTCAAGACCACATTCAAATCCCAAGGAGCATAGTCCGCACGCACACGTGGGCACAACCGTTGAGCGCCCTTGAGAAAAGCCACCACCAACTTAAGGGAGCCCACAGAAATGCCATCCAGCGGGGCCCTGTAGGCCGAAAGTGCAGCAACATAAACTTTCAGTGTAGCCGGTGAACGACCGTCGTCCAAGAGTTGTTGCAAGAAATCGAGTATGGCCGTGACGGGACAACTAAAGGGGTCAAGCGCACGCTCAGCACACCAGGCAACAAAAAGTGCCCAGCGGTTGCTGTACATCGTCCTAGTGGACTGAGCCCGGGCGTTCATAACAGTGATTTTAACTCTCTCCGAACAGTCCAGGACGTCCTGGTACCCCCCAGCGGCCATACCCAAAGTTTCAGTCGCTCTGGGCAAGGGTGCCATAGGGATCCCCCCATCTGGGACAGTAGGTCCCTCCGGGGAGGCAACGGGCAGGCTGGCCCTGTCGTAAGTGACAGAAGGAGGTGGAACCACGGCATGCTCGGCCATCGGGGGGCTATCAACAACAGCCGGTGACTCCGCTCTCGAACCCGGTTGAGCACCGCCCATAGTAAGGCCGTCGGTGGAAAGGCATAGAGAAGCAGGTCCGGCCATTCGTGGGCTAGGGCATCCCCGCCCAGAGAACCCGTCTCGTAACGTTCGGCGAACCATAGCGGACATTGCGTCGTCTCCCGTGAGGCGAATAGATCCACTGCCGCCATGCCGTAAACGTCCCAAATCTTCAACACAACTTCCTTGTGAAGTTGCCAGTTCGTCGGCCTCGGGCCCCCTCGAGATAGGCAATCTGCCGCAGAGTTCAGGTGACCGGGAACATGAATCGCCCTCAGGGAGAGAAAGCGCGACTCCGCCCAAGTCAGGAGCGTCCGTGTTAGGTGGAAAGACGGAAGAGACCTCGTGCCCCCCTGGTGGTTTATGTGGAACACAACCGAGGTGTTGTCTGTCCGGATCAGGACATGTTTCCCCACCAACACCGACTCGAAATGTCTGAGTGTCAGGACAACCGCTTGTAGCTCCAGAACATTGATATGGCATCCTGTCCAGTGAGGGTCCCACAGACCACTCACTCCTCGATGTTGCCAGACGCCTCCCCAACCCGACAGGGAGGCATCCGTGGTGACCACCTCCCTGCGCGACGGGGGTGGACCCATTGGTACCCCCGAAAGCAGAAAGTCGTCCTGCTGCCATCGGGCGAGGGAAGAGCTGCATTCTTCCGATATCCGTACGAGGGCCCGTCTGTTGCGAACTGCTGACAGACGTAGCGCGATCAACCATTGTTGAAAAGGTCGCAGATGGAGGAGGCCGAGACGAACCACCGAAGTAGCAGCCGTAAGTAGCCCTGCCAGTTTCAGCAAGCGGATATAAGGAAGTCTTCGTCCTAGCCGGACTGCCGATAAAGCCCGGCGAATGACCTCCTTCCTGGGCTCGGTAAGAGTAGCGCGCATCGACCGAGAGTCCAGGCACATGCCCAGGAAGTACACCGACTGGGTGGGAATGAGGTGGCTTTTCTCCCAATTGACCTTGAGGCCAAGTGCGGCTATGTGCTGAAGCAAGCGGTTGGCGTCTGAAGCAGCCTGTTCTGACGTGGCTGCGCACAAGAGCCAGTCGTCCAGGTATGGTAGGACGAAAACACCGTCCTGTAGAAGGGGCTCCAGGGCCACCTGGACACATCTTGTAAACACCCGGGGGGCCAGAGAGAGTCCGAATGGCAGGACCTTGAACTGGTATGCCCTGCCCTGAACTCTGAATCTCAGGAACTGCCTGTGCTCCACCGCAATGGGCACATGAAAATAAGCGTCTTGTAAGTCTATGGTGACGAACCACACACCTGGCATCACAGCACGAATAACGTCTGCCGTGCGTAACATTCGGAACGGTAAGCGCTTCAGGAACCGGTTTAAGCGCCTCAGATCCAGGATGGGTCGGAACCCCCCATCCTTTTTTGGAACCAGAAAATAATGGGAGTAGAAACCCCCCGAACACACTTGAGGGTCCACCTCCTCTATAGCGCCCTTCAGCAGCAATTTTTGAACTTCTGCTGTGAGGGCGAGACTCTGCCGTTTGTCTTTTATCACAGTATGGCAAGGGCGGTTGTGAGTTGGAGGTCGACGACGAAACTGCAGCCTGTAGCCATCCTTGAGCGTCCCGAGGAGCCAGCCGTTGGATGTAATGTCCGCCCAACATTGCAGCTGGGCTGCAGTGAATCCCATCGCCGCCGACCCCCGCCAATCAGCGGCGTCTGTCCGCTGGCCCTGTGCCCTTGGGGGGGCGCTGGTATGGTGGTTGCCCCGCCTGCAATGAACGCGGGCGTGCTCCCACAGCATTTCGATGAAGCGGGGGGGCAGACCTGGCCTGCCGGTTGCGGGAGAAACGGTTAAACGTCCCTGAGGGTGTGCGTTGCGGCGTAGGGGTCTGTCGAGGTGGGCGTAAGGTTGCCGGCGGTTCCCGAAACGACGTGCGGCGCTCCACATGATGTGAGCGAGACTCAGTCACACGAACCCGCCTTTCCAAAGCCTCCTGCGCAGCCGGCCCAAACAGATGTCCTGGTATCAGAGGTAGCTGACGCAGGTTGTTGCGGCAAACTTCCGGCAGGGGTGATTGTGCCAGCCAAACCTGCCGCCTCGCGTGTACGAGGAGACCCAGGGCCCTCCCACAGTCGCTCGCGATGGCACCGAGGGCTTGCAGTGAGGCGTCCAGCATTCCAGCCGTCGATTCCTCATGGCCGGAAAAATCTGACGAAGAGTGTAACGCCAGTAATAGGTGACCCATGGAGTTGCCCACACGGCCCAGCCGAGCCACTGTGTTATACACCCTAACCAGGGCATCATCAGTACGCCTACACTCCTTATTAGGGCAGCGCACGTCCTGTCGTAAGGCCTCGTCGGGTGAGACTATAAGAGACGCCACGCAGGGTTCCAATGTTGGCATAGCGCCGAGTCCCACGGCGTCTGGGGCGGACATGTCGGCTAACATACGTGAAACCCGGTCTGGTCGAAAAGACAGGGCCGACTGAAAAGCCGCCGAAACCACGTCGGCGAAATCTTTACAGTGAGGGAGACGTACCTCTTTAGCCCCGGGCACTGACCGACAAAGCAGATTAGCCGGTCCTGTGGACGCTGACGGTAAATCCAGCTCCAGTTTCGCGAGAGCCCTCTTCAGGGTGTCGCGTAATGACAGTGCCGTAGAGGATGCCTCGCTCCCCGTCCGAGGCTCGCTGCCGCACACCGAGGGTAGCGGGGAAGACCCGGTTGGGGCAAGCGTTTCATCATCCAAAGGCTGGCCAGAAGCCTCGCTGAACAGGGAGTCCGTGGCTGCTACCGATACGACGTCACTCACCTCTGTGTCAGACGTAAACGGGTGCTGATCAAAGGCGGGAAGTGAAACGTCACCCGTCGTTGGCTCCGCGCGAGCCTCCGCAGTCGCTGGAGCGGTAGCATTGGCTAACAAGGTCTGTAGTTGCTGAACCGTAGCCGATAGCTCGTCCATGCGTTTAGCCAGTGCGGAAGAGGTCTTCCGTTTAGGCTTAGGTTGCCCGCCGTCATCGCCGTGAACATGTTTACGTTTAGACCCGCTCGAACGCACGCTAGCGGGTAGAGCCCCCGACGTGAGTGAACACACGCTCGCCAGGCGTTGTTGACGCAGCTCGACCGGCATGATACTACACTCCGGGCAAGGGTTAGATAAAGCCTCTTTGAGATGTTCCATACCCAAACACGGTGGGCAAAGATCATGTCCATCCAACATGTCCATCCCGGAAAGGCATCGCGAACAGTAAGCCGCATGCTCCATAATGTCAGATCCGTAACGGAGAAAAACCGCCGGCTGACAGCACGGGCGTAAACGAAAAGCAGACCGATACTACAGCGGGTAAGCGTGGAGCCTCGAACGAGGGAGCCCAAAGCCGTGGGTACTCGTAGCGAGGGTAAGCGGCGCACCGAGCGAGGGGACCCTGGTAAACCAATAGGTACTCGCCGGTGAAGGTTACAAATATCTGCAGCGCTGACGTACCTGTCCGAAGCTTAATAGTGTGGTATTCCGCCGAAGACACCAGCGAGGGAACCCTGGAAACCAATAGGTACTCGTAGGTGGTGTAAATATCCAATGTAGAAAAACCGTAGATTCCAAAGAAAGCAAAAACCAATCTGAGTAGTCTAATACAGCTAATGGGGAGCGAGTCGCTAAGCCCAGTAAAAGCTGCGCAAACAGACTAAAGTTCTTCGCCAAGCGAGAATGAAAAAGAGACAGATCATGACGCGTTGATAGAATATATATTTGGGCGTCATGAGGTCACGGGATGACAGCCAATCAATAAGTTCTCGTAGCCAATGCGCGAGCGCATGATATTCCACTTTGTTCCGCCTCTGGCGGTCTGGAGGTATGAAATAGAACTATACTTAGAGCATACAACAAGGCTAAATGCCTCCCAAGGGAACAATTGCTAGTCTCAAAAGAGAAAAATCAACAAAGATCAGACAATGTATACTTTGTGACACAATACAGTAATCATGCAAACAAAATTAAACAAATCATTGAAAGAAATTGGGACTTACTGAAAAGTGATAGTGTTCTTAGGGAAGCTCTCCCCGACGCTCCAACCATTAGTTTTAGACGAGCACCAACCTTAAATGATAAACTTGTTAAAAGTCATCTTTCTCCTATACAACAAAAGACATGGCTCTCTACCAAAAAAGGCAATTATAAGTGTGGACATTGCAATTACTGCAACAACATGGTTAATTCTAATTTTTTCATTGACATCTCCTCTGGACGCAGATTTAACATAAATGCTTTCATTAACTGTAATACTCCATATGTAGTTTACAGATTGGAATGCCCATGTGGCTGCTTTTACATTGGGAGGACTAAGCGTAAATTAAAGGTAAGACTTGCGGAGCATAAATATGCAATAAGATCTGGAAATCCTCAATATCCTATGGCAGTACATTATAAAGATGCAAACCATGGAAATTGCAACTCTCTTAAAATTATAGGCATAGAGCATATTGAAAACTCAATTCGAGGAGGTGACAGGCTTAAAAAACTCTTGCAAAGAGAATCATTTTGGATTTACACATTGAAAGCTACATGCTTCCCGGGTCTAAATGGTGAACTAGATTTTGCCCCTTTTCTGTAATTCATCTTTAAACCTTTTTTTTTTTTTTTTTTTTGTAGCTGTTATCTTATTTTATTTGAATTTGTATGTATGTGTATATATATGTATATATGTTTATGTATGTGTGTATATATATATATGTATGTATGTATATATATATATATATATATGTATATGTATGTATGTGTGTATTTATGTGTATGTATGTATGTATGTATGTATGTATGTATGTATGTATGTGTATGTATGTGTATATATATATATGTATATATATATATATATGTATATATGTATATATGTGTGTGTATATATATGTATGTGTGTATATATGTATATATATATATATATATATATTTGTAGTTGTTATCTTTTTTGAATTTATAATTTTTTTTTTTTTTTTTTTTTTTGTAGTCATTGAATTTACTAGGATGGATTAATGATTATAAATAATTATTGTGACACTATTCATTTAATCATGTGACTTCCTATCTGTTCAATTTGTTGAATCATGTGACTTCCTATCTGTTACCTTAACAGCTGTTATTGATTACTGGTCTTAACTAGGAAGTGAGCTGTTTGTCAAACACTTCAAGCCCTGACGAAAGCCTTGTTGGCTGAAACGCGTAGGCATGTTTTTATTCTACTTAGCCATGTATTAATAAAGGCTTTTTAATCTTTATCCTCCTGAGTGCCTCAGACCCTATTTTAAAATAAGGTCTGAGTGCATCTGACAGGACCATGACAGTATTATGTTCTGTGTGGGGACATGTGGAGTCATATTGTATGTGTGGCTTCCACATGTTCACAGTGTCTTGTCGCTGTCGTTATCTTGCCAGACCTTAGTATAGGTTCAGGTCTGTGTTCTGAGGGCAAGGTCATGGCAGCATTGTGAGTAGTTATATGGGGCCAGCATTCGTCAAACTAATGATTTATGACCCCCTTGACAGGTCGTGTTCTGACAGGTCGTGTTTTATGACCCCTTGACAGATGGCGTTTTATGACCCCTTGACAGATGATTTTTTTGACAGGTTGTGTTTTATGACCCCTTGACTAGGGCTGCACGATTAATCGAAAAAGAATCACGATCTCGATTCATACATATAGGCGATCTTCATTTTAAATGACGGCGATTCACTTGCATTTACAGTATTTCCCTGTATTTAGTTTCTGCGTTCAAGTGTTCACGTATTTACATTACAACAACCCAAGAACATCAGTCAAACTTGCTAACACACACTCATACAGGGTAAAACCAAACCCTATTCATTCACCAATCAGACCCGATCGTTTCTTTCCTCTCTCTCATCTCATTTGCGGCGTTCCGCTGTCACTCGCGTGACGTATAACAAGGCGGCAGACCTAAACACAGTCGTTTACTTGGTGGATCTGGAGCGGCAATTTTCACAAAAAAGAGAGGATAAACGAGTGTCACTGTGGAAAATCCTGGTGGCGACGGAGAAAGTGAAGATGCAACAACATTGGTTTCGAAAAAAGGCAAGGAAATTATTTACCTCAGGCTCCGGACGTTTCTAAATCGGAAGGCTGCAACCTCAGGAGGTCGCATGCAGGCTGTATACGTCATCAAGCCTGGTTCATTTGAGTTAACGGAGCATTACATTCGCAAGTCATTAACATACTTCAACAATTTATTATTAACTAAAAATATTAGTCATCTTTATAACGTTAATTGTTAATATTCTGAAATTAGACAGTCTTTATGATGCGCAGTTAGAAATGCGACCTCCAGAGAGGCTGCAGCCTTCACATTGAGAAACGGCCTCTTTGCGTTCCCCATTAGAAAGGGTTTTTCGCATGAGGGGAACATTGTTACATGTCTGCGTTTCTCTCTGATGCCTCAAAATGTTGATCTTTTAGTCTTTTAAAGGTTTAACGTTAGTGTTTTTAAAGTTTTAAGGTTGGCCAGTTTGATAGTACAAAAAGCACAGGTGCAATTTAACAGCTAACAAATGTTAAATTATTCTAAATTTTAAGGGGTCTAAAATAAGAAAAAGAGACTTTTAAGAAACGTTATTATAACTGAAAGTCCTGTAGCACATTTTTTAGTTAAGTGCATAATAAATGTTTTTGTTAAAATAAAGAGAATCGGGTGAGAGAATCGGGATCTCAATTCCCATGGAAAAAATCGGGATTCACATTTTAGCTTGAATCGTGCAGCCCTACCCTTGACAGATGGTGTTTTGACAGTTTGTGTTTTATGACACCATTGACAGATGGTGTCTTGACAGGTCGTGTTTTATGACCCCTAGACAGATGGCGTTTTATGACCCTTGACAGATGGTGTTTTGACAGTTTGTTTTATGACCCCTTGACAGATGGTGTTTTGACAGATTGTGTTTTATGACTCCCTTGAGAGATGGTGTTTTGACAGGTCGTGTTTGACAGTTGCCGCCAGCGTCTCTCTCCCCCTCCATCCCTCCCTCCTTTCTAGCCCGTGCGCGTCTTACCATTGAGTGTCTCACAGCGGGTGCGTGTTGTAAACGAGTAAAGATTTCTAAAACTCAATGTTGGTAAAATAATTCACCATTACACTGACAAAAAGTAAATGTTTATTTTAGATTTAGACAAATCATGAACAAGGCTCTGATTAAAACTTTTGGTTGTAACATCACAAGTTATTTAATTAAATATTCCGTATACGTGTATAGTTTAAGCAATGACCTAAGCCAAAACCTTCGGCGCCGTCAATACTACAATCTTTAGACGAAAGTCTAAACTAAATAAAAATTTTCATACGGTTCATGAGGTCCGTGAATCTTTTCATGACCTGCTCTATAGTTTCACGCATATTAAAGAGCACTCTCCAGCGGTGCCTGACAAAGCGCCGGGTGAGCGTTCATATTTGCCATTTTAAAATAAACTTAATAAATGTAATTCTGTCCACTATGGCAAAATAGGAGTTTATTTTAGATTTAGGGGATTCTTTAACCATGTCTCTGATTAAGACATGTGTATACGTGCACCGTTGGTGACAGAGAACTTATATCTGACGTTAATAAACTTTTAAATGTTTTTAAGACGTCTTCACCCCATTTTAGGGGTTTATTTCCAATTAAAGGCTTCTTAAGACATGTGTGAATATGTGTATATTATACAAAGAGTCTTATATTGTCTGCTCTGACAAAAATAAAGTATTATTTTAGATTTTAGGTGAATTGAATGCGTGTATCTTATAAATACAACTTGATAATACGTTTGTGTTGTCAAGAGACTTCTTTAAAGTCACACAAGAATAAAATATTTTAGTTGTAACTGGCTTAACTTAAATCTGCTATTATCTATTTAACTATAAGCTATATTTTTCTGATCAGCCGCAAACAGAAGCTGTTCTGTGAGCGTCGGGGTGTTTGAGATAATTCACAGCAGGGGGCTGATTGTAAACTAGTGTCTTTTAAAACCGCTGTGGTAATGTGTTCAGCATGGGTATAGCAATGTAATCAGCATGGGTATAGCAACGAACTGTGCCAAAACCACCGGGGGCCGCCAATAACACATTCTTTAGACTAAAGGCTATTTATTTTAAACTAAATAAAAGTTTAATCTTTTCAGGCATAGTATTCTGATCACACCATTAGATCGCGCTCCGGCGTTTACAATAGAGAACATACGCGGATGCGTGTTCATATCTACCGTTAAGAAACTTTTAAACGATTAAAAACATTTTCATATCATCATCTGGGTTTGTTTTAAATTAATGACATCTTAAAACCAACTGTGAAATGTGTTTATTACACAATAAATGTAATTCTGTCCGCTCTTCCAAAATAAGGGTTAATTTTAGATTTAGGGAATTCTTTAATCAAGTCTCTGATTAAAACACATGAATGCGTGAACCACCGTTGCCAAAGAACCTTTTAAACGTTTAAGACATTTCAGTCCCTCTACTGGTTTGAATTCATTATTGTCATCTAATATCCAAGTGTGTACATGTGTATTTACGATAAATGTAACGCGGTACGCATTGTCAAAATAAAAGGTTTCTTGAACATGGTATTCCAGTGTGTGTTTCTAGTCTTGCGAGTGCTCGGCATATTTAATGATGTGAAAAAAAAGTTTGTTGTTTTGTGCGGTCGGGTTCTGGACGGACGGTTTTTATGAGTCTCTCCGCACCATACGTTATCACCCAGCGGCCCTAGTGTGTCTGAACTGCGGTGGTGTTCAGTGGACCGTACTGTTTCTAAAACTCTGTGTTGGTAAAATAAGTGTAATTCAGCCCCCATTGACAATAACTAAAAGGTGTATTTTAGATTTTAGTTAGAGCACCAGAGCCTATTTTAGGGGAGACACTGCAGGATCTAAAAGTTTGTAACAGTACAAAATTATTTAATGAAATATTCAGTACGTTTATATTTAAGCAATGAATTGTACCAAAACCACCCTAGGTCGACAATTCTTTAGACTAAAGTCTATTTATTTTAAACTAAATAAAAGCTGATTCGCTTCACGAGATCTGTGAAGCTTTTCAAGCAGAGGGTTCTGTTCAAACCATTAAAGATCGGGGCTCCGGCGTTTACAATAGAACATACGCGGATGCGTGCACATATCGGCCATTAAGAAACTTTTAAACGATTAAAGACATTTTCATCTCATATTCTGGGTCTATTTTAATCTAATGACACCTTAAAACCAACTGTGAATGTGTTTATTACACGATAAATGTAATTCTGAGCGCTCTGGTTATATAAAAGTTATTTTAGGCATATCATTATCCCATACTCATAAGATAATGATTAAAGCATGTTATTGCATAAAGCAATAAACACATGCACTCACATATCTATGGTTTTAAAAACAAAACTTTTTAATGTTTAAGACATTTTGACCCCATTTACTGGTTTTGTGTCCGCTGTGGATCCCAACCTCTAAGTGTTTATTATACAACAAATGCAATTCTGTCCGCATTTCTAGTTTTACAACGCCTCTGATTTAAACATGTTTTTTTTTTAAAATGAAACAGCCATGTGACTTTTATGACAAAAGCTATTCGATCTTAATTTTTTTTGTTTTTAACATCCAAATGTTCTTATACACAATCCATAATTAAACATCTAGGTGTGTATGAGTAAGATTATATCTAATGTCACATGAGCAGCACGGAGTCGCGCTTGTGTCTGTGTGTTTGTGTGAGTGCATCCAGTCTGGTTATGTGTGTGCGTGTTTATGAGCCCGTGTCTTTGCAAGGTGTGTGCGTGTGTGTGTGTGTGTGTGTGTGTGTGTGTGTGTGTGTGCATGGGGGACTATGATGTCTCTGTTTGTTACTAAAGCTTTGATATTAAGTCTGTGCCCTCATTGACAAAAAGTAAAGGGGTTTTTAGATTTAGGATTCATTACACAGATACTGATTAAATCATGTTATCCATTATTTGCGATTTAAAGAAACTTAAAAGGTTTAAGACATTTTATCTCACATTTTGGTGTTGTTTTTAATTAATATAGCCTTAAACCCATCTGTTATCCATTTAGGGAACAATAAAATGTTTGCAAATATTATTTATCAAAGTTGACGATGTTATAAGCCAGGTTGTCACTAACGTGACAACAAACATTTCTTTAAAGACAAAACATTTAACAAAATTGCCATGGCTTACAGAGACACACTAGACTTTTTGTGTGTGTGTGTGTGTGTGTGGGGGGGGGGGGTTGTTAAACATGATTGGGTGCTTCCATTAAACTATCTATATCAACAACACCAGATAGGATGTACCTCTACATAACAGTAAAATCATGTACACATATTAAATAGGTAAACCTTAACACTTATTTAAAAAATAAAAATATACTATTCGAACATCCTAACCTGATATTAGGTTAGATTAGGTTTTAAGGTCAATCAGCGTCTTTAGCTTTACGACTTACAGCACAAAACCCCCAATGACAGGAGCAATGACAGGATTTTTATGAAGTGGAGCAGACCCTTGGTTTGCCTGAGGGGTTAGTTTCAACTTAGGTTAACATCTATCAGTGCATAATAAGCAAACATGAAATTATATTTTACCTATGGTTTGTTACTGATGTTCCTAGTTTCGCGTATTTTTCTAAAACAAACTTTTCTTTTCAAACTTAGGCTGCATTCATATATTAGCCTTTTTCATACATTGTAAATAGATTTCTTCACTAGTGTCAACTTATGTGTGAGCTTATGTAAATTCATCAGATGGTCTTACGTGTGTATTTTCTTAAACAAACATTTTGCTTTTCAAACTTAGGCAGTCTTCATAAGTTTGTCTTTCGATAAGTTGTTCATAGTTTTTATTTGTTAGTGTCAACTTATGTCTGAGATTTTGTAAATTCATCAGATGTTTCTTACTTGTGTATTTTCTTAAACAAACATTTGCTTTTCAAACTTAGTTAGTCTTCACACTTTTGTCTATTCATACACTCGTTCAAAAAAAATTTCTTCGCTAGTGTCAACTAATGACTATGGGCCTTTTTACACCTGGTCACTTCATGTGTTTTCTCTGATCGGATAGCTATCTGATTTGTTAAAACTGTTCCATTTACATTTGGCCACATAAATGCGTCTTGGCAAAACGAATATGAATCTGATCTTTTACCCCCGCCCAAAATGCAAATACACTATTTATTACTCCGCCTTAAAAAACTTATGACGTTTACGCAACAATATGCAGCACTTACTGTATGTTGTACTGAATGTTGGGCAGGGGACGCGCGTCTCCTTGCTCGGCATGAGCTGAAGCTCGCAGTACAGCGCAGCAGGAGAGTGACAGCGCGATGATTTAATGCAGGTCCATGACGGGAAAAGCATTCACAAAACTCTCTTAACGTTATATTTCTTTGTTTAATATCATTTGAATTTGTCATTATACTCTTTTATTGATTCTAGGAAGCTTGTTTGTTTGGCGCTCTTCCAGCTTACTTGCGAGTGACGTGTTTACGTTTGGGAGGAGTAAAGCGCGACGTATGTGGTTTCATCAACCAGATGCATTTACACTTCTCTGAAATGCGTCCCAGACCACCTCCTGAAGTGGTTTGAGCGATCGGATTTAAATCCGTCTCGAAATCGTTTCAGAGGGCATTTACACCTGGTCTTTTTATGATCAGATAGCTATCCGATCAGAGAAAACGCATGAAGTGACCAGGTGTAAAAAGCCCCCTTTTGTAAACTCATCAGATGTTCTTAGTTGTATCTGCACAGACAATATTATACTTATATCATTCGTCTTGTTTTCTTTTGTAAGTGACAACATATATCTGTGATTGTTTTTATGAACACAGTTGGTTTCATTTATGTAGTTTATGTAACACTTTGTCAAACTCTTAAAGGTAGTACTAGCTGTTTAAAACAACAATGCAAAGTGTTTTAGATTTACTTGATAAATCTTTTACATCAAAACAAACTAGGATAGCAATATGTTTGAATCTGTAACCGGTAATACCACCAATAGATCGTTGTACATAAAGTCTGCAAAATAATAAAGATTGTTTAGGTTTTTATTTAGTAAACCTTTTAACATAAAGTGGAGAGTCTGTTGTATGTAACAACAAAGATGCAATGAAACAACGCAAAACAAGAGAGGCTACGTTTGTTAAATCACATATAAATTAAGATGCAAACATCTACAAAAGGGGAATTTTTGCAAGACGAATGATATAAGTATAATATTGTCTGTGCAGATACAACTAAGAACATCTGATGAGTTTACAAAATCTCAGTCATTAGTTGAGATTCATAAGTGTATGAATAGACAAAAGTGTGAAGACTAACTAAGTTTGAAAAGCAAATGTTTGTTTAAGAAAATACACAAGAAACATCTGATGAATTTACAAAATCTCAGACATAAGTTGACACTAACAAATAAAAACTATGAACAACTTATCGAAAGACAAACGTATGAAGACTGCCTAAGTTTGAAAAGCAAAATGTTTGTTTAAGAAAATACACACGTAAGACCATCTGATGAATTTACATAAGCTCACACATAAGTTGACACTAGTGAAGAAATCTATTTACAATGTATGAAAAAGGCTAATATATGAATGCAGCCTAAGTTTGAAAAGAAAAGTTTGTTTCAGAAAAATACGCGAAACTAGGAACATCAGTAACAAACCATAGGTAAAATATAATTTCATGTTTGCTTATTATGCACTGATAGATGTTAACCTAAGTTGAAACTAACCCCTCAGGCAAACCAAGGGTCTGCTCCACTTCATAAAAATACTGTCATTGCTCCTGTCATTGGGGGGGGGGGGGGGGGGTTTGTGCTGTAAGTCGTAAAGCTAAAGACGCTGATTGACCTTAAAACCTAATCTAACCTTATATCAGGTTAGGATGTTCGAATAGTATATTTTTATTTTTTAAATAAGTGTTAAGGTTTACCTATTTAATATGTGTACATGATTTTACTGTTATGTAGAGGCAGAGGCGTCATGCCCATTGAAACTGAGGGGGCACGTGCCCCCTCGGATTTTTGAGCCAAATGGATTTTGCAAGCAACCTCAAAAATAAAAAAAAGCGTCCATTAATCTTTAAATCTGTTTAAAATGCCCAAATTATCAATTTTCTGCTGCATCCGTGTCACTTTTCAGAGTTTTGATAGTGTTTTGATCGTGTACATTACTTTATTCTGGCGGCAGTCGGCGCAGCCGCAGACGTCAGCGTCTGAGTGCGCTCACGAGCTTAGCTGTTGCTGCTCGACCTTATTAGCAGGGGCGGCGTTTGCGTATGGCAGTTGCCATACTCTAGCATTCAGACAAAACACCAGAAATCAACAGGCTATAATGATGCTTATGAAAGATAATTTAAAATATTTTCAGTAGAACATATCTAAACATTGGTACATCACTAATAAGTATCATTTACACGTGTGTTCGACTTCATGCTATGACACTGGAACCAACAAGCGGATGACATCAACGTGCCGCGACAGCGGTTTGAAATCAAACTCTTCCGATGATTCCTCGAGTCACCCTCGCGGTACTTTGACGTCATCAGCCTGTCGTTCTTACAGCGCAGCTTGAAGTCGAACACAACCTATAGTGGGGTTCGCGCTGCAGGAGGTCTCATGATGACCGCTGCTTTTATAATCTTTATTTTCGCAAGTAAAATCCTTTTTGTTTTAACATTTAAACAGACCCATGGTTCTCCCCCACACTCGCGCTTTGCATATTGCATACATTATTCCAGAAGTAAAATGATTTGCTCTGTGGATAAATAAATATGTTCTCTTCCACTGGGGATTGTAACGCAGCCGAGGTGAATTGTATTAATTATTTGCGCGCATTTTTGAATATGGCCACTTGTGGAATAAAAACTGCACGACGACAAAAGGTAAGACTTGTTTTTGCATTTAGCTCTGTTTTACTAAGAATTTTATTTAGTGTTGGATAACTATGTGTGCTCTATCACATCATTTAAAAGTCTTTATTGTGTGTTTATAAGTGGTTTTGGCGGTTGTCGTGACAAGATTTGTGAAAGGATGTCACAGTATGTTTTGTTTTGATATTATCTTGTTTTAGTTTATCTGTTGCTGGAGTTGTGCTTAGTTAAGGATTATTTGAAAAGCATTAAATAATCATGATTTCTATTGTTCTATTGTTGTTGTTTCATTTGTATTGCTTCCGTATTGTTGTCAGTAGTGTACATCCGTGCAGTCGTAGGATGCTTTTGTACAGGTTGGTGGAATATGTACACATATGTGGTTTTATAGATTAGTTATTTGAGAATGGCCTTCTTGTACGAAGAATTTTTGCCATACCATAGCCTAGGTTTTCGTGAAACGCCGCCACTGATTAGTAGAGATTTCTAGATTCATCTTCTTGGCACAACGCCAAAGTTCGCCAGAGTTCACGGGGGCGCGGAATCACACATGTTCACATATAAGGTAAAATTTAATGCAAAAATCCGTTCCTCTAATAATTTTATCTAAACATATTTTTTAAAATCATTATTAAACATTAAAATCAATCACGTGGCTATAGCTTATGGCATTTTCATTGTTTATATACTTTATGGATGTAAATTACATTAATTTCATAGGATAATGCAGTTGTTGTGCAAAATGCATTAATGACAGAATCGTTAAAGTCGTTAAACAAAACGTAAATAGAACACATGCCGTTTCAGATGTAAATATGATGCCAATATGTCATTAATCCGATTGAATAGTATTTGAAATGAAAGTTAGTCAACACTTTTATTTTGGAGGTTTTTGCACTATGGCAGGGGCGTTTAGAATGTTAGAAATGTAAGTGCCATGGAAAAGACTGAAAGCTCTATAATATAATTCGTTTGATGTATGTGTATGCGCAAATTTCTGTGAGCTTTGCACACTGTGCCCCCTTAAAAAAAATTGGTGCATGACGCCCCTGTGTAGAGGTACATCCTATCTGGTGTTGTTGATATAGATAGTTTAATGGAAGCACCCAATCATGTTAAACACCCCCCCCCACACCCACACCCACACACACACAAAAAAAGTCTAGTGTGTCTCTGTAAGCCAGGGCAATTTTGTTAAATGTTTTGTCTTTAAAGAAATGTTTGTTGTCACGTTAGTGACAACCTGGCTTATAACATCGTCAACTTTGATAAATAATAGCAAACATTTTATTGTTCCCTAAATGGATAACAGATGGGTTTAAGGCTATATTAATTAAAAACAACACCAAAATGTGAGATAAAATGTCTTAAACCTTTTAAGTTTCTTTAAATCGCAAATAAATGGATAACATGATTTAATCAGTATCTGTGTAATGAATCCTAAATCTAAAAACCCCTTTACTTTTTGTCAATGAGGGCACAGACTTAATATCAAAGCTTTAGTAACAAACAGAGACATCATAGTCCCCCATGCAAACACACACACACACCCGCACACACAACTTGCAAAGACACGGGCTCATAAACACGCTCACACATAACCAGACTGGATGCACTCACACAAACACACAGACACAAGCGTGACTCCGTGCTGCTCATGTGACATTAGATATAATCTTACTCATACACACCTAGATGTTTAATTATGGATTGTTTAATTATGGATTGTGTATAAGAACATTTGGATGTTAAAAACAAAAAAAATTAAGATCGAAGAGCTTTTGTCATAAAAGTCACATGGCCGTTTCATTTAAAAAAAAAAAACATGTTTAAATCAGAGGCGTTGTAAAACTAGAAATGCGGACAGAATTGCATTTGTTGTATAATAAACACTTAGAGGTTGGGATCCACAGCGGACACAAAACCAGTAAATGGGGTCAAAATGTCTTAAACATTAAAAAGTTTGTTTTTAAAACCATAGATATGTGAGTGCTTGTGTTTATTGCTCTATGCAATAACATGTTTTAATCATTATCTTATGAGTATGGGATAATGATATGCCTAAAATAACTTTTATATAACCAGAGCGCTCAGAATTACATTTATCGTGTAATAAACACATATTCACAGTTGGTTTTAAGGTGTCATTAGATTAAAATAGACCCAGAATATGAGATGAAAAGGTCTTTAATCATTTAAACGTTTCTTAATGGCCGATATGTGCACGCATCCGCGTATGTTCTATTGTAAAAGCCGGAGCCCCGATCTTTAATGGTTTGAACAGAACCCTCTGCTTGAAAAGCTTCACAGATCTCGTGAAGCGAATCAGCTTTTATTTAGTTTAAAATAAATAGACTTTAGTCTAAAGAATTGTCGACCTAGGGTGGTTTTGGTACAATTCATTGCTTAAATATAAACGTACTGAATATTTCATTAAATAATTTTGTACTGTTACAAACTTTTAGATCCTGCAGTGTCTCCCCTAAAATAGGCTCTGGTGCTCTAACTAAAATCTAAAATAAACCTTTTAGTTATTGTCAATGGGGGCTGAATTACACATTTTACCAACACAGAGTTTTAGAAACAGTACGGTCCACTGAACACCACCGCTGTTCAGACACACTAGGGCCGCTGGGTGATAACGTATGGTGCGGAGAGACTCATAAAAACCATCTGTCCAGAACCCGACTGCACAAAACAACAAACTTAAAAATTATCAAGTTGTATTTATAAGATACACGCATTCAATTCACCTAAAATCTAAAATAATACTTTATTTTTGTCGGAGCAGACAATATAAGACTCTTTGTATAATATACACATATTCACACATGTCTTAAGAAGCCTTTAATTAAAAATAAACCCCTAAAATGGGGTGAAGACGTCTTAAAAAAATTTAAAAGTTTATTAACGTCAGATATAAGTTCTCTGTCACCAACGGTGCACGTATACACATGTCTTAATCAGAGACATGGTTAAAGAATCCCCTAAATCTAAAATAAACTCCTATTTTGCCATAGTGGACAGAATTACATTTATTAAGTTTATTTTAAAATGGCAAATATGAACGCTCACCCGGCGCTTTGTCAGGCACCGCTGGAGAGTGCTCTTTAATATGCGTGAAACTATAGAGCAGGTCATGAAAAGATTCACGGACCTCATGAACCGTATGAAAAATTTTATTTAGTTTAGACTTTCGTCTAAAGATTGTAGTATTGACGGCGCCGAAGGTTATGGCTTAGGTCATTGCTTAAACTATACACGTATACGGAATATTTAATTAAATAACTTGTGATGTTACAACCAAAAGTTTTAATCAGAGCCTTGTTCATGATTTGTCTAAATCTAAAATAAACATTTACTTTTTGTCAGTGTAATGGTGAATTATTTTACCAACATTGAGTTTTAGAAATCTTTACTCGTTTACAACACGCACCCGCTGTGAGACACTCAATGGTGAGATGCGCACGGGCTAGAAAGGAGGGAGGGATGGAGGGTGAGAGAGACGCTGGCGGCAACTGTCAAACACGACCTGTCAAAACACCATCTGTCAAGGGAGTCATATAGAGCTGCAACTAACGACTATTTCTTCTGTCGACTAATCTAGCGATTATTTTTCCGATTAGTCGACTAGTCTAACGACTATTTTTTATTATTAATACAGTGTTCTTTTTTTGATTAGCTATTTAATCTGTTGGATAATCTGTTTTCTACTCTCTGTCTGATCTGACAGTTATTGTTTGTTTTATTGTATTTTAACACAACAATGCTATTTTCACATATTATCTGTTCTGTTGTCAGATATATATGGGGGACAGTTTCCCGGACAGGGATTAGACTATAGTCCTAGACTAAAATAAATATAAGAGCTGTCCAAACTGAAAACATCTTGCACTGACATATCTTAAAATACACCAGTGCCCTTAGTTTGGCCTCAAAATGCACACAAGTAATGTTTTTAGTAAGGCATGTTTGTTTAAACTAATTATATTTCCTAATTAAACTAAGGTCTAGTCCTGGCTTAAGCTAATGGAAACCACCCAGGGCCGGAGTGGGACTCATTTTCAGCCCTGGAGTTTCATGACTTAGACCGGCCCACTTTAGTTCATGACTGACTATATTAAAATAATACAGTTAAATCCTCAGTAGCCTATACATAAGTGTGCAATAGTGAACTGTTTTCTGCATCCTTGCATTTCATTGTATTTTTTTAAATAGATAATTTCCAAATCAATGCAAATACAGTAAACAATTATGATTTTTGATCTAATCTTGCAGCCCTAAGATAAGGTATTTTTATATTATTCAATTAAACATATTCAAAAGCTAGTGTTTTCCCCTATATTTCTTTTTTAAAAAAATGGTGGGTCTTGAGATTACCTGTTGGGTTGAAAAAGTTTAGAAACTCCTGATATACAATACACAAGCAAGATTTATCAAGTATGCAGAGGAACAGGAGGAAAAATAAAAAATCCTTATCTTAATTTTTAGTACTTGGATCATGTACATTGCCAAATACCTTGTGTCATAAAAGAACAAATATTGAATGGACTTGTTTTACTTAAGAAAACATTATATTCATATGAAACGTTTTAAATAAACTGATGAGTTTTGCATCATGAATGAATAATATGAATAATATAAATAGCAGACGATGAATAATATAACTATTCATAGATCATTCATTATTTGTCTCATTTTCATTTAAGTGGCCGTTCGTATCAGGTCGCGCATCTAGACGCGCGGCAAACGCCCTCAAATACAGAAGCATCTGAATCTAAACTCGTGTTCACAGGAGAGCGCTTTGAAAAGCAACCCGTGCGTCTTGTGCTAACATTTTTAAAGCCGGCAAATTACGCGAGTGGGGCTGAATAAGTGCTGGCAGCAGCAACCTTCAACCCGGTGGCATGACAACTCACAATTCGGCGCAAATTAAAAAATTGCCATTACACAGAGTTACTACAGAAGGCATGCGCGGGCATAGGAGAGAGAGCTCGCGCACAAGCACATAACCTGTTTGTGAAAACACTGCTAATCTTTCATGATAAACTCGAATCAGTCGTCTTCTCTGCCAGTAACATCTGACGTTTACGTGAAAATGCAAGTACAAAACACAGCCAACTTTTAATTCTTTCATTCAGTGTCATGTATGAGAGGAGCTGTCTAGGGGCTTCACGCAGAGAAAGAGCGAGAGCGCGGGTGCACAAGAGAGGCACCACCGAGCGCGCACAACAATAAATGAAGCAGTTTTAAATGAAAATAAAAATGTAACGTTAAATGTTGCGGCCATTGTTGATTTTGTGGCGCACACAAACAAATCAATGTATGGATAACACTGCCAGGAGCAGAAGCCGCCATTACGCGAAATGAATGTAAACAGCGACGCGTCGACGCATTTTACGCATGTCGACGTATTTTCATAGTCGACGTAATCGATGACGTCGACGCGTCGTTGCAGCACTAGAGTCATAAAACACAATCTGTCAAAACACCATCTGTCAAGGGGTCATAAAACACAAACTGTCAAAAAACCATCTGTCAAGGGTCATAAAACACAACCTGTCAAAACACCATCTGTCAAGGGGTCATAAAACGCCATCTGTCAAGGGGTCATAAAACACGACCTGTCAGAACACGACCTGTCAAGGGGGTCATAAATCATTAGTTTGTGTCATGTCACAGCTTCCAATGGTGAAACCATATAGGTTGGGAGAACGAGAGATGTAACTCAAACTGATGTACGGATGAGAAAAATCAGGTTCACTTGTTAAAAAAGGGGGAAAGAAACTTGCAATAGAAAAAAGTATGTAGGCAGCTATTGTTCTCGTTATGACTATATGTATATGATAGGGATGCACCGGTTGACCGGCCAGAGATCGGAACCGGCCGGTTTTTGCGCGATCGGCAACCGGGCGTTTTTGTATTTTTTCGGCCGATTTTTGCGGAAAAATCCGCGTGCACAGACTACATTTTTATCATTCGCAAACATGTGTTTTGTGTAAAAGCATTTCTGTGCAGATTCTGAAATCTGTGCGCAGGACATTAAGATTGCAAGCTGCAATGTCTGTAAAGGACAAGTTAATCGTAGAGATTAACAATAGTACATTCGCAGGGCTCTCAAGTCTCATGCATTCACTGTGAGATACACGCATTTCAGTCAGTTTACACATGTACACCTTGTATTTCACCTTGCAATATCTGATAAATGCGGTAAATAACGCAGGTTTCTTGAATATAGCCAAATACGTGTTTAATCATGCTTGATTTATTAAAAAACTCTCCAACTGCTTTGCAATCAGAAGCTTTAGCTTACCTGAAACTAACCTGAAATGAATGAAAGGACCAGAGATGTATTTCATTATTATTGCCATGTAGTACTAAACATGTAACCTTCTCTCTCTCTTAAACACAGCTTAAAACACACGCTGATGGCAAGTGCTGCAATCCTACTGTATATAATACAGATTTCATTTTAATTTAGATACATTTGTATTTTTTAATATGTAGAGCAATTTATTTAATTTGGATAAATTTGTCTGTCTTTTATCAGACTTACCAATTGTTATAATTTATATTTGTGCTGGTCAGTTATGAATAATAGGTAACAATGAACTGCTAGCAAAAACTTGAGAATTTGGTGGGGCAGAGGGGTCTCTCCCCTAACAGATGTTATCGCACTCCAAAGTTTTAAATAAAACCTGAGAGCCCTGCATTCACCAAAACAAACTTGGTCAGACATTTAATTTACACAATTTACACAGTAAGTATCAAAAGTCTGTTGATAATGCAAAACAGGCAAGACCATCAACCCTCACTCAACCATCCATGTTATGGTCTCATTTAACCACTCATTTGCACAGTTACTGCTTTTAATTTTAGATGGTTACAGTTATTGGTTTCAATAGCCAAACCAAGTTTAGCCTATTAAATACCAAATAAACATATTGTGTATGTATACTTTCATTCTTTCTTTTTTGTTGCTTGATAAGAAAAAAAAAATCGGAAATCGGATTGGAAATCGGCCAATTTGCTTGTTAAGAAAACCGGTATAAAAACCGGCCATGAAAAATCAAGATCGTGCATCCCTAGTATATGATGTAGTATGCTCGTATCTAATATATGAATATGTAGCTTGCTATGCAATTACAAAAGGAGCTTTGATATAAATGTTTCTGTCCAATATCTTATGTATCATTGCATAGCCTACTACCATTAAAAACTTTCACTTAGGCTATTTAACAGTGGCGGCTGGTCACTAGGGGGCGCTGGGGCGCCGCCCTCTTAAAGCTGGCCAGAGAGGAAAGCTACTTTAACATGTTACCAAAAAGTTAAATATATAGTGCAAATTAATACAAAATAAAATAATTTAGTTGTACTATTTCACTGTTAGTCATGTTATAATTTATTTAAAACAATTAAAAATCAAAACTGAGTTTGTTGTGTGTGTCATGTTTGTGTGTCTGGGGCGCACCCCTAATGAGTGTCTATGTAGGTCAGAAAAAAGGGTAAAAACATGTGACCTGAGGCTGAGCTCTAAGTGGCTGGTCTCGGATCTGCCCTGGGGCGCAGGACTGTGCGCCCCAAACACTCCCACTTATGTTGTAAGCGAATCAATATTGCTTTTAATGTTTTTTACCTCCTGTGATTGGATCGTTCTCAGAGTCTCATAACCGCGTTGGAGATTGCTTTGTTAACTGATAGCTACAGTACAGATCAGTGAAAGCAAGTGAAATATCTTGAGATGAAGGAAAATATGCTTTTATCCTTACAAAATCATTCTATACAAGGTATTTAATTGATGAATAAATAAAGGATTAAGAACCTTGGACCAGATCGACCAACGGAGTCAAATGATGGCAGTCTGTGTGCTCTACCACTTCTCATGGCAAACGGAGTTGGCTAGCTGGATATCATGTAAGTCTTGAGTTTTTTATTTTTTCCCTGTTTGCTGTTTTAAAGTCTGAATGCGTGATAGACGCACGACATCAACTTTTGTGGTGCATTTGAGCTTGTGTTGCATGGACATAATGAGAGCGAGAGCTCATATAATCTGGTATATTCCGTGGCTTGGTCAAATTTGTTGTTAGTTTTGTTGTTGTACAGTGTTGTAGAGTTAAAAAAAAAAAAAAAAATCACCCACGAGAAAACCACTGTTTTTAAGGAAACTTCACGAACCGTGCATATTGAGCTGATGGACTGTATGTACTCGCTGTTGTGAGGGGAAAATGTGCTTGTGCTATTGCTTTAAAAGCAAAAAGAAACGTACGAGGCAACTTTAATGTCTCTTTTTGTGTGTGTTTGGTCGCGTTAAACGAAAAGTCTTTGACGGAGAAAATTGAAGCAGAATAAAGAAAAATCTGAACGCCATTTTGGCAGATTGCCCATACAACTCAACTTGAGAACGTAATTCCTAACATCTCCAGTTGGTGGCAGTGTGTTGCTCAAATGACGCCCTGGTTTCTAAACATTCTCGCGATATTTTGATGTCATACACTGATTGGTCTGCGCATGGCTGCTGAAGTTAAACACTACAGGAGTGCTGCAACAAGACTGTCTAAGGTAAAGATACAAAATCTAATGACAAGAGTCTGCATTAATCTGCCTTCATGCGTTTATTACACAAGATGGTTTCAGATGAGTTTAGTTCAATTCAGATTTCTTCATGTTTATTGATATTTTAATCGCAGTAGTATTTTGTTATTTGATTTGTTCATATTTGCCTGTTCAGCATAAAGCTCCGTGTTTTATTGCCTCCGCTGTCACTGTGAGAAAAAAACATGAATTCATCTGCTTCATGTGATGGTAAAGTGATGCACGGTCTCCGTTTATCTGTTCTCTAAACAAACAGGGCTGGACTGGGACAAAAAATTGGCCCTGGCATTTTGGCCCAGACCGGCCCACTACATAGGATCCCAAATCTCTGTGCAAACTTGACTACCAACTCCACACAATGATTAAGTAGAAAAGTATAAGAGCTGACACGTGACATTACAAAAATGTAAGCGCTGTAAAAGGCTTTGCAGGTTTTAAAAATAGTATTAGCCAGTGAATGCACAATGTTTAAACTAACCATTCTGAACACCTTATGATAACACCAAGACCTGATAAATGTTACAATGAAGTCGCACTCTCGTGGCTGAGTCCCATTACAGTGTGTGCAGAATATTTTGATCACTTTTTTCCTGAACACCTTTTACCAATTCCAAAACACAGTAATTTTAATAACCAACATTAATTTTGTATATATCTTTTCCTTTTATCCTATTTAATGCCCTTGCTGCCCGAATCAGGATTTCTTGTATACCTCAATTTTGCAATTTCCATGCATGGCATCTTTGTTATGGACATCAAATAATGAATTTCCAGTGTGTGTGTTAAAAGTGTGTTTTTTGGCCCATTTTAAATGAAAAGAAAATGTGCCTAATAATTCTGCACACTTGAATATAAGGTGTTTTTTTCTCCAGCCAGACATCATTAACAATAATGTATTACTTATAAATGCCTTATTTACAAAATGAATGGTAGTTATTAAGATTAATTTGGTTTGGAATTAGCAAAATATGTTTGATAAAAACTGTGATCAAAAGTTTTATGTAGCTACCTAATAATTCTGCCCACACTGTATTTTATTGCAGTGTAATCAAAGTCATTTTGCAAACAGCAATTGGTCTATCACTAGTGTTTTTGACTGTGTTTTATCAATAGGATATCTAACAACAGTGTTTTAGATGCAGTTCTGCTTACCACACGTCCACTCGGTACTCAGTAGTCTCTTATTTTGACAGACGCACACTGACGCTGCATGCTTCACAAAATGCCCTTAAAGGTGTGATTGGGCTAGCCAAATGTCAAATAAAAAAGAACCAATGGGCTGCTGATTAGGTGTCTCCTGGGCCGGTCTGTTCAAAAAAAAAAAATCTTACGCTAACTTTTTTGGAAAATGCGATACATTGCCACCGCACCTTTTAGCGCCATTAATGAATTAAATTAAAACAAAGAAAGAAAGCAACGGGCTGCGTTGCGCGATGTACAAGTGTTATGGGCTGGTCAGACAAAAATAGTGTCAGATGTATGTTACGTCTGTATGATACTCGCTCTCTGTTTCTTGTGTCAGATCATCGCTCTGTCCATCTGACACAAGAAACAGAGGGTGGAGCTTGTTAAGAGATGATTGGGCAAGGCCAGTGTCAGTATGGAAAATGACCCAATGGGCCGCAGTCCCTGCTTTATGGGCCGGTCGTTGGCCAATAAAAAAATAATCATATTATATTCACCGGCCCCCAAGGACGTCGGCCCACCGGGCATTTGCCCGGTATGCCAGATTACCAGTCCAGCACTGTAAACAGCGCCCTCCCCCCCCCCACATTTTTTTAGCACCAGCCGCCACTGCTATTTAATAATATTTTTCAACATATTACTACAACAGTAAATTGATCAAAATTATGGAACTGTGAGAGTTAATACTGTGACATTTGCCCGGTATGCCAGATTACCAGTCCAGCACTGTAAACAAATGAATAAAAACATTTGACTTGTATGAATAAAAACATTTGACTTGTATGTGCATGCGTGTGAATGATTACCTTGATATAGTTCATTACAGATTCATAGTACATTTATTTTGTGTGTTTGATTTCAACTGTAACATTTTCAGCATTTTAGCTAAGTAGTAGCCTAATGATACTCATCACCTGATAAATGGCTTTTAAGAGTACTGCATTACTACAGTAAAAATTTGATTTTGAGTGTGTTTGCGCCCTCCCCCCCCCACATTTTTTTAGCACCAGCCGCCACTGCTATTTAATAATATTTTTCCACATATTACTACAACAGTAAATTGATCAAAATTATGGAACTGTGAGAGTTAATACTGTGACATTTGCCCGGTATGCCAGATTACCAGTCCAGCACTGTAAACAAATGAATAAAAACATTTGACTTGTATGCTCGTCTTATAAGTTGGATTTGAAATGGACATGTGAACGAAAATGAAAATAATTAAAACATGAAATGACGGATAACTGACTGTGAAGGACTCTTTACAACGCTGTTTATCAAAAAAATGCCAGAGATTGAAAAAGTCTATTGCAACCTCTGTGTGTGTGTGTGTGCGTGCGTGCGTGCGTGTGAATGATTACCTTGATATAGTTCATTACAGATTCATAGTACATTTATTTTGTGCGTTTGATTTCAACTGTAACATTTTCAGCATTTTAGCTAAGTAGTAGCCTAATGATACTCATCACCTGATAAATGGCTTTTAAGAGTACTGCATTACTACAGTAAAAATTTGATTTTGAGTGTGTTTGCGCCCTCCCCCCCCACATTTTTTTAGCACCAGCCGCCACTGCTATTTAATAATATTTTTCCACATATTACTACAACAGTAAATTGATCAAAATTATGGAACTGTGAGAGTTAATACTGTGACTAAAGAATTGGTTATTAAAATGATCCATTAGTTTGAGACCCCTGCATTATAGCATTTATCACTGACTGACATTCAGATGAACCTTATTAAAGGTACCAAAGAGGATGTTTGTTTTATACATTTTTGCAATATTACTTGAAACTGTCTTTACTAACTGATAAAAGACTATTTATTAGGTGCACTGAAAGTAATAATATTAATATACGTCATCTGTGCACAAGATAGGGCCTTAAAAACATTATCCAATTGCTCAAGCGGTCATCGCATCAGCGGTTTGCCCTCTGGCTTGTCAATCACTGCCATTACTGCCATGATCCTTGTGAGAGACGTGCACGCTTTATACAGGCAACGCATGCGCATGAAACTCCGTCTTAAGTTTCGGTTTGTTTTCATTGTCGATCCTGCTTTCCTCCTCGAATTTGCACCACGGTAGAGAAGAAATGCGAAGAAGGGCGCAAAAGAAAGACTTGTTTTGAAGTCGCAGAGGAAGAGAAAATTGTCAGAAGAACGTAATGTAAACAGAGTCGTTATTGGAGAACATTTCAACGCTGGAGAGCAATGAAGGAACAGAGAGGTGTCAAGACAGACACGCAGTTCGGAAAAAATATTCTCGACAGGTAACAGTGATTATTTTTTCTTTGTAGAATAATTATTGTTGTACTGTTATTCAGGTATATTGACGTTGTTCGTGTACTGTAGTTGTAAGGCAGTGACCAGTCTGCTACATGCTAGTTGAAATGGGAGTAGCGTCGACTGATCTAACTTTACGTCTTATGTGTTTATTATCATATCATTTCACATAATGAATCCACTGACGCGATACAGCATATGCCAGTGGTAAACAAACACTTGTGTTCAAATACTCATGCATGAGTTTTGGAAGGCGTTCCCTAAAAAAGAACTGTGAAGGAGGGGGGACTGTTCTCACACATGCGCTCATTTCAAAAACTCAGTAACGGTCTTTGGATTCTCAGTCGGCGAAAACATCCTCTTTTGCACCTTTAATATTAAAGGTGAGCCCTAAAGTCTGATTATTTTACAGTGAGTTTAAATTTAAATAAAGGCTAAATAAAAAATAAAAAAAATGAACATCAGTTTATGTATACAATTTTTATTTTTGTAAATATTATATAGTTTTGTAGGAGTAAGCTTCATAGAGTTGGTAAATTCATTTATTTAGAAATTTGTGTGTACAGACATTCGTTTCGGGCATTCTTTGCAGTTTATCCCAAGGCGTTTTTAACATTCTTATCGGATTTAAACCATATCGACCGAAATTTAGAAGTATACCGGTGATAAAAAATTTTGGCCATATTGTCCAGCCCTAATTTAATTGTAACATGCTGAAAATCATTGTGCCTGTTTAAAACACTGGCAGCATGAGACTTAAAGGTCTATTTTTATTCCACAATGTTCCCCATCTGCTGATAAACATGTATTTAATATGCATAAAACAGATGATTGACTTTTTAAACTTATATAATGCTGAACATCGCTTACTAACTTCTTTCATGAGAGAATCTCCCTCTTGATGCTATGTCTTGTCTACAGCGTGAGCGCATTTGGATTTAAAGGGATACACACAAAAACTGTGCATTTTTGCTCAGACCCATAAAGTGCCTACTTTTACACGCCACAATAAATTACCTATATGGTATTTTGAGCTAAAACTTCAAATATGTACTCTGGGGACCTCAAAGATTTATTTTTATATCTTAAAAAAGTCTTGTGGAATGTCCCTTTAACATTTTGTTTATAGCTACATTTATATCAGGATTGGCTCTGCATGGTTTTACTACGCTTAAAGCCAGTGAACCATGGTTATTATGGTAAAATATTCACATCACATCTGAGGTCAGATTCAACCAGAGACACAGTGACAAGTAATCAACCAATCAAAAATCTGTGTGTGGAAAGGTTTTATTGGATTTATAGAATGATGGTGCTCAAGTTATAGATACATTTAAGGCTGAATTAATGCTTAGTTATGATTAACTTGATGATTCAGTTTTCATATTTAATGTCTGTAATTGATATTAAAGACATACATTAAATATGAAAGTCTCTTGAAAAAGTTAACCAGACCTTAATTTACTCATTAAGAACACCTATTATAACTAAGATTCACATTTTTAAACATCCTGTGGTGTGTAAGTGTTTATTTGAAGAGTTTCGTTGCAAAACGAGATAACTCAGTTTTTAACATTTTTGTCAAAACATGTTTATTATTATGTTAACATGTTATTATTTTGTTTTATGGTGCTACTTTGCTGTATTTTTTAAGTTATGAAGGTTGAAAACAAAACAAACCAACTGCAGTTGAATTGATATTAATTAGAATGCACAAAAAAAAAAATCAGAATTTTTTTTATGTTAACGATATGCAGTATTACAAATCTTAAAGTAAACAATGACGCGAGTTATTGTCTCCAATATTAATCTCTTTTCTTGGACTACAACAAACACACGTATTGTAGAAAACTTCCTGGAATTGTGATGTAGACAAGACCAACATTATCATAATTCCTCCCGCTCTTCTTTGCTTGGGTATGCCCTCAAAAATGGGGGTGGAGAGCTCTGAAAGGAACCGAAGTGGCAAAGGTTGGCTGGAGTCATACTGGTACAAACTGTTTCGAATGTGTTTGCAAACTGTTGTTGGGCATTAAAGTGGTTAAAATATTTCGAATTGACGCTATTAGTGATGCACAGACTCTGGTCCACTCCTTCATCATGTCTGGCTTAGATTACTGCAATTCACACTTCCTTGGTTTTCCAACTAAATCCCTTCAAAGATCACAATACATTCAAAACTCCTCACACATACCAAAAGATTCTCAATCAACAGATTAAATTCAAAGTAGTACTACTCACCTTCAAAGCGCTCCACAATCTTGTTCCCCCTTACATGTGGGACCACTTGACCATTTACACTCCCTTCCGTTCACTCAGATCCTCCGACCAAAACCTTCTAGTCATCCCCTGCACTAGACTGTCCGCCCTGGGTGGCAGGTCCTTCAGTGCCCTAGCCCCAAAACTCTAAACCCCCTCCAACAGCCTATTCATGACTGTACATCTCTTCTTTTTTCAAAGCGCATCTCAAGACCTTTTTGTTTAATGATCACTTCTCTACACACAACACACGGCCTCATTCACAGTACGTTTTGTTGTATTGCTAATGTTTTTTTATGTAATATTTGTCTGACTGCGTTATGCTTTCCTTTTATATGAAGTGACCTTGGGTTTGAGTAAGGCGCTATATAAAAAAAATCATCATCATCATCATCATCATCATCATCATCATCATCATCATCACGGTTCCGGGAAAATGTCAGGAGTTGTTTATATGCGCTCAACATTTTCACAATGACTGGATATGCGCAAAATTTCCTCCTGAGAAATGGGTCAATTCCTACCTTGTTTGGATCAGGGTGCGCTTCTGGATCACAGGCTGTAAGTATCCATTTTTCTTTGTTTACCTGTTACCCATAATTGTTCTACTCTATTGTACTCTATGTCTTTTTGGGTTATTACATGTTTTTTGTCTATTTCCTAGAGTACATCGCAGCAGCATACACCCTTCTACACTTTAGGCAGCAGTAGATGTGATGTAGAATGACAAACTGACCCTCCACATGCAACATCAATGGGCACACAGTACGAAACTGAAATCAGTTAGCACACAATTGTCCTTTGGTAAACTAAGGGACTGGCATATGAGGAGCAAAGGTATGTTACAAATTTAAGGTATTTAGCTTGTGGTACCACTGAAAGTCTTAAATGTATAAGTGATGATGACAAAGTATTTTCTCTGCATAATCATAGGAACCGTCAGGTTACGACTGTAAGCATGGTTCCCTGAGATAGGGAACGAGACGCTGTGTCATGGTAATGACATTATGGGGAACGTTATGCAGCGTGACGCACGTGAATATTCTTTCCAACTAGGTCTATATATAGACGCCGGCGGATGACGTCATGTGACGTCGCAACGCGAAACTACAAATAGGCGGAGAAAATGTAGGTCAAACAGCTTCTGCTAAAAAGAAGCGAATGCTACAGGCACAAGGAGTTATGGCACAGGGACACAGCGTCTCGTTCCCTATCTCAGGGAACCATGGTTACAGTCGTAACCTGACGTTCCCTTTCAAGGGATACTTGACGCTGTGTCATGGTAATGACATTATGGGGAACGAGATACCCACTACGCCATAATTAATTGTGACTGTCTGTAAGTGTGAAGGTGTCTACGCACAACTTAAGACATAAAGACCTGAGATCCAGGTAGAAAAGGGAGGTCTAAAATCATAATACCTCATAAAAATGTGTGGGGGAGATTATCCCGCCACACAACAAATATCCTGCATGGAGGTCCCTGACAAAGGGGCCAGATAAGACGCCATACTCCTAGTGGAGTGTGCCCTAATCCGTAGAGGTGAAAGAAAATTGTGCACCTCATACGCTATAAAAATAGCCTCCACAATCAATTGTTGATTGTTTGTTTAGATGTTCTCTCTTGGAGAACCAAACACAGACCAAAGGTTGGTCGGATTTTCTAAGGTGGAAGATCTATTAATGTAAACATCTAAAAACCCCTCAGGGCATAGAAGATGTAGCCTCTGTTGATCCGCCGACTCTTGAGGAGAAGGATAAAAAGCCTGAAAGACCAATGTTCTAGCCACATTGCTAGGAACCTTGGGAACATAACCCGGTTTCGGGTGCAAAAGCCTTAATTTTTAGGGGCTAAAGAAGAAGCTGATAAGCTTGAAAGTTGCCCACTCTCCTCGGAGAAGTGATGGCTAATAAAAAGGCTAACCTCCGATATTTCTCTGTACACGAGTCAATGGGTTCGAAAGAGGCCATAAGGAGCCCTTTCAAAACTACTACCCATAGAGCCCTCAGGGATATGAGTGTGAAACCAGAGATAGCCTCAGCATATACTCTGGGTATAAACCGGATAAAGACTGGTATTGTAAAAATTCCAGAACTGAAGCCACTGGGCAGTTTGGAACTAAATGTTTGTCACTTACAACAAGTAGTGAATAATTAAAATAGCCTTAATTCATCTGGAGCGAACACCAGGCATGAATAAGAAGCTGATAACCTTGTAAGTCACTCACTCTCCTCACAGAAGTGATGGCTAATAAAAAGGCTAACTTCAGTTACAGAAATGTATCTGTACATGAGTCAATGTGTTCGATAGAGGCCATGAAAAGGGCTTTCGAAACAACTTCAGATAGAGCCCTTAGTAATAGGAGTATAAAAAACAGAGATAGCCCCAGCCTATACTCTGGTAGTAAATGGATATGAACCGGATAAAAACCGATTTTGTAAAAATTCCAGAACTGAAGTCACTGGGCAGTTTGGATAAAATGTTTGTCACTAAACAGAGTAGTGAATAGTCTAGATTTAAAATAGCCTTAAATTCGTCTGGAGCGAACTCCAGGCATGAACAAGAAGCGATAAGCTTGTAAGTCACCCACTCTCCTCAGAGAAGTGATGGCTAATAAAAAGGCTAACTTCAGTGACAGAAATTTATCTGTACATGAGTCAAATGTGTTCGAAAGAGGCCATGAGAAGGGCTTTCGAAACAACTACAGATATAGTCCTTATTAATAGGAGCATAAAAACAGAGATAACCGCAGCATAAACTGTGGTAGTAAATGGATATAAACCGGATGAAAACAGATTTTGTAAAAAAATTCCAGAACTGAAGCCACTGGGCAGTTTGGATCTTAAATCTGGAGTAATCTCCATTTTAAACCATAATTGTTTTCTGGTAGAGAAGGCTCTCGAATAGTACGGGCTCTACAACCTCGGTTGAGAGACCCTGATTTACAAATTGGTCTAAGAACCATGTTCGGGCTGACCATTACCGGGTTACCAAAAAACCAGATTAGTTTGTTCTTGACAAACTCTCGCTGAAACTCCCGGGAGCAGAGCGGTTGGGGGAAAAACTATACAGACGTCGCCTCAGCCACGTCTGTACCATAGCGTCCAGACCCAACAGGGCTGGATGTGAAAGGGAAAAACCACAATGGGCAAGGAGTCATCCCACGAGACGCAGATAAGTCGACTATGGCTCGACCAAACCAATTTCAGATCTCAATCACCACTTCTGGGTGGAGTCTTTATTCCCCCGGCCTCAGCCCCTGCCTCAACAGGGTGTCTGCTCTCACATTTTGGACTCTGATGTCTGAATGACAAAAAATTTCCTGTGAGACCAAAGGAGAACCTGATGCACCAGTCTGTATAGAGGGCGCGACCTCAGGTCTCCCTGAAACTGGATGCTGCTGCCAACCGACCTAACACTCTAGAAAGTGCTTTACAGTGTAAAGTTGGCCTTATCTGATCCTAGACACTAATGCCAGGATTGACTCTGTGTGTGCAGGAGACATATGTGCCTACATCTTCACTGAGTCCCAAGTTACCCAAAGAAATTATATTTTCTGCTAGGGTGTTAAAATGCCCTTTTTGGCGTTGTTCCGTAGCCCTAGGCGCTTCATATGGGCAAGGATGACATCTCGATGCCGAACTGCCATCTCTCGAGACTGGACTTACACTAGCCAGTAATCTATGTAATTAAGTATTTGGATCCCTTGAAATCTCAGAGGAGCAAGGGTTAAATCCATGCATTATGCGCTGTAGAAGAACTACGCTGAACAGCAGAACCCGATATTGGTATGCTTTGCCCCCGAAAGCAAACCTGGGAAATTCCAGATGCTGCAGGAGGATAGATATATGCAGGCCAGCTGACAGTCTTGCCTGGGCCCGAGACAAGATAATCTTAGGGCCCCTCGGCCCCCCTACTTTTTACTGGTAACAAGACATTTGCCATTATCAGATTCATGACCCACGAATATTGCATTATTTTACATTGTATTCAACATTTATATAGTAGTTAAATGTAGTACTGACACTATATACGACACAAAATAACTTATTTATATAACGTCAACCCCCTCTTTTGAAAAACTCTATTTTCTTCTTTTCTTTTCTGAGCACCAGACTTGTGCTGAGTCTGACCGGATATTTTGAGCGTACTGAACTTCAAATCAAATGACATCATAAAATTTTTATCAGTGGCCAAACCATTTTTGTGTTGGGCGGGGGATTCTTGACCACTATTTCAAGTACAGGAAGAAAACAAATAAAAAGTTTTATGTATCTCAAATATTTTTTTCCACAAATATGCCAATTTTCTTTATTTTTTAACAATTGCAGTGTTTCCCACAGGATTTTGAGAGACTGTGGCGGTGATGACATCACACGCCGATTAGCATATTTGTGGCGTCATTGCAGGGGCGCCGTAAGGGAGGGAAAAGTTAGGACGATTCTAAGGGCCCATGAACTTTTGAGGGCCCCAGCCAAGGACTGTGTGCCGCACACGCAACCCCCTTAAGCTGAGCCCTCTTAGCTCCGCCCCGTCTTTACTCCGCGTTTTAGCGCCGTCTTCAATCCACGGTCTCACAGTGCGCGTGAACTTCAGAAGAGAACAAGGTGTGTGTATTTACTGCTATTTCCTATGATATCTGCATATGTGCACTTCCTTACTATAAATGCAGTTTACACAATGTGACGCTGGAGCAATACAATGCAGTTTTCTTTCCACTGTAAAGTCTTCGCTCTGTTCACCCCAGTTTAAAAAAACACAAGGTGATTTACGTTCCCTGTTTTGTGTTATGATTCTAACGCGAAGTCAGTCCTTATAAGCTGTTTAAATTAACGTAGCCCGTATAAGCTAATTAACAAACTAGAAATGCGATCAGTTACACATTGTTTTGTTTTGTAACGCAATATGCCAAGGAAGGATTTTTATGCAGTCGTAAATCGAGTTTGTTGTGATAAAACTGAAATGCAACTAAGGCTAAACTAGTCAAATTATGTATATTAAAGCTTCTCAACTTGCAACAGGGTTAAGAAATCAATGGAAATCTATGTCGTAATCTGCTATAGTTGTTATTCATTTCATTTCATTTTTGATTAAAAAACAGTCTGAAGAATCATTTAATAACAGTATAGCTGTTTTCTTAAAGAGTAACTAAACCCTTAACTTTTTTTAGTTAATTATCTGTAAGAATGGGGTTTTATTAGTGCTGTTCATTGATTTGAGTAAGTTTTTTTACATTTGGATATAAAGTGTTTCAATACTACAATATATGGTGTAAAAACGTGCTGCCCTCTTCAGGTTGAACGATGGCTACTGCAGTTGAATTTTCCTATTGAATGTTGAGTCCAAAAAATGCCTCGTGATGTAAGCAGGTTCAAGCTCACCACGCCGCTTTGGTCAAGCATTGTTGACCCAGTCTTATTTCAGGCAGAATGTACATAGAAAAGATGCATTGTTGTTGTTCGCCATTTTTAAATGTTACAATGTCCTGTGTGTAACAGCTCAAGTATACAGTATGTCACTAAGACTGTCTCTGAAAATCAGACTAAAACCTCAAATCTTATTGTGAGATAAAAAGCATCACAGTTTAATTTCAAGCATTAATTTCACTATGATTTCAATCGCTGACATGACATTACTCAGTCAACATTAAAGATATCAAGTTTATATTTTCACAAATGTTCTTTACATTATATAGGATGATTTTATGTGGAAAACAGTAAATTACAAAGAAATACTTCAGCTGGGTTTTCACAGGCATGGTCACATTTATCTTTAATCTTTAAGAATGTTGCATTTTCTCTGAATATTTGATTTAATGTACTGTATTTTTCAATTAAATTTGCATTGCACAATAAATTATCTTAGCTGCAGACATTTTAGGTATCTATAAATACTGATAACTGTGGTCAAAACAATAGCAAAATAAATAGTTCTGTATTATTAAATTACAGACAAAGATTTTGAATAGCTACAGTAGGTTGGATTGTATGTTTGGTACGAAATGGGTATGGGAGGGCCTGACCCCCTATTTTTTCATAGGGCCCAAAATTGCTAGCAGCGCCCCTGCGTCATTGCGTCGTGTTTTACTCTTTAATCTGTCACATTATATTGCATTTTAACACAACTGAATGCTATTTTTATATATTATTTGTTCTGTTGTCTATAAAATAGTGACTAAACAGGACCCAGTAACTACTTGTTAATGTATGTTAATGTTAATGTAAATCCAATCAGCTCTTTCTTTACTGCTGCTTAAAACGCGCCCTCATCTGACAAAATCATCATACATTTACATTGAGGCTGTACTGATGTTGCTCTTTTCATCAGTGTTGTTGCGTTATGAGCACTTTTTTATTTTAAAGAGTAACTAAACCCTAAACCAACTTTTTTTAGTTAATGATCTGTAAGAATGATGCTTTATTAGTGCTGTTCATTGATTTTAGTAATTTTTTTGACATTTAAATATAAAGTGTTTCAATACTACAATATATGGTGTAAAAACGTCTGAGTGCTGCCCTCTTCAGGTTGAACAGTGGCTACTGCAGTTGAATTTTTCCATTGGATGTTGGGTCAAAAAAATGACTCGTGACGTAAGCAGGTTCAAGCTCACCACGCCCTTGTTACGATCTCACCACACACTTGATACGAGCTTAGTTCGTCCCCTCTATCTCCGTTGGGATCTGCCCACTTTTCTTGCATTTTTCAAATATTGCCAGTGGGTGGAGTCAGGCTCTGACCAGGGGTTTAGTTACTCTTTAAATACGAGTGGTAGTTGTATTGTATATCGCGTATAGCGCAGACAATTTGTTGCAAATTCAGAAATATGAGAGAATACACGGTTGCTGTTCCTACAAAACACGTGCACGAGCATACCGCATCATAGGTAAGGAGAGAGCTCGGACACAGACTCACACCAGAACGGGTATGTGTGATAATGCTGACCTTTTGTTAAGTCACTCATGATGAACTCGATCAGCCATATTCTCTATCAGTGACATCCGTGACTGTTGACGTTTAGGCGAAAAAGAAAGTACACAGAGGAACGCGGAGTTAAAATACTTTTGACTGTTGAGAGAGCTGCGCTGTGTAAGATAATTTCCTAAATAAGATAGCACCTCCCCAAAGGACACTGCATGGGGGCAAAGTGAGTGCGCGGGAAAAGCCTCTCTCCACGATTCACAGTGGACTTCCCACTGAGACACATTTGGGTTTCAAAGACACACCTTTAGGGTGTCATACATTTGTATTCTTTTCTCTAAAAGCAAACTGTATATGAAATGCTACATGCACAAAGAATCTAAAATCTGTATCTTATTTGTTTTCTATTGGAATGTCTCATTGCAAGTGGTTACAATGGTCTCACTCTTATAACAACAGAATTCAATGTTAAAGTATATGTGAAACTTCATTCAATGTTGATAGACACCTCCCTTTCTAAGCATAAACCAATCACCCACTGTATACAGATTAAGGACAGCCCTTAGTTTTTACAACAACCAATCATTACCAAATTCCTATATGCTTTGTTCTCTGGTTATTTAAGGAGATGTGTAGAAGATTTAGGCGGGACTTTCAATATCGAGAAATGCACCCCCATGATGCTGTCCTGGCACAGCATCATGTATTTTTATTTTACTTTGAGGAATCTGTAACCAGATCTTCATCTCCTTACCAGGTATGCAATGGTTTTTCGTTTGTTTCGTATTTGAATTGGAATGTAAATTGGCTTCTGAATTATGTGCTACCTACCTGGTTAATAAATTGTGTTTGGATCATTCTGTGTTGCTACGAAAGTTATTGACATGATTAGTAAATTACGATGTATCCTTGTTACCGCAATGTCTGAAAATCAGGCTAGTATTACGGACCAAAATCCCAGACTAGATGGCATAGTAGTACATCAGCGGAGGATTTTGGAGATCCGACTAGCACTTGGCGTTAGTTTAAGTTAAATTAGATGCGTGGAGGCTAATTTCCTGTTTAGAGTAACAAGTAAATGTTGTCTGACCACTCTAAATCAGATGAGCCTCAGCCTCTGGTTATTTCAATATTAATCTATCTAAGTTGCATATTAAATTATGACACGATTATACAAAGCTATCATTGGAGAAGACGGTCAGTTTGTTTTATGATAGTGGTCGTGAGCCTCTGGTTAGAAATAAATATTGTAATAATTAAGTTGCACCTCTATGGGGACTAAATAAAGTATGTTCAGAGATGAGCACGCGTAAAAGGCGGCCTTCTGAACATATGGTCAAACCTCTAGCAGCGACCAAGCCTGATTCGGTTGTGATCGTGGGCCCGCATGATTATTAAATATTAATAAACGGCCGGTGCGTGAGTCCAAAGCGACATGAGTAGCCGAATGAACGGATGCAATAACAAGTAGGGCTAAACAAGAATAACCAAACATCCACCCAAATTCTGTAACTGTTAAAAGTAATTATCAATCCGATTTATATTAACATTATCTTGGAGTCAGATAATAATACAAAATTACATAAATGCCAAAACGTCAACTGCAAGCGCCGGAAAAGACAGAACGCGTTATAATCCTCGTTTGGATTCCGTCATTGGGCCAAACGGATGGATGGGGCCATAGTTGGACCCTTACAAAGTGGTGATTCCCGGGACGTGATATTCAACCAGTGAGAAAATCTTATCAAAATGTACAAAGTACGACTGATTCGATCCCTGGAGAATAAGAGTCTTTTCATGGAGCTAAAGGTTTGATCTTCTTATTTCTTCAGCTGATGTGGTAAGTCAATCTTTTCTTTGCCTTTTAAAAATGTTTAAGGGAATGTTTTAAACATCCCACATTTATGAAATAGGTTGTAAATATACCTAATGTTAGACTGGAAATCAAATCCGGTGGGGCCTTTAAGAATGAAATGAAACCACATTATTAGGAAATGCTGTGTGATGTTAAATGAAGAATGAATTGCTTTGCTCTGTTAAGATCTTTTGTTAACATGCCTACGGAAAACAAAAGATTGTCTTAAATTGGAGTTAAATCATCCAAAATTTGCTCTGATCCTCAAACAAGGAAAACATCTAGAATCTAAATTTAAATCACCAAATTCTACACAATTGTTTATGTTGTGACAGTAAATGCACAACCTGGAAAGAGTGCCAAAATAACTTTTAACAATTGAAAAATGATGTTGAATGATTTAAACTACAATGCAATGAATGTGTTTGCATGTGAAGGGAGGACTTGGACAATTGAAATGTGAGAAGCACACAGATAGTAAGGTTTTTAAATGCTGCAAACATCAGTGTACAATCTATATTTGATGAATTAAGGTAATATTGTAATCAAGCTGGAGAATTAAGGAAATGTATGAATGATTGAAGGCAGCGTTGTTGGATTTAAAAATCCCCAACGCACAGAGAAATGTAACTGAATGGTGGACATTAAGCAAGAAGGGAGATGATTTAAAACTAGTAAAGATTGCTTGTTGTGAGTGAGTCTTCTAAAAGATCACTCTGGATTGAATGAGGATAGAATGGAATCAGTAAGTCATATTACAATTACAAACTTCTAATTCAATGTAGTATTTCTCCATTGATGAGATACAATTAAGCAAAACCTAAAATTGTTGCAGGAAAATATAATGTTGTCCCAGGCCAACACAAATAGTCTTATCTCTTACTGTGAGACACCCAACTGAGATGAAAGGGCTTACCCCCCACTCAGATAACGGGCTATCCATTGTTCCCAAGAGAGAACATTTTTTTAAGAGAGACATTGTCTGTAACCATATTTTTCCTTCTGTTAATCAATCTCAGTGTTCTTTAAGAACTTGATAAACACCAGAAATGTTAAAAGTTCTTGGCTTAGTCTTTCCCTATGAGTCTGTGAATATTGTTTAAAGACAGTTTTATACAGCTTTATAGAGATGTGAAAGGCCACACAATTCTTAGTCTTGAAACTGTTGTAGGAATACATTAGCATGAACCAATAAACGTCTGTGCCTCACACCAGTCTGTCCAGGGCTGACACCTTTTCACATTCAAATACATTGATACAGTAACATCTTGCAAATTACAAACACCAGCCTGGTGTTCCTTAAAAGAGATCAGTAATGAAAGTATTTTTAATTTATACTATTTTAATGTAATATAATCTATATTGTGATCAAGTTGCAATATACATTATATTATAAATGGCCAAACAGGCCTCAGATGGTAAATATTGTGGTGTATTACATGTATGTAAACTATATGAAATAACTTACACAGGCCAAACTCACAGAATTGGTTCACTACACAGTGTGTCAAGGAGCGGAGCACGCTGTCACGTGTTGCCATGTTTTAACACTGAAAAATTACATGACACTCGTGATGATAGTGTACCAAATCTCCTTCATTGGAAATCCCTAACCCATTTTTTAATCCAATACAGAGGTCTATTTTAATCATTTGGTAACTAAACCTATGATAAATGCTGAACACATCAAACAAAAGAGTCCTTTTGGGTCAGAGATCTGAAGCAGTCAAAGGTGTGATGAGCTGATGAATTGCCCACAGGTCTGACTGAACTGAGCAACTTAAAATGAAGCCATTTGAGCTTATGGAAAAGTTCTCCAGCAGAAATGGAGTTTGAATGCTCACAGCAGACAGCAAGGGTTTAGATGCTTTCACAGCTTAAAGTAATATGCTGTCGGACTACACTGCAATAGCAGTAGTCAAAAAAAAAAAAAACTCTGACCAAAGGATGTAAAGCCAATTTAATCTCTGAAAATAAATTTGCAAAATAATATGACAATGGTACATCTATTCCCTAATGACTGATCACCAAAAGGAGAAATTGTACCGCATGTCTTAATGCAAATTGCATAAAGGGTTAAAAACTAAATTGCTTCTCTGTTTGTCTTTTTATCAGGTTGAAAGCTGTAAATCCTGGCCAGAGATGTCTGGCCACATCAAAGACAGCGAACCCTGCAGAAAAAACAATCTAGAAAACTGAGGATGGGTGCGAAGACATTCAAAGGCCATTTTACACCTCACTACACTATACCATCATGAATAGACATGGCCTCAAAATTTGCAACCCTAATTGTTAGAGATAAAATCCACCCATCTTTCAGACAAACACTGACTGTACAGCACACACATTGACTAAAACAATCTCGTAACACATCTGGTATAGACGTAAAGACTATCCAGACATAAACACTACACACCACACAACATATTCCAAACTTAACATTACATTTAAAATCAACATTCTCCTGTTGACACAAACAGGGACATCTAATCTAACACATATGCTAAAGTGATATCATTCACACCCATATTAGCAAAACTACAACATTCATAAGAAACTTACATGGCAAAGTCACACTTTGATGATTATGTTTCTAATTGCAATAACAAACTTACTGTCTTAATCTCAAATCAATAATCTAACTGTTGTTGTCATAAGTGAGGACCAGTTGGCGCCCTGATCCTCAACTTATCACTAAACAACAGCACAAACAATTTTCAAGAATCAATCAAACCATTTACATCTCAACTCCTAATATCAAATGTGACTTAGCCGACATATCAGATACACACCTATATAAGTATTCACATATCTCTACACTCATACACCTACTTATACACGCAAACGCATTGAAATCTGAGATTCTAAATCTTCAAATGTATGGACTATACATACACATTCACATACAGATACATATACACATAGGCACATACCTGCACACATAGAAATCTAACATGAGATTCTGAATCTTCAATTGTGCTCATGGACTCAACATGTTCTGAACATATACTAAGTTAATCTTAGGCCTACAAGGTGCTTATATTAGAAAATTCAGAGTTCCCTCAACATTCATGATAGATGTGTGCATGGTATAATTACAACATCATGTGCTTATTATTATTATTATTATTATTATTATTATATATGGTCTACCATGCCCATACCTAAATCTATTGTAGCAATATTTTACTATCACGTTTATTGATACACCCTATGAGATGCATTACCAAATTTTACTTTAACATGTTCCGTTATTTTTTTTACATGACCCAATATATGCATACCTGAATGTTATTTAACACTTTCTGGTTTTTATTTTCTTTTATTTTCACATGACCCAATATGCATACCTGAAGAAGGGTATTTTTACATTTTCTGGGTTTTATTTTCATACAATCTATTATATGCATACCTGAAGAAGGTTATTTTAACCATTCCTGGGTTTTATTTTCATACAATCTGTAACATGCATATCTCAAGGTTATTTTAACATTTTATTTTCTGGGTTTTATTTTTATAATATGCATACCTCAATGTTATGCATTGTTGTTTTAACCTGATCTTTTGCATCTTCTTCTTCAATATCCAGAGACCAAGTACATTTAAATTCAACTAAACTCCAAATACAACAGTGGGAAAGAACATTGGTAATTTTATAGATCAGATATATTTGACCTGGTGAGACCGTACCACTTGCACTTTCCACATCAAGGTATCATGTGCTATGTTTTTTATTTATTTTATTTATGGTTTACCCTATGAATCTCTTGATAATGTTGCTGAGTCTATCAGTACTGATCAATGTTCAATCAATGAATGGTCCTTAAGATGTGCAGGTGTTTCACACAGTGATGTATTGTCAATGACATGATCCCCACCTGACGATGTCTGAAATCAGAGGAGATCACCGTTCAGAGGTGACAACTTTCTTCAAAGGGACAGAACGTCTAAAAACAGGTGGTTTTTTCGCAAAAGAATGGGACATTCATTGAACAAAGCACGCAGGCCTTGGTTGACACACTGAACTTGAACACTAAGAACACTACAGAGATTGGACACCACCAAGAGCTAACATCTTACTGTATGTTGATCTCATCGGGACTGTTATGTTCTCCGATATGATCAAGCGGCGGAGCTGTAAGATAATTTCCTAAATAAGATAGCACCTCCCCAAAGGACACTGCATGGGGGCAAAGTGAGTGCGCGGGAAAAGCCTCTCTCCACGATTCACAGTGGACTTCCCACTGAGACACATTTGGGTTTCAAAGACACACCTTTAGGGTGTCATACATTTGTATTCTTTTCTCTAAAAGCAAACTGTATATGAAATGCTACATGCACAAAGAATCTAAAATCTGTATCTTATTTGTTTTCTATTGGAATGTCTCATTGCAAGTGGTTACAATGGTCTCACTCTTATAACAACAGAATTCAATGTTAAAGTATATGTGAAACTTCATTCAATGTTGATAGACACCTCCCTTTCTAAGCATAAACCAATCACCCACTGTATACAGATTAAGGACAGCCTTTAGTTTTTACAACAACCAATCAGTACCAAATTCCTATATGCTTTGTTCTCTGGTTATTTAAGGAGATGTGTAGAAGATTTAGGCGGGACTTTCAATATCGAGAAATGCACCCCCATGATGCTGTCCTGGCACAGCATCATGTATTTTTATTTTACTTTGAGGAATCTGTAACCAGATCTTCATCTCCTTACCAGGTATGCAATGGTTTTTCGTTTGTTTCGTATTTGAATTGGAATGTAAATTGGCTTCTGAATTATGTGCTACCTACCTGGTTAATAAATTGTGTTTGGATTATTCTGTGTTGCTACGAAAGTTATTGACATGATTAGTAAATTACGATGTATCCTTGTTACCGCAATGTCTGAAAATCAGGCTAGTATTACGGACCAAAATCCCAGACTAGATGGCATAGTAGTACATCAGCGGAGGATTTTGGAGATCCGACTAGCACTTGGCGTTAGTTTAAGTTAAATTAGATGCGTGGAGGCTAATTTCCTGTTTAGAGTAACAAGTAAATGTTGTCTGACCACTCTAAATCAGATGAGCCTCAGCCTCTGGTTATTTCAATATTAATCTATCTAAGTTGCATATTAAATTATGACACGATTATACAAAGCTATCATTGGAGAAGACGGTCAGTTTGTTTTATGATAGTGGTCGTGAGCCTCTGGTTAGAAATAAATATTGTAATAATTAAGTTGCACCTCTATGGGGACTAAATAAAGTATGTTCAGAGATGAGCACGCGTAAAAGGCGGCCTTCTGAACATATGGTCAAACCTCTAGCAGCGACCAAGCCTGATTCGGTTGTGATCGTGGGCCCGCATGATTATTAAATATTAATAAACGGCCGGTGCGTGAGTCCAAAGCGACATGAGTAGCCGAATGAACGGATGCAATAACAAGTAGGGCTAAACAAGAATAACCAAACATCCGCCCAAATTCTGTAACTGTTAAGTAATTATCAATCCGATTTATATTAACACTATCTTGGAGTCAGATAATAATACAAAATTACATAAATGCCAAAACGTCAACTGCAAGCGCCGGAAAAGACAGAACGCGTTATAATCCTCGTTTGGATTCTGTCGTTGGGCCAAACGGATGGATGGGGTCATATTTGGACCCTTACAGCTGCTTGCAACATGAGAGAGAGAGAGGGGGCGCGCGCTGTTGAGGCGCTGCATGCAACGAGAGAGGGAGGAGGGAGGCGGCCAGTGTTGATTCTGTGACCGATAAATCAATGTATGGGAAACACTGAATTATTCCATAGGTTCCAATTCTGCCCACCCCCTCATCCTGGGCCCGGGACAACAGACCCATTTGTCCCCCCTGTCGGCGGGCGTGGATATATGCATAGGGTTCCTTTAAATGTATCATGACGAACCAGTCCTCAGACCTGATTGACACCACAATAGAAGGAATTGTCATTTTTAGAATTGTATCTCCTCAGAGATCGATCTAAATAGGCCTCAGCCCTCCATCCTTCTTTGGTACAATACCTCTAGCAGCCATTTTGTTACATTTTATAATTTTCTCCACTCGTGGAAAAAATACACTAAAAAGGAGATTGATTCCGGAAATCGAATGCTCACTGCCCTGAAGCGGAGGACCGGCAGGGCACAGCTGAGCTACGAAAATGCCCTATTGTTTTGTTTTATATGTTTTTTTTTAATGGAGACAAAAATAGGTCTTCTTTAAAGACGGAACATAAGGGGTTAACAAACTATGTTGTATGTGAGGGCACATCAAGCGCAGGTTTTATCTGCGCTCTCATGAGGGGTGCCCCAAAAGGCAACGTGTGAACGACAGGTCCCCTTTAACACAGCCTTATGATTTGAGACAATGACTGCTCTCAGATCAGTCTTTATATGCCTCTGTGGTTGCTGGTTGTTGTTTCGTCCCCCAGGCTCTCTGGTGGAGAGGGGGGCACGAGAGATAACACTGTTTTTTTATTATCTGTATGTTGTGTAAAACTGATGCAGATTCTGGGGGGAACTACGGCGAGGAAAAACCCCTTTCTTTAGTAGCACGGAGAGAAAAGTCTGCCGCTCTCCTGAGCTTATCTAATATTTCAGGATTCAATTTTACCCTTAATTTTATCCAATAAATCTGCTTGATATACGTGAAGAATGCCAATATTGCGAAGGCAAGCTCCAGCGCGACCCGCGACCATATAAACTTGTTTATCTATTTATATTGTTGCTGTCTCTCGCAACAAATAAACCGCGAGAAACTTTCAAAACGGGGCATTTGCCGTATCTGGATTATTTAAAAAAAAACAAAATGATTGAGAAACTCGCTGATGTGTTTAACAATAAATGAGGGGAATCATGGTCTTCCGTTTAATAACTTTTCAGTGTAAATCAGAGAAGAAAGTGAAACCTCTTTCGTCAAGTTCACTGGCAGCCTTCATTCGTAACATGGAGAAAAGGTATTATCAGTAAGCTCATTTTTTTTTTTGTATAAACATTTATTACATAGATCCTCAGAACTAGAGTAATTCATAGCACTCGGTTAAAACGGGTGAAGCTGACTCACGGGCACCCGTTGAAACACTAGGCTTGCAAGGTTTGTTTGATCAAACAAAACCATCGAGAGCGGAGCATTTGAATAGTATTTTCTCACAATGCCCGCACGCCTCCCCCTCGGGGAAAGCGTGCGTGTATTCCGCACCAAACACACACTCACTCGTGCTATCCCCGTCAATAATAATCTAGGACAGGGGATAACACACTTCTAAATCCCTTTCTTTATCCATGTTTTCCTAGTTTTTTAAACTAATCTAATCTAATCTCACTAGAAATAAAATTAGACACATTCACACAAGCGTTCGCTGAAAATAGCAAAATATGTTTGACCTACATTTTCTCCGCCTATTTATTCACCTTATTTTCCACGACAACAAGGGCGGCGCCATTGCGCTCATATTGTCAACGTACTTCCGGCTGCATATGATGAGCAGCTGAGGCAGTGGCTGAAGGCGACGCGTTAAACCTAAAAAGCTCACTTAAGCGCCTTTATGTTTGTTTCTTACCAATTTTAACGGACGGGGAGCCGACTGAGGAACACCCTAATCCCAAGTAATGGTTCGACTACGATGTTCCGGTAACTTTAAACCACGCCGGGTGTTGAAAAGGTGGTCAGTTTCAGGTAAGCTATCTTAGCTTAATGTGCTCTTTCGCCTAACGTTAGATTTGTGATGTCCGTTCTACGAATAAACTTAAGATCAGTAACGTTAGTTTATAAAATGCAATTATTTTGAATGATTTTCATTGCCCACCTATATTTTTATATTTAAGATAAGACAACAATATATTATAGTACAAAGACAACAATATATTATAGTACAACATTTTTACAGTAGCTCACGTGATTCATACAAGTTACAGAGATTTCAGATGCTAGGAGGTTTCTCATTCAGATATTGATGATAATGACCTATTAAACGACATATTATTTAACACTGAAGTTAGAGGTTGTGTGTATAATGTTAATGTCTCTTTTTAATGCATCTCTCTCTCACACACTGTTCTGTTTAAGTATGGGTACCATTATATATTAATTCTCATGATGCAAGTTTATTTTAAATACTAACATAAAAATGTTTATGGTTATATTATTTTCACAGATGCATTGATGTTTAGGGATGCAATGGACAACTGTGAGGATGATACAATCAACATGTTCCTAAACTGTGATGCAGAAACACAATGGGAGGATCAATCCGTCTCTGAACACAACTACACTTTAAAATCACAACTCAACCTGAAGCAACCTACATCTGATATGGGAAAACAACCTTGCGGTTTCCCGGACAGGCCTTATGCTGGTCCCAGGCTAAAATGCTTATTTGAGCTATGATAATTAAAAAACACCATGTACTGACATACCTCAACATATATGAGTGCCATTGTTTTGTCACAAGATGTGGTTTGTTTGTAAAAACTAAAATGTCCTAATGTAATTAAGGCCTAGTCCTGTAAACCCTGTCCGAGAAACTGCTTCAATGCTTCTGCTTCATGTGTTGAGCTGGCACAAATGTACATATCTCTGCTGAGAAACAACCATCTTTGTCAGCTTTACACAGGGTTGATATTGCATGCATTACATTTAGTCGCTAAGCACGTCACCAGTACATACACCAACAGCTTCCAGATAAACACTTGGGATCAGCTCCTGATGACTCTGATAAAGCTGCATCTTAATTCATTGCAGGGTGGTCTTGCTGAAAAGTTAGTTGTTTCTTAGTCCATAGTTATTTTTTATAAACCTTTACAATTTGACCTGATTTTACCTGTTGTAAAGTTACATTTAAACCTTCATATGTGATCAGATGTCATGCAGTGATATTAAACATTTACAATGTGATCTGTTGTGCATTTATATTAAACCTTTATAATGTGATCAGATATTACCTGCCATGCAGTTATATTAAACCTTTACAATGTGATCAGATGTTGTGCAGTTATATTAAATCTTTACAATGTGATCAGATGTTATCTGTCATGCAGTTATATTAAACCTTTACAATGTGATCAGATGTTGTGCAGTTATATTAAATCTTTACAATGTGATCAGATGTTATCTGTCATGCAGTTATATTAAACCTTTACAATGTGATCAGATGTTGTGCAGTTATATTAAATCTTTACAATGTGATCAGATGTTATCTGTCATGCAGTGATATTAAACATTTACAATGTGATCTGTTGTGCATTTATATTAAACCTTTATAATGTGATCAGATATTACCTGCCATGCAGTTATATTAAACCTTTACAATGTGATCAGATGTTGTGCAGTTATATTAAATCTTTACAATGTGATCAGATGTTATCTGTCATGCAGTGATATTAAACATTTACAATGTGATCTGTTGTGCATTTATATTAAACCTTTATAATGTGATCAGATATTACCTGCCATGCAGTTATATTAAACCTTTACAATGTGATCAGATGTTGTGCAGTTATATTAAATCTTTACAATGTGATCAGATGTTATCTGTCATGCAGTTATATTAAACCTTTACAATGTGATCAGATGTTGTGCAGTTATATTAAACATTTACAGTGTGATCAGATATTATCTGTAAGGAATTTCTTAAACCATATGTGAGCTTTGTAGATTCCACTTAAAAGGATTTAAGTCTCGTGATTTGAAGGAATAAGTGTTGGCAAGTTTGCAAATGAATTCTATCATAGTACATTACCACATAAAAACGAAATAGTTATTGGACTGGCTAAGGTGCACATTTGCTTTAAAAAAGACGAAATCACTGTGTAAATATTGGTAAGCATAATTACTTTAATAATGCTGCTCCATCAACTCCTTCTGAGAGGATGAGGTAATTAAATATGTCCCATAGGTTTCTTGCCGCGGCCGCTTCATATCGTCTAACCACGAGACGATTGATGGGACATTATAAGACTATCCGAGCATCGTATCAAGTTTTCTCCGTGCTCCTAATTCAAAACATTTACAGCAGTTGCGATATTTGTCATTTCGCTAAAGTTATAGTGAACTACAAACAATCTTCTAACCACCAAACTAGCTACCGAATGCACTGTGCCATATTAGCAGCGGAAGTCGGTTGACAAAATGCGGAAGAGCGAAGAATTGAAAAGGGGCGTGGCGGAATAAGGTGAATAGCTTCGCGTTGCGACGTCACATGACGTCATCCGCTGGCGTCTATATATAGACCTAGTTGGAAAGAATATTCACGTGGGCCATTTGGGTCAGAGGACGGGATCCTATAGGTGTAATATGTAAAATTAAAGAAGCAATTAAAAAAGTAGAACAATGGTCATATAATTGGGGCTTTAAGCTCTCTTCAAGCAAATCTTGTCATATGTTATTTACCAGGAAGAAGGGGATAGATAAACAAAACTTGAAGTTATATGGCCATGGAAACAGTAGAATGTTTTAAATATTTGGGTATGTGGTTAGATCAAAAAGGTACATGGAGAGTACATATGGAAAAGGTGGAATCAAAATGTAAAAAACACTGTAACAAATTGCTGTAAAAATTACAGCATTATTTTACAGCAGCGGGCTGTTTTTTTAATAATACAGAAAATTGCTGTAAACTGCAATGCATTGTGGGGCCGCGTGGCGGTTTAACCCAATATACAGAGTATTGCTGTAAATTTCAAATTTTCAGAATGCATTGTGGGATCTTCAACGGTCGAGATTCGTGAAGCACCAACAGGAGTGATTCACAGCTGGGGTAAGTTACTCATGTATTTGTTTTTAATATTTGGTAAGTGCAGTAGTATATGAGAGTATCTAACAGTTATATTCGTGGTTCATTTTGGAAACGCCCATGTTGTCGCATCCGTTCTCCGTTCGCGGGGGCGTCGGGGCGAATGATACATACGCGGGTTTTGAAAAGCACAGTCGCGGTAGTATTTCACACATACCCCGACGCTAAATATAGCTGCAACGGACAAAAACTGGCTTTCTACTTGAAGTTACATTCCGTGACAAAAATTAGGATTTACAGGAACTCCTTCGTCGGCGGGACGCGAATGAGACGCGGGGTTTTAGCCGCGCGGTCGTTGTAGTATTTCACACATATACCGCCTTAACTGGGTTACATGCTTCAGTGAGAAAGTTGAGAAACAAAGTCGTCCGCAGGACAGGAATGAGACGTGCAATGGGCTTCATCTGCATCGCGGTTTTGGTAGAATTTCACACATCTTCCTCAAATAGCAGCTATGAACCAAAAACTCTGGGATTAAATATTTCAGTGACCTTTAGGATTTACGCAGATTTCGTGTTGATCAGCACACTTGATGTTTTTGGTGTTTGTGGTATGGTTTAAATTTGCACCCATCTGTTCAGGGACGTGCACAGGGGGGTTGCTCAGGTTGCCCGGGCAACTGCCCATATGCCCTTCTCGACTCAAGTTGCCCTTCCGAGGTGGAAAAAAATAAATTGTACTTTTACTTTGTTTACACTATGCAGCTTTCCTTCGTTACTGTATTTTAATTAATTACAAAATTTGTATTTTATTTTTAAATTGCTATCTTGTGTTTCTGGCGCATTCGCGAATTAATGACTCGTTTGAGTCGATTCCTTACAAAGTGTTGAAAATAAATGAGTCTTTTGAGTCGATTCTTTACAAAGCGAATGGGCCAAACATTTTAAATTGGTTCGCGAATCAGTTTGAATGAATTGTTCAGATGGCTGCAAAAACGGATTCGTCCGAAGCTGTTTTACTCGTAACCTATGTAGAAACACGCAGAATATAACCAGTGTTGGGTGACGTGGAAATGAATTTACCAATCTTTTAACTAAAAGCAAAACTTCACACATGTACCCGCCATTACATACACGCGACCTGTTCGTTCATCGTCAGACACAGTTAAACGCGTGCAACCATAGATATGTATATAAAGGCTAGATGGCTTAAGGCGGAGTCCCTAACGGCATCACCTGGTGGCCATCTTACGACAGGGCGCTCGCTCACTCGTAGCATTAGGTTTAATGGTGCAGGTACTTTTAAATGACCATAACTTGCTCAATTTTCTACCGATTTTCAAATGGTTTGGGTTTTTACAAACGTTATTAACGTGGCTATAATTCTGGATGCTTTAACATGTTTCATGAATTTATTTTTTATTTTTAGTATAGGTAAGCAGGTCATAGGTACATCTTTGACGTTTATAACAAACCAAACCGTTTGAAAATCGGTAAAAAATTAAGCAAGTTATGGTCATTTAAAAGTACCTGCATCATTAAAACTCAATGCTACGAGTGAGCGAGCGCCCTGTCGTAAGATGGCCGCCAAAATGCGGACGTTGCACTCAATTGGCCAGCAGCGCGGACGAGCCATCTAGCCTTTATATACATTTCTATGCGTGCAACCTCCAGAAGCATTAGCACAGATTGAAGAAAATCCATCGATGATTGACATCTGATTCGCTGTGTACCGTACTGTATGATGTAAGTGATTCTCACAAAACACACGTGACATGACAACGTAAGAAAACATGAGTTTTGTCTAAAATAATTTTTATGTAAGTGTAAACTGTCAATGTCCTCAGACCATCTTAGGAGATTTCTAACTTTATACATAGTGAATGCAAAACTCTTTCATACATGAAATATTTCAGCTATAAGCTACATCAACATTGAGACTAGAGTTAATTTGTTAATTTGAAATGCTTGTCTATTCTGTGTTTGTATTCTTTTTTCTTTACTGTTTGTGTATGTTGCAGTTTTACACATACTGTAGAAGTTCCCTTCATAAGTATTCTTCTGTTTGTTGTGGAGTCAAGCAATGTCTAAACATTAAAAGATGAACATGAAACAAAAGTACAGAATCTGTCACATTATTATTTTTTAATGGTCACTTAGCTGGTTCCTGATTGTTTACACATGAAAAGCATAAAATGTGTAGGATCAGTTTGATTCACTTATGTGCATTTGTGTACAACACACATAAGTCAGCATTTAATGCTGTTGTTCTTTGTTGTTAAAGCATGTATGTGTTGAAACATAAACAAAGGTTAATAAAATGTGACATTCTAAACTTCTGACATACTGATATTTATCTTACCAATTTCTGGTCTCCAAAGCAAACAGAAAAATCTTGTCTTTACAGTTCTGATACTTATGGAGGGCACTGTATTGTGTGTGTGTGTGTGTGTGTGTGTGTGTGTGTGCGTGTGTGTGTGTGTGCGTGTGCGTGTGCGTGTGCGTGTGTGTGTGTTTGCGCGTGTATATCTAGATTTATTTTTTCATTAGTAACTAGTAACTCGCTACTTGAGTATTATTTTCATTGCATACTTTTTACTTCTACTTGAGTACTTATTTATTTAGTTACTTTTACTTTTACTTGAGTAAAGTTTTTGGCTACTCTTTCCACCTCTGTTAAAATCTTCATGAATCTAGGCTGAGTTTGCCACGTTTAAGCCTAAATAATCAGACAGATAGCAGCTAGCTATCATAGCTTGCAGACAAGCAGCCTAGGCTACAATTTTTTTGTAGGGATTAGGTAAACATGTTTGCTGATTTTAATAAAGACCCTGTTATTCTCAGTCCTTCATATAGGCCGTGAGTTTAAAAAAAAAAATTAAGGGGGAGGGGGGGTGCCCTTTATATAGGTCAGAGCAACTGCCCCTAAAAAATCCTGTGCACGTCCCTGCATCTGTTAACACATGCGATTGAACGAAAACGCGTTCTTAAACAGTTACATAAACACACACAATGTGCTTTAACCCGGTAACGTTAGCTTTAAATTACTTCAGGATAATTACGTTTGATTAATAATGTTTTTTCCTTATTTCATAATCCTTTTATATATACACACGTGTACAGAAGAGTGCTTAATTTGTAAATATCTTTACAGTGGGGTGAGTAATTGGACAGGCAGGTGAAGAGGTAAGAGCAAATCCTAATATAAATTTAAAGTTATATATTCTATTTACAGAGAGTTGTTTATTTGTGTTTCGGTCTGGGGATTTCTTTAATCTGACATCCCCAGGGACTTACATTTCAATGTAATTAATATATTTTTAGGTATACACTGTGTAATTTGCTTATTGTTTGTTTGTAACGCCTCTTGTTTTGAATTATATTTATTTTCTGACTCTTTAAGCGCTCTGTATCTGGAGAGAGGAACAAAGAAGTCAGGAGGAAAAGTAAACATCAGGCCAAATGGTACAGAAGAAACAGGTTGCAGTGAACCTACATGTTGCTACTCTTCTTTGCAAAGTGATGGATTTGCAGTGGAGTTTCTACAATGTAAGAAGTACATACACATACAAAGATCTCTTTTTTTTTCTTTTATTATTCTCTATCTGTAGCTATCATCCCTCAATCTGTATCTGACTGTATTTAATCTATCATCACTCTATGGGGCTGTTTACACATGGTATTAAGATATGTTATTATCGATCGAATCACAAGTAGACGAGAGAGACACATCACGTTTACACCTGGTATTTAAATTCTTCTCTTTTGTCCACTTTTGAGCGCTTCTGTCATCTATACTTTGAGGGGGTGGTCTGTGAGACTGAGTCTTTCTGTTAAACACGAGCGGGAGTAATGAGAAGATTATATGGACGCGAACTAATATTATGTCGGAGTCCGCTGCTTGTGTTGTAAACATGCTGCACAGTGTTTTGTGCATGAATATGTCACAGGTCGGAGCGGACCACAGGTGTCGTGAGTCACGCCCCTTTCTAGTTTCCACCTCGAGGAGGTCCCAAGAGTACCCCAATGACCAGACACACAGAGAGCGTAAGTATAATTAAAACAAAACTTTATTTAAGTTACTTAAAATTATGGGGGAGGGGAAAGGGGAAAGCTAAAATCCAACTAGCAGGCACAGTTCCGAGTCTCCTGGACTCCGTCGCAAGCAAATCTCCGGTTGGTCCTTTTTTTTGCTTATCTCCTGGTTTTTGCGACGACAAACAGCTTATTCATGGGGTTTCTTTGTTCTGCTTCAGCGGCCCGATCCGGGGCACTCTTCTCTTCCTGGGTACAAGGAGAGACAGAGGGTATTTGGAGGCTGGTGTATTGATACCTGCACTTATACGTGCCCAACTCCGAGTTGGTCCCGTAGGTGTGTCCCTACTCGCCCTACGGCCGGATGAGCAGTGCTTCTGCTGCCGGGCTCGGCTCCGCCCGTCGGTTGGAAAGGTGAGAAGTGGCTGCTCTGATCGTCCGCAGTTCCCTTGGATGGTGGCACAGGTAAGTACTGCCGAAGGGAGGTCACTCAATCTGCGATGGAAACACTGGTAAGTCAACACTTCATCGATGACTGGGGCTTTGGGTTTGCTTCGGGTAACGTACGACTCAAACTGCGGCTCGTAGCTTTAAGCAGAAGGCAAGTATTTTTTTTACAGGGCAGTGGAGCTTCACGGTTACTTCAGGTAACGTACAACTCACTCCACTGACTCTTAGCGTTAGGCAGAAGGTAAGTAATTTGCAGGCGACTGGGGCTTTACAGTTACTTCAGGTATCGTGCAACTCGATCTGCAGGCTCTTAGCTTTAGGCAGAAAGGTAAATAATTTACAGGTGACTGGGGCTTTCCTTTTTCTCCTCTATGACTTCTCAACAACAGGCGGGTGCTCCACTTATGTAATTCTTCCTTGGCGGTGGACTTGTGGCAAGTAGATGGCGAAACAGTAAGTAAATGGAGCTTACAGACCTTAAACAGCGAGAGCGTCTTGGCACTGGCCTTTGTTGAGGCTCCAATAGACAACGGTTGAGCTGGGAACTGCTGTGCTGAGCCGAACGCTTCCCTCTCCTCTACTCCAGCTGACGGGACAGAGATCTAGACAGGGGCGAACCTTTGTAGGGGCTCCACAACAGGTAATGTTATCCACACAGCTAACTTTCCTCTTTCAGCAGCCAAGCTTCCTCCTTGCATATATATATTTATGCTTTCCACTTTTCTCACACCGGTCTTTCTTACTTGGTTAGTTCACCACCGCCTCCGCAGGGACAGGAAGATCCAGGATGTCGATGCAGGGCATATAAATAAGATGTCACCTCACCAGCCTTGACGTCCACTTGGTTCACCATGACTCGTCCAGCCTAGAGGTGGTTACTGACAGCACAAACACAGCATAACACTGCAAGGTTTCAAGTGTACACATTCACGGCAAGGACAAGGACTCACCCACTGCACCACACACACTCTTAGCAAAATAGGGTCACAACCATGGCTGACTAGGACTCGTCCTGAGATTCGTTGGGCGCTGATTGCAATGGAGGGTCGAACTGTGACCGCCGCGACCCCTTGCGTCTTCCTGTACTTGTGATCCCTGGCTCACCCACAACTCCTTTCCACAGTGGGGCCGCTCACCTGTATGCTAAAACTCACAACACTCTCTGGATGGTTTACTCTCCAATATGATGTAATTTACAAATGTTCAGAGGTACTCACAAACGGTGATAACACTCTTCCTTTGTCTCCTTCCAGTTGTCGGATACTCTTCATAACATCGGTTATCAATCGCTGGCGGTCTCCCTCGGCGGCACTACCGGTAAGTATTCCTATTGCTGTTACTCAGAGTATGTTATTGTTTTGCATGTGTTGTTTCACAGATCGTCATTTAAATGTGATATACTCAGCCCAATCACCAGTGTCCTTAACTCCATCTTCACCCAGTCAATAGTATCCGGTGCCTTCACAGCGCTGACTTCACCCAGACACTAAACTCCTCTCACCAGATCGGCTAGAATAAACTGCACCGTTTGCAACTTCTGAGGCTCTTTATATACTCCTCCTCTTCTCCCCGTTGTCCAATCAATAATCGCCACACTCACTTAACACACCTGTGCCTGATGAAGCCTGATTTTCCTCCGGGAATTTCCCGGAAGTGCCGGTGTTTGTGTTTTACGGTCCGGGCGGAACCAATTTCCACCAACTTTAGCTCCGCCCCAAAAAGTCACTCTATGACAAATATATTAGAGCTTTTTCTATTGTAGTGTTCTCTAGTCTAGTAATGTAAATTCACATGTGGTTAAATGTGTTCAAATGTCTCCGCCCATTTATCTAATCTGAGGTACTGAACACAATGTTTTACATCTTTTCTGACATCTGGCGCGAACACACGATGTACAGTGCTATTTTTAGCCTTTCATTGATCAAACTAAAGTGGCTGATCTCCGCATAGTTTCATTTTGCAAGCGTGTGAAAGTTGCGCAATCTTATTTTGTCAATTGCGCTGAAATATCAGAGAAAGATCTAACATGTAAGTAAACATAGTGCACAGTGTTTTGTACAACACAAGCAGCTGACTCTGACATAATATTAGTTCACGTCCATATAAACTCATCATTACTCCCGCGCGTGTTTAACAGTGAGACTCGCCCACAGTCTCACAGACCACCCCCTCAAAGTATGCAGGACAGAAGCGGTAAAAAGTGAACAAAAGATACGAATTTAAATACCAGGTCTAAACATGATGTGTCTCTCTCGTCCACTTTTGATCTGATCGACAAAAACACCTCTATATATGTAAACAGCCCCTGACATCGCTCTGTTTCTGACTGTATCTATAATCCCTCTATCTGTATCTGACTGTATTTGTTATGCATCTGTCTTTAACTGTATAATTACGTTTTGTAATATCTAATATATTGTCCTTCTATTTTTGCTTAGTCGCCTTTCGCAACCTGTGATGGAACACAGTCTGGAGCCGAATTGTTCTCCTTGACCAGAAGTTTATTGGAATCGCTTGGGATCATTTGGACATACTGGACTGTTCCTGCAGTGGTGACAATTAATCTGTTTTTTATGCAACAATTATACAACTTCATTTCATTTTGTCATCCACGAAATTTTTTTGTGAGTCCTATTGGATTTGATTCCTATCAACAGTGAAGGTAAAGACCCATTGTTCCACACTCTTTTATAGCATTATCAAGCTATGCCATTGTTGTTGTCATCGTTGTTTAGCAACCTCTAGCTAAATATATTTAATATTGTGCCTTTAAAGTTATGCAGTTTTTTAGATATTCCTCTTTCTGTGTGAAGGGCCACACAGTGTACATGTTTCAATTACTTTAAAAATATTTAATTTCATGTCCATTAAAAAAACATTCAAAATATGTTTTGACATTTTCCATGCAAATGTAAAAGTTATATATTAAATTTAAATAAATTTTGAACTGTTTTTAAAGCTTGTGTTATTTTTTAAATTTTGTGAAATAATAGGTGAATTAAGTTATGTACAACATGTTATGCAGTTACATAAAGTGTAAAGTTTGCCTTAAATGTATTTCAGTGGCCAGTTTTAATTTAGTATGTAAATGCAGTATAGTATTCTAATGATTAAAAGTAATTTACTGTAAAAAAAATACAGCATTAGTTTAAAAATACAGTTTTTTACAGTAATCAAAAATACAGGCAAAGTCTGTAAATTAAATTACAGCATTTTTGTAAAAAATACCGTTTTTTACAGTAATCAGAAAATACAGGGAAAGTCTGTAAATTAAAATTACAGTGACACTACTGTAAAAATTACAGTAACGGGCTGGCAACCCTGCTGCCAGTATTTTACTGTAAAATTTACAGGTAATTTTTTACAGTGAAGTTATAAATCTGATGAGGACATTAGCTGGGAAAGAATGGGGAGCAGATAAACAATCACTAATGTTTATTTATAGGGCTTTAATGAGGTCAACAATAGATTATGGATGTTTTGTGTATGGAGCAGCAGCTAAAACGCATTTAATGAAATTGGATAAGGTTATTAACAAAGCTTTGAGAATTTGTTCTGGGGCTATGAGATCAACACCAACTAAGGCAATTCAGGTAGAAGTAGGAGAAGTGACCTCAGACTTAAGAAGAGATAAACTCATGCTGGTGTCGATTACGTGGATGTGGTAATGAAAACCCTACCAATAGTGTTATTAAGGAATGTTGGGAATATAATTCTTTTAAAGGTAATGGATTTGGATGGGTAACAAAGACTAAATCAGAAGAATATAGAATAGATAATATTTGTTTTAATAATTCTACTCCTATTAGTAATGCTCCCATTTGGTTGTTTCCAAAACCTGAGGTAGATTTGGATATAATGGAACTAAAAGAACAATGGAAGAGAGTACGAAAGGCCATATGGCAAGTCAATACATAAAAAACTAATTTTACAGTTACTTGGATATTTATACAGATGGATCCAAAGATGAAGAAAACAGGGTAGGCATAGGAGTTTACATACCAACATTGAATGTAAGTATTGGGAAAAGATTGCCTGATCAGATATCAGTTTACACGGCAGAGATGATGGCAATAATTGTAGGGTTACAGTGGGTGGAGGAAGTAAAACCAGATAGAGTGGTATATTGTGTTGACTCTGTAGCAGCCCTTTACAGTATTCAAAATATGAGATCTAACAGAGAAGATCTAATGTTAGAAATACATCAAAGTCTATTTAGATTACGGAAGCTTCAGATAGATGTGAGATTCTGCTTGGTACCTGCTCATGTAAATATAAAAGGAAATGAGAAAGCAGACCAAATAGCAAAGAAATCTACTAGTATAAATGACATTATAAATATTCCATTTGGTAAAGGAGAAGCTAAAGCAATAATTAAAAAAGAAATGATGAAGAAATGGCAGGACATATGGGATATGGACAAAAGTGGAAGGAAATATTATAGTATACAGAAATGTATTCATGCACAGGGTGTTAATAGACGTAATAGAAAAGAGGAGTCTGTTTTAACCAGACTGAGGTTTGACCATACAGGATTAAATAAAAAATTATTTTTATTAGGTAAAACTAAATCAGATGAATGTATAGAATGTGAAACTACAGAAAATGCAGAACATATATTGTTGCATTGCTGGAAATATAGAGAAGAGAGGATTTTATTAAAGCAAAAGATAAGTCGGGCAGGAAGAAAATGGAATCTTGAAGGTGCATTGGGAACAACAGGAGAAGGGATTAAAGATGCTGTCGTGAATATCTGAAGAATATAGGGATGTATGATAGGATATAGGTTATTTATTTATTTATTATTATTATTATTATTTAAAAAAAAATCCTAAATTTAATTTGTATTATTATATATTAATGTAAAGTAGATCATTTCCATGCTGCATACTCCGATACAGTAGGTGGCGGTATGCACCTGATAAGTCATGGTTGCAATCTGCCATAAAACGAAAAAGAAGGAAAAAAAGAAGAATTTTCACGTGCATCACGCTGCATAGCGTTCCCCATAATGTCATTACCATGAGACAGCGTCAAGTATCCCTTGAAAGGGAACCAGGCAGCCCTGCTGAAAAAAAACTATAAAACCATTACAATTCTAATGGTTTCCATTAAAATACCAATAGGAACCATAAGCTTTTACCATTAAAACCACTACACTGTATCCATATATATATATATATATTATTAAATCCATATATATATATATATATATACACAAATTTAATTTAGGTTTTAGATATCCTGCAATTTCCTGCTATTGCTCAAGTGGAAGGGGAGTTTACCCTAAAAACTCGACACATCAGTTTACATTTCACATAAAGAATGTGTGTGCGTGTGTGTGTGTGTGTGTGTGTGCGTGTGTGTGTGTGTGTGTGTGTGCGTGTGTGTGTGTGTGTGTGTGTGTGTGTGTGTGTGTGTATGTGTATATTTACGTTTTAAAAGAGTGCAACAGACTGTCTCAATCCTATGTAGTATGATGAATTCTTTTGGAGAAGTTATAAAGTATTGTTTTCTGTGTCTCTCAGGTGAAGAAGATATCATGATGAAGTCCAGTATGACCAGCTTGTGACAGTGTAACAACTTACGCACACAATGCACCATACTCAAAGAGGAGAACAAGCAGCTGAAGGAGGAGCTGGGCAGCAGAAAGTTTTCTTTCAGCTCAATTGCTAACAAAGCTCAAAAGTTTATTTTTTTACTGGTCTGACCACTATAGTTTTGTGGTTGCTTTTAAAACCGAAAGACAGTGTAGCAGTTGTGCATGTAATTTTGAGCATGGAAGATCACCTTTTAGTTGTGTTAATAAAACTGCGCTTAGGATTAAGCAACAGAGACATCAGCTATAGGTTTAATGTAACAGATACTGCTATTTCCAGAATTTTGAGAAACTGGCTCCCTGTAATGGCACAGACATTAAAACCAATCATCAAATGACCAACTAGGAGTGCTGTTTAAAGGAAAATGCCAAAATGTTTTATAAGGAAATATAGCCAAAGTCTGTGTATAATTGAATTTTTATGGATAGACCTAATAATCTTACTGCTCGAATACAGACATGGTCTTATTATAAACATCACAATACAGTTAAGTACTTAGTTGGGATAACACCAGCAGGAGCAATTTCATTTGTCACCAGGTCGAGGTGGCCGGGTTTCTGACAAAGAAATAACATTAAAATCTATATTCTTTAAGCTGCTGGAGCCAAAAGATGACATTTTGGCTGATCGAGGGTTTTTGATTAGGGAGGACTTGACAGCATATGGAGCCACCCTTCGTATCCCACACTTTCACAAAAGGCAAAAAACAGCTCTCTACTCATGAAGTTGACACATAAAGAAGGCTCTTAAATCATGTGAGAGTACACGTGGAAAGAGTCAATGGTCGATAGAAGAAATTCAGAATTTTAACATCTGTAATTCCACTTACTCAGGTGGACATGCTGGATGATATGTGTGTGGGGCATTAACAAATCTTTGCTAAATGTAGTGCCTAAATAAAAGGCATACTAAGCCCAATGGTTGATACACATGGTACGTTTCCAGGGTTTTATTGTTTACTAACTGTGAAATTAATTTTACTCTATGCATAAATTACTTTATTTGCTTTAGATTAACATTTTGAAATTTAAATGAACATTGAAATTAACGCATTGACATTGCAACATTGTCTATTTCATGAAAATATAATAAATACATTTTTATACTCATCCATGTCTGTTCTCATTTCCACAAAGGTAAAATAGTTGACCATAAAAATGAACTTTATTATAGTTGCTATAAAAATAAAAATTAAAAATCTTTAACAATTAATTAACTTGCTTTAAACTTTTTCCATTATGTCCATGTGGAGCTATATAACTTTTTGGTCTTACATTGTTTGCAAAGCCATTTAGTCAGCACAGTCAATCATCTTGCCATAGGCTGGACTGTTGCAGTGTGGACAGTAGAGTGTGTGTTCATCTTGGATGCTGGGATCCATGCTCCGGGTCAATAGCTCTGGCAGAATATGGTCGAGGAAGAGTTGTTCAGCCTTTGACACGGCTCTCAGCAGCAAGTCTTCATCTCTCGCAATATGATTGATGACCATGACCTGTTTGGTCCAAACTACAAAGTCACCGTATTGAACATCACATACAAAAATCTGCTGCTGGACCTGGTAATAGTATGGGTGATTCCTCTTCAGCTGCCCAGTTGTGGCAAGGCAGAACCGTGGGTCTTCACTGCAGTGAGAGTGTCTTTTTAAAAACACCTGATACTTGGTTTCTCAGTACTGGTTTATCATTGTCATTAGGAAAATATAGTACACTGATTCTTGAGAGTCGGGACAAAACATGTGCCATTTAGAAAAGTCAAAATTTATAGCAAAAATTTCGAAATTCATCATGATTGAAATAATTACAAAGTTAAATCTAAAGGAATTGTATATGCATATCTGATTTTTAGAATAAACTTTTTTATTTTTAACATGTATTAAATGTATTGAAGTAGTAAGGCTAACGGAGAAGGTTGCAGAACTAGAAGCGCACATCCGAACGCTCGTTGAGGACGGTAAAACCGCTAATGTTAATGTTTCAAACACTGTTTCGGGTGCGCCTACCTATTAGCACTCTTCCAGACCTGTTCCAAATGAAACATGTAGCAGATAATCCTGAAGATCTAGATATTGTAATAGAAAACCTGAACAGTATTTGTTCTAACACATTGGATGCCGTAGCTCCAATTCGAAAAAAGAGAATCAAAGAAAAAACGCCAGCTCCATGGTACGACCATCATACCGCATCCCTTAAAAAGGCTGCTAGAAAAATGGAAAGAAACTATAGAAGCACAAAGTTAGAGGTATGGCGTGCAGCATGGAAAGAGAGTGTTAAACACTACAGACAGGCTATAAAAATTGCCAGATCTACGTATCTCAGCAATCTTATTAAAGAAAATCATAATAACCCTCGCTTCCTCTTTAGCACAGTTGCGAAACTGACTAGAAATAAAGAACAAACAGAACCCACTAATAAACTCCCACACAATAGTAACGACTTCATGAACTTCTTTACTAAGAAAATTATGATTATTAGGGAAAACATTGTAGGTACCCAAGCAGCCACCACTCTACCCAGTAATATATTTAACGCTAGCTTACCATACGAACATCTTGAGTCATTTAAACCTACTACAATAGAAGAGCTATCTAAATTAGTAGCGTCATCCAAATCATCATCCTGTATATTGGACCCTGTTCCCACAAAATTACTCAGAGGTATTCCCTGTAGTGTCTAACCCAGTACTAAATGTATTTAACTCATCACTAGAATTAGGCTACGTTCCAACAGCTTTCAAATTAGCAGTTATTAGACCGCTCATTAAAAAACCAAACCTTGACCAGGGAGATCTAAATAACTTTAGACCAATCTGAAATCTCCCTTTTCTTTCCAAAATATTAGAAAAAGTAGTGGCAAGCCAGCTACGTACATTCTTAGCAAATAATAGTACATATGAAAAGTTCCAATCAGGATTCAGGCCCCACCATAGCACAGAGACAGCGCTGCTTAGAGTTACAAATGACCTTCTCCTAACATCCGATCGTGGCGAAATATCACTCCTTATATTATTAGACCTTAGTGCAGCCTTTGACACAATAGATCACACAATCTTACTTAATAGGCTAGAAAACTATGTTGGCATCAGTGGTCAAGCACTAGCCTGGTTCAGATCGTATCTAACCAATCGCTATCACTTTGTTTATGTAAATGAGGAGGAGTCACATCACTCCCTGGTTAAATACGGCGTACCGCAGGGATCAGTTTTAGGTCTTATCCTGTTCTCGTTATATATGTTACCTCTGGGAGATATCATCAGGAATCATAACATACAGTTTCACTGCTACGCAGATGACACACAGCTTTACATCTCCTCACATCCTAGCGAAACATAAAATTTTTCTAAGCTATCAGACTGCATCAGCGATATAAGTGACTGGATGGCACATAACTTTCTTATGCTAAACTCCAATAAGACAGAGATACTTGTTATCGAACCGAATCGCTACAAATATAATATGACAGACTACAAGTTGCCCATAGATGGCTGCACTGTGGTGCCAACCTCCACGGTTAAGAATTTAGGTGTGATGTTCGACAGAAATTTATCCTTCGACAGCCATATCTCCAATGTCTGCCGCACAGCATTCTTCCACCTTAGAAATATCTCAAAAATACGCCATATGTTGTCTGCATCAGATGCAGAGAAGCTTATCCACGCTTTTATTACCTCTAGAATAGACTATTGTAACTCGTTACTCGGAGGATGCCATGCAAATCAGGTAAACAAGCTTCAGCTAGTTCAAAACGCTTCTGCGAGAGTTTTTACTCGATCTAAGAAGTATGACCGCATAAGCCCAATTCTGGCATCTTTACACTGGCTACCAGTTAAATATCGTATACAATTTAAAATATTACTAATCACCTACAAAGCCTTAAATGGCCTAGCACCCTCATATCTTAGAGAATTATTATCAGAATACAATCCATCACGTGCATTGCGGTCACAAAATTCCGGCCTCTTAATAATCCCTAAAATATCAAAAGTGTCTAAAGGTGGCAGATCCTTTTCCTACTTAGCCCCTAAGCTATGGAATGATTTACCAACCGACGTCCGAAAATCGGAGACAGTAGATAACTTTAAATCTAGACTTAAAACTTTTCTCTTTAACAAGGCATTCGCATAGTTTGTTTTAGCAATAGTACTTATCTCCCAATAGCTAGCTTGTACAACCTAATAAATTAATGAATAAATTAAAACCTTTTTTTCGTCAACACTCCAAAGCATGGTAAATGTCATTAATACTCTTTAGTAATATGCTGAAACTTTGAATTGGTTGTCGATTGAGTCTTAATTGCCAAATATGGTCGGTTTGCAATTTTGGCCTTTTTCCCATGGCCTTAAAATAGTATGTCATACAGAACCGTTTGCCACTGTACGTTAGTATTAACGACGGCAGTGGGGCCTCTGGCCTTAGTCAAACGAGTTCTGTTTCTGTTTCTAAAATCATCAACTATATGTAATACACTTATTTCCCAATAGCTAGCTTGTACAACCTAATAAATAAATAAATTAATGAATAAACTAAAACCTTTTTTTCGTTTACATTCCAAAACATGGTAAATGTCATTAATACTCTTTAGTAATATGCTGAAACTTTGCATTGGTTGTCGATTGAGTCTTAATTGCCAAATATGGTAGGTTTGCAATTTTTGGCCTTTTCCCCTGGCCTTAAAAATAGTATACAGAACCGCTTGCCACTGTACGTTAGTATTAACGACGGCAGTGGGGCCTCTGGCCTTAGTCAAATGAGTTCTGTTTCTAAAATCATCAACTATATGTAATACACTTAACCAGCAATAGTTAGCCTGCCCGGAACCGAGCTGACTAAAATCCACATTACTGTGTGACACTTGCTTTTTATGTGAACGGCCCCTACGCTAATAAGATTTTGTTTCTCTCTCCCGGTCTCGTCCTCGATCACGAGGACAATAAGACAAACAGATCCAGTTCCGGTAAATGTGAAAGTCAGCACACCACTGATCTACTGGCTGTTCTTCAACGTGATGTCCAGCTGATGCCTGACCAAAGACCACCGGCAGAACCCGCTTAATCTCCGCTTAATCTCCTTCCGTTTCAATGTGTATATATATATATATATCTCCCAAGGGTTTTTTCCTCCTAGGACTTTTTTCAACCCGGGGAGGCAGCCTTTTTGGGCTTAACTTCTATACGTTACATTAGTAATACGTTTGCTTATAATGTTGATTTATAGCCGCAGCAAATTTAGCTGCTTGTGCTATCGTGTATTATGTTATGCTATCTGTCGATTTTCTGTGCTTTTCACTACATCTATTATGTAAAGCTGCTTTGATACAATTACCAAATTGTGAAAAGCGCTATATAAATAAAATTGAATTGAATTGAATTGAACTTATAATATTGAGTCATAGCTGCAGCAAATTTAACTGCTCATGCTATCATGTATTTTGTTGTGCTATCTGTCGTTTTTCTGTGCTTTTCACTGCTTCTATTTATGTAAAGCTGCTTTGAAACAATTGACTTTTGTGAAAAGCGCTATATAAATAAAATTGAATTGAATTTAACAATAAACCTTAATACCCCAAATACGGCAGTGGAAATACTATACACTAAATAGACAAAATAACATGAGTACATAATATTACCCACTAAATGCAACTAGAAAGTAAGAAAAATATATCACTTACAGTATGATGAGCTTCCAGAAAATCATCCACACTCACTTCACAAAAGTTGCAATTCCCATCATGTTCTAAACTGTGCAAACAGTTACATTTCAAATCACATGAACTAATTAACAAGATTTAATGCATAACATTTGGTATGACATCCTAAATTAGTGGCTTACACCGCATGGTGTGACTTAAGATGGACATAAACATTGCACAAAATGAAATGAAACAACCATTTTAAATGAAACTATAAAATGCACTTAAGAAAAATCTCCCTTAAGTATTTTAAAGAATGTTATCAAGAAATATCACATTTACCTTTGGGATTGTGTTTTAAAACATTGCAACTTTCTCGAGAGTGCATCTCTCTCGCTCTGCTTGCTGAGCACGTATCACAAACGTTTATTTACAAGAGTTAGGTTAGGTTAAGGCGGCCCTGCCTGTGCTTTAATATTTGTGCATTGAAGACCCCCAAACAACAACACGGAATGATTGAACATATCTTTATGGGGTGGTTTTCGGGGACAGGGATTTTCTTAACCCGGACTAGGCCTTAGTTTAATTAGGAAATATAACTAGTTTTAACAAACATGCCTTCCTAAAAACATTACTGGTGTGCATTTTGAGGCAAAACAAAGGGCACTGATGTATTTTAAGATATGTCACTGCAAGTTGTTTTCCGTTTGCACAGCTCTTATATTTATTTTAGTCTAGGACTAGTCTAATCCCTGTGCGGGAATTGACCCCCATGTAGGGTGGCCATTCATGCCAGTTCCGCCGGACACGTCCCGAACATGTTTTCGGGTTCGTTCTCCAGAAGTCGCGTTGGTCGACCGCATACGTCATCAAGGTTTAATATTTCGGGTTTAATTAAAAAAAGCAACCGTTACATTTCAAGGTAAGAATGAAACTACAATGATTGTATGTCTTAAAATACATAAATCTCAATTTTCTGATGTATTTTAACTGAAATGTGAGAACCTCGATGACGTATATGCGGTCGAGCAACGCGACTTCCGGAGAACAAACCCGAAAACATGTTCGGGATGTGTCCGGCGGAACTGGCACAAGATCGAGCAGTCTCCCTGTAAACAGGGAACTTCAGAACATTCTGATGAAACATAAGACTGTAAATCGAGTTGTCATTCATATGGAGAAGAATGATATTCACAAAGAGCAATCTGAACTCCTTAAGAGGGATTTCAACAAACTTTTTGAAACACTCAGAAGAGTGAAAGTTCAGCCGTTCATCAGTGGACCACTTCCAGCAAGAGGAACTGTGGGATTTTTTATGTTGTTTTATTAATCAGTATGTTATGTTATAATTCATATGTGCCATTAGGTTTTCTGTGCTGAGATATGTGAGTAAATGTCTGTGTGTAAAGTTGAGAGGCTGTGGTTTCGGTTGGGGGAGAGACCAGCAAACGCTGATAACAAAGCCCTGAAGAGAAAACACGCAGAACAGATGGTTTCAATAAACAAGTTGTTTGCTTTATAACTATGTTATATTTAGAGAAAGTGAAAATTAGTATGTTTAACTAATGAATGCATTTAACCAATTCATGAACAATGGAGTACTGTTGTGTTGTTGAATAATTATGTTTTACATATTTACTGCCTACATTTCATGCTGATTGCTAAAAGTGTAAAAGTTACAAAGATGTCCAAATAAGGACTGTGGAAATTGGTTTTGTTCCATGTTATATTTCTTTAATTAATCATTTTATTCTATAAACATTGTGTGTTTTATATATGCACTGAGCTATTATGTAGAAATGAGGTGTTTGTGTTTGAGAGTGGAAAGTTACCAGCTTTTGTGTGTGTGCTGCAAGGAGGATTAACTAGGAATTTACATCTGGCATGGATCAAGATAAGAGAGAGGTCTGAGGGGGAAAAGTATTTAATGATGTTATTAACTAATGCTTTAATATTCACAGGATGAAATATGCAATGTATTTCTTACTTAATCAGTATTAATCATTGAATAATTGATGTAGTAAATATAAGATGTTGTCTTTGATAAATGTGTCTTAACCAATGAAATGAAGGTTGCATACAGAATAACTTAATGGGGGCAGGGCAGCTCAACCTTGAAGAACAGAATCTCCTGTGTGTGTGTGTGTGTGTGTGTGTGTGTGTGTGTGTGTGTGTGTGTGTGTGTGTGTGTATGTGTGTGTGTGTGTTTTCTTTCCTAACAGATGGTTTTTAATAATGATTAAAGTGTTTGCTTAGAAGTAGTATTGCAGTAAAAGATTTAATATGTGTTTATCTATCTAAAGAAGTTAATGTGTGCCTTATTCATATAACCAATTTTACAAATAATGAAATGATGTCATGATATTGAAATATGTTTTACATAATAATCACTTTCATCTTACAGCTTATGTTTTTTATAAATGAATGTTTTATTAATGATTTGTTTCTAAGAAAGCATTATAACATGCTATTCAAAGTGGAGGAGTACTGGAGAAGAACTGCAGGGCTCCCAGGGATGAGAGGAGAACAGATTGTTTTTTTCTTTGTCTATGTGTGTCCATCTTTGCCTACAGGCTAAAATTGGGTGTGGTGATGGAGTCAGATGGACGAGGGGAACGGCCTTTGTGGGTGGAGATTTTCTGAAGAAAGATCGACGTCACATATTTTATAAATAAGCATGTTACTTCCTGAGCTGGTTGTTCGCTACTTGAGAGGACCCAGCGCTGTTAAACTTTTTCATATCTGATCAATAAATATTTGAACTTAGATATTGGTATCTTGTGCCTTTCCTCTAAATTACACGCAATGGACGCCTTAAAGTCCAACAATTGGTGACCGCCGACGTTTTGTGGAGGGAAAGGAGAGAGTGAGAGGAAGGAGGGTTTCACATTGAAGAAACCAGAGTAAGGGAGGGCTCCATTTCAACACAAAATGAGCGCTCTACTAAAATAAGGTAAGCAGAAGCCTGTTTTATCAAATTCTGCTTTTTGGATATACCAAATTACTTGTGTTGATAAGGAGATCCGAACTGAATTACAAATTTACATTTATTGCAAAATTGATCAGAGTGAAAAACTTTTTGAAATTTTTGAATTTTGATATTAAATATAAGGTTGAGGATTCCTTTAACGCATTAGGCGTTATAAAATACCGACTCGGTTGTAGCCGTAAGGAGTGAAAGGCTCTTGGATGAAAGGTCCATAAATACTGTTAATGGCGGTGTAAGTTAACAGAATTAAATATAAGGTTGAGGATTCCTTTAATACATTAGGTGTTATAAAATACCGACTCGGTTGTAGCCGTAGGGGGTGTACAGCAGCCCGTGAGGTGTAAGGCCTACGAATACTGGAAAAGAAAATTGACGTCTTACTGTTATTGTTGTGGTTTTGTCTGAGAAATTGTATTGTAATAGTATTTGTACCGTGTATTGAACGTTGATATATATTATGGCTGAATTTCAGAAAGAGTGTGATGAATATGTGTGTTCACCGGTGTATGTGCCATGGCAAAAAATAATTCAATTAATGATGGCCCAAACTGATCCTAAAGATGTTAAGAAAAGACAGAAAGAGGTTGCATTAGTTAGGGGAAGTTGACAGTGGTGCAGCTGCAAAGCCAAAGGAAGTTAAACAGGGAAACAGTCAGCCAGACTCAAGTATGACACCTACGGCTCCTCCTGCTGCTCCACCCCCAGTGAAATCGATCTACCCCTCCTTGCACACACCTAATCCTTATGAGAAAGCCAAAGCCCAAATGAAACAGCCTGTTTTTCAAATCAATAGTGGTGAATTAAATGTAGATGCAGATTTTATTTGTGTGAAAATGTAGTGTGTCTGTGATATAATGAGTCTGTTAAAACCATAAATGGGATTAAGCAAAATCTAGCAGAAAGACTGAGGCGAAGCTTTGAAAGAAAAACAACAAATTAGAGAAAAGAGTAGAGATCAAGTTATTAAATGTGGAAATAAAGATGAACAATTAAAAAAAGGACAGAAAATCGTTAAAAGGTGAATGAAACAGATAGATTGTATAAAGGAAAAAAAGATTTAACAAAATGAAGAGGAGTCTTCATCTGATGATGGAAGGTGGTCACAAGATAAATTTTATTTTTAAATTGAAAGGCAATATTTTGCATGGGTCAAGCTGAAACCTTGTGGGCTGATTATTCCCATCCTTTGACATTCAAGAAAGTGAATAAAAGCTGGCAATGAAAAGACAGTGGCAAAAACTGTGTGTGACATCAAAGTGTTGGAGTTGCAAAGAGAGAAGTAACTCATAAACTGGACTGAGAACACATTCTATTTGAATGGGACTATACTTGAACTCAAGCGGTGAAGGGGGCACTGCATATGGTCAGAGACATTTACAAGGATGAAACACCAAAAAGACTGAGTGGAATCCAGAAAGACTCACAAAGACAATAATGTTCTTGGAGGCAAGAGAAACTGGACAATATTTCACTGGACACTGAACTTTTTCATCTTCATACGGGCCTTTGAGTGAAAAAGGGGAAAGAGTAAACAGCCGTTCAATGTTTAGTAAAGACCTTGTTACTATAGGGACACAGACAATCTTTATGAGAAAATCAGCTAGACAAATTTAAAGGCTGATCAAGAACTTTGTTGTTAGGTGTGACTACCTGTTCTGAAATCAAATCAGACTCCTATTAATCTGACAGGAAGAAATGCATAGTTGAATTTGGTATCTACAGAGGACGTCAGAACTCCACTGATGGTACTGAGCTAAAAAGTAAATATATATGGCATAGAACAGCTATGGCAGAAAGGATATTAAAATAGATAAAAGAAATAAATTGAAAAAGAAAAAAGAACACCATAGAACACTATAAAAGGTAAACAAGAAAAGCTGTGACAATAGAAAAATAACTGATTATTGTAACAAACTTTGTATTTAAGGAAATTGCCAGCCCAGACATCATATATGTGCATGAAGGTGTTCACATGGCAGATCTAATCACTGAGGGTGAGCCAAATGATTGGATAACATTGACTGATATACAAAATTATTATTATTGTAATTAATTATAATTGTTATACCATTGACTGAAAAAGCAAATAAATTGAGAGATGGTTTGTTCGCGGTACCACTGACAACTACCCCACCGTTAATCACACTGTTTACAGATGGTTGTTGTTTCAGAGCAGCAGATGACACATTGAAGGCAGGCTTTGCTGTGGTTGAGCAAGTTGTGGGTGATTTTGTAACACGACTGAGTGGTAGATTGAAAGGTAAACGGTCAGCACAGCGAGCTGAAATGACAGCTGTTATCAAAGCCTTGCACTACACTGGTGAAGAGAGGGTGATTGTTTATAGTGAATCTGCATATGTGATTGGTGCAGTATATATGGAACTGCCATATGCAGTTAGGTGGGTTTGAAACCAGGAAAGGCCGGCCTATAGTAAATGCTAGCAAAGCCTGACACATACTACAGGCTGTGAAGGTACCTAATGAAGTGGCTGTTGTCAACTGCCTAATAAACCACTTATATCCCCAACCATGGTTTCCCAAGACAAAGTTAGATCTGACATACTGACAAACACGCAATGGAATTGACATATAGTTTCGGGGCTGCTTATCACCCCAATGTTAGAGCAAAGTTGAAATAATGAACCTGACTTTGACATTAAAACTTGACTTGACAAACTATGTGCACAGACAAAAATAACATGGCTTGAGGCATTACCAATTGCATTAATGTCTATTCGTTATTCTGTTAACAGGATTTCTGGTTTCACAACCTTTGAATTGCTTACAGGTCGACAATTTCCAGGTCCAAGGCATGACGTGGTGCAGGATCCCATCCTGCCTATAACACATGACGTTTCATCTGACAAACTAACTGCTATGATTGAACATTTTTCTTGCCAGGCTACCAAACAACGAAATTGTGAGAACGACCCAGCTGTTAAAAATGATGGTTGGGTTTCTAACAGACACAGGTGTGGACCTGAGGACTCAGGTCCAAGAGAGGGAGTGTTGAAAGTGAAAGTGAATCAGCTGGAATACAGAGAGGACAAACAGGAAGTGGTAACACATCAGTGGTAACACTCACACAACACCAAGAACAAAGTCAATAAACACACTGTAAAATTGTGCATAAAAAAGGTGACATTTTTTCCAGCCCAGTAACAGAACCCCTAGCACACTGTGTGAGCACAGATTGTGCCTATGGAGCAGGTATAGCCGTACAGTTCAAAGCGAAGTACGGTACACAAAAGGTTGTAAGACAGAACAAACACACAGGTGAATGTGCAGTTACCCACGAGGATGACGGCAGATTGATTTTTCATTTAATAACAAAACAAAATTGTACTGATTTACCAACATATGAGAATTTTACCTACAGCCTCAGATGTATGAGAGAGTGGTGTGAGAAAGAAAACATAACAAGTGTATCCACTCCCCGGCTGGGGTGTGGCCTGGATAAATTGGATTTCCACAAAGTGCTGGAAATCCTGACAGAAGTGTTTAGAGACCTGAATATCACAATTACCATATATTCATTATAACCTGGGTAACTACATACCGTATTGACCTTTGAATTTTGATCTTTGAATTTCTTAAGTTTCTTATACAATTCTACAGTATTAATTTCATATTTCATTTTTTTCTTTTCCTTTTTGAATTTACGATTGTTATTTGAGTATTAGCCAATAGGCATAAGTGTATTTTTTCCACAGAGATGAAGCTATATGGAAATTGGAAGGTTCTGTGGGCCCTAGGAGTTATAACTGCAATTATAGTCACCATAATATTTGGCATAAACAATGGAGATCCCTGTGTAACAGACTGATAGTGTCTGCAATAGAGAAAAAAGAGAATAGTCCACCCCCATATAGCATGCCCCTATTAGGCCTACAGAACCTGGATGAGGAGGAAGAAGAAAATGTGTGACCTCTTTCAGAGGTCAAGAAAGGGAATTGTGGGATTTTTATGTTGTTTTATTAATCAGTATGTTATGTTATAATTCATATGTGCCATTAGGTTTTCTGTGCTGAGATATGTGAGTAAATGTCTGTGTGTAAAGTTGAGAGGCTGTGGTTTCGGTTGGGGGAGAGACCAGCAAACGCTGATAACAAAGCCCTGAAGAGAAAACACGCAGAACAGATGGTTTCAATAAACAAGTTGTTTGCTTTATAACTATGTTATATTTAGAGAAAGTGAAAATTAGTATGTTTAACTAATGAATGCATTTAACCAATTCATGAACAATGGAGTACTGTTGTGTTGTTGAATAATTATGTTTTACATATTTACTGCCTACATTTCATGCTGATTGCTAAAAGTGTTAAAGTTACAAAGATGTCCAAATAAGGACTGTGGAAATTGGTTTTGTTCCATGTTATATTTCTTTAATTAATCATTTTATTCTATAAACATTGTGTGTTTTATATATGCACTGAGCTATTATGTAGAAATGAGGTGTTTGTGTTTGAGAGTGGAAAGTTACCAGCTTTTGTGTGTGTGCTGCAAGGAGGATTAACTAGGAATTTACATCTGGCATGGATCAAGATAAGAGAGAGGTCTGAGGGGGAAAAGTATTTAATGATGTTATTAACTAATGCTTTAATATTCACAGGATGAAATATGCAATGTATTTCTTACTTAATCAGTATTAATCATTGAATAATTGATGTAGTAAATATAAGATGTTGTCTTTGATAAATGTGTATTAACCAATGAAATGAAGGTTGCATACAGAATAACTTAATGGGGGCAGGGCAGCTCAACCTTGAAGAACAGAATCTCCTGTGTGTGTGTGTGTGTGTGTGTGTGTGTGTGTGTGTGTGTGTGTGTGTGTGTGTGTGTGTGTGTGTGTGTGTGTATGTGTGTGTGTGTGTGTTTTCTTTCCTAACAGATGGTTTTTAATAATGATTAAAGTGTTTGCTTAGAAGTAGTATTGCAGTAAAAGATTTAATATGTGTTTATCTATCTAAAGAAGTTAATGTGTGCCTTATTCATATAACCAATTTTACAAATAATGAAATGATGTCATGATATTGAAATATGTTTTACATAATAATCACTTTCATCTTACAGCTTATGTTTTTTATAAATGAATGTTTTATTAATGATTTGTTTCTAAGAAAGCATTATAACATGCTATTCAAAGTGGAGGAGTACTGGAGAAGAACTGCAGGGCTCCCAGGGATGAGAGGAGAACAGATTGTTTTTTTCTTTGTCTATGTGTGTCCATCTTTGCCTACAGGCTAAAATTGGGTGTGGTGATGGAGTCAGATGGACGAGGGGAACGGCCTTTGTGGGTGGAGATTTTCTGAAGAAAGATCGACGTCACATATTTTATAAATAAGCATGTTACTTCCTGAGCTGGTTGTTCGCTACTTGAGAGGACCCAGCGCTGTTAAACTTTTTCATATCTGATCAATAAATATTTGAACTTAGATATTGGTATCTTGTGCCTTTCCTCTAAATTATGAACATGCAAATGGACGCCTTAAAGTCCAACAGAACAAAAAGGTTTTCACGGTTACTTGGACTTAAAGGGGACATTCCATGAAAATCTGACTTTTTCATGTTTAAGTGCTATAATCGGGTCCCCAGTGCTTCTACCAAACCAGAAAACATGAAAAATAGCAATCCTGTAACGTTTTGGTAAGGCTCTCTCTGCAAGCATGTGAATATAGGTCATTCGGATTTCGCTCCCCCCATGACGTAGGTAGGGGCTCTTATTATAATGATACCGCCCCTTCAACTGCGCTATCCAACCATGAACGGCCTCACAAGTGTGATAGACAGAGAGAAAGAATGACTGACAGCACAACGCGTTTGTATTCCCTCAAACACACACAGGAGCCTACAATCTTATAACTTGTAGTTTTAATAATCTTTCTAAAGATTGAATTAACGTTCTAAAGGATTAACCTTAGAGAGAGAGCGAGTGAGTGAGAGAGAGCGAGCGAGCGAACAAGAGAGAGCAACGCGACGGTTCGCTTACAAGTATGTTATTTTGTAATATGTTTCTCTGAAGTTTATATGAATGAACACGAGGATTAATGCACTGCACGAGACAGAGTGAGAGAACAACGCATATTCACTGTCATACACAATTAGCTTAAATATGTTGTTTAATGTTTCTCTCAAGTTTCAAATGAATATGAGGAGTTACAAGATAGACAGTGAGAGACTCACAGAAACGCGAATGTGTTCAAAATGTGTACACAATAAACTTAAACATGTAATTTGATCTGTTTCTCTAAAGTTTAAGCATTAAACGTGTTGTTTTATTACAGATCATTTATATGTGCTCGTGTGGTTTGGTCAAAAAGTAAACTTCTGAGTGCTTGTGGAAGTGTAATTTATTGTAACATGCTGAAAATCAAGTTAGCAGCATGAGACCTAAAAGTCTTTCTTTTTATTCCACAATGTTCCCCATCTGCTGATAAACAAGTATTTAGTATGCATAAAACAGATGATTGACTTTTTAAACTTTAAACTTCAAATATATAATGCTGAACATCTCTTAGTATCTCTCTTGTCTACATCGTGAGCGCTTGAGACTCCACCCACCTGAGCAGCTCATTTGGATTTAAAGGGATACACACAAAAACGGTGCATTTTTGCTCAGACCCATAAAGTGCCTATTTTAACATGCCACAATAAATTACTTATATAATATTTTGAGCTAAAACTTCACATATGTACTCTGGGGACATCAAAGATTTATTTAAAGGCTCTTTAAGCGAATATGTTCGACGTCACTTGTTGTTGATATTTGAACTGTTTTCAAACAAACGGAGCGTAGCTAACTCCTCCCCCTTCCCCTCCTATCCGTGCTTTTGTGAACGCTACCAACCCCCACCCCCAAATCCTTCTTGGCGTTTATTGGCTGTAAAACTTTGTTTTGTTTCGTGGTGCAGGTTTGGCCACTGTGTGTATTTTGAAGTTTGTAAAGCCTGGGCTGTCTACAGAGATCGCGTTTTTTTACAGTTTGATCAGCGGTCAGGTAGCAAGCAGATAGTGAGGAGATGTGTGCTGTATGTAACAAAAAATGTTTTATGGTCTAACACGCGTGAATTCGCTTAGCGAACCTTTAATATCTTAAAAACATCTTTTGGAATGTCCCCTTTAATAAATGGCTGCAAAAAACCTGCAACATAAAGGGACTGAACTTTATCAACAACTTCAATCTTTTCTGGAGTCAGAAAAAACTATTTAAACAGGATGGCATCCACCCAAACAGACTGGGTACAAGAGTGCTAAAAGACAATGGCCCTCATTTATCATTCTTGCGTAGAAACGGGCGTATATGTTGGCGTAAGGTTATGCTTACACTCCTCTCACCGCCTGATTTATGAAACTGTGCGTACCGTTGATATTCAGGTGTACGCAATATCTGCCCTTCATAAATGCCGCGGCCGAAAACGAGCGTCATTAGAATAACAAGCCCATATAAATTCAAGTCTCCGCCTCCCCCACGCCCTCATTTTACGCCATTGACACACGAAAGACGGCAAAGAAGAGAATCCGGGGAAGTGAAAAGAAACAAAATTGTTTTATTTGGCAGTTTAAAGAGTGGGATTAAAGACACATTAATAATTGGATGACAATTTGTAATATTCTTATTATTATTATTTTTATTATTAATTGATATTTAGAAGAATAATTATTTATTATTATTATTATTTACTGTTGCCTACATCTAAATTCTATGTCTGCTTAATGGTTCAGTTAATTTTTTTAATATAATATTTTAAAATGATGTAGTAACTTTTGTAGTGTGTTGTTCTGTATTTACATACAGTTGTTTGTTAGCTGTATCTTAGATCCAGTTTGATACGGAGCTCCGGATATAATTCAAATTAACAATTTGTTTCCACGACATCCACATGTTTTAGCTAAGCTAATTCATAATTTGAAGTAATAATAATTGTAATAGTAATTACGAAATATTCTAAATATTATAATAATTAATTCCAAGGAACAAACTGTTGAATATTGGGAACAAATTCTAAATTTATGGCCATACTTTAAACTAAATAAGAAAAAGAAGTGTCCATAGCATAAAAAATTATTCGTGGCCATAATTTTGTCCGCATGTCATCATGATCGGATTTACGGCTCCATTCAACACAAGCATTTTAACAAGCGGAATTTTCGGAAAGGCGCTTTGATGGTAATATTACCGCACCGCTCAACGCTCTGCTCCCACTAAGCTCCGTTCACATGCTCGCTCTGAAACATCAGGTAAAGCGCACAGGCTCTCAACTGAAGGAATACATATGCATACAAATCAAATGCTTTGGTAAAGTCTCACAAATTAAACATTGAACATTGTTGCATAAAAATAAACACTGAAGTTTATAATTACTATGTTTTTTACAGTGGGTCATAATATATCATATAGGCTATTTTAGTTTGTCAGTACGTTTTGTGGTGTTAGGAAGTTTTTGCGCATTTCTGCACTAACTCAAAATGTGCGTACACCACCTCCTGAGCTGGCGTAGGATTTGAGCGTGCCGTACGCCAACGTCCATATTGATAAATCTCAAAGTCACCGTGGTTTTGGGTGTACGCAAGGTGTACGCTGGAAATTTGGTGTACGCACTTTTGATAAATGAGGGCCAATATCTACTTCTCCCTTCATCATCCTTCAGCGGTGTGTGCCAATCCACTCAACCTGAATGGCACACACACACCTGGACAGAGTATGAATGACCACAGGACTTCTCTTCAGCACCTGAATGGGCATGCCGTTGACATATCCCACAAGGACAGAGATAACACCACGCAGCCACAACAACCACTGCTCATGGACACAATCTCAGCTGACTCCTGCCCACAAAGCTCACCACAGTCAGACTGTGTCAGATTACTGAACTGCTCCAAGATTCAGCACCCAAGGACGACTTTCTGGAAAACAGCCAGGGAAACCAGGACAACATATCACAGCCTCCGGTCACATCAGAGCAACAGGACTCCTCACTAGATGTCATTCCTCTCTCCAGCATCCCCGCTTTTGACCTTCTCTGGAAAAATGGAGGAACTGGTTTATGCTGGAACTAAACTATCCCACTCTATTGCTGCAAGCCCCCATATTTCAACCAGAAAACAGCAAGCCCCACAACCACCAAAGCCAATGGGCCCAGCTCCCCCTCCTCGCCCTGTGAGAGCTCTTCGTTCTCTGACACAACACCAAGGCACACACCCTCCTCCATCTGCTGTATGTGAACCAAAAACAACTGATAACCGCTCTCAGTAATATGTGTCGGGTCCCTGCTATGATAATACTTATCAAGCCATGGGGCAATCAATCTAATCTGCTGCCTGTTACATATCAAACTAAGATCTCTGTCAGGGAAAAAAATTGTACTGTTAAGTTAGCACTTTTAAACATCTGTTCACTTAAAAATAAATCACTTCTAGTCAGTGACTTAATAACCACAAACAACCTGGATTTTATGTTTCTAAATTAAACATGGCTAGGAGAAAGCTACAGTGCAACAGTCCTATATGAAACAGCCCCTCCTAACTTTACTTTTATGAGTGTCTGCAGAACTGCTAGGAGAGGTGGAGGTGTAGCTGCTCTTTTTAAAGATGTCTATCAATGTCTGCAAGTGTCATTTGGGAATTACCCATCTTTTGAATATCTAGGTATTGTATTGAAAAGTTCTCCATGCATTCTACTTATCATTATTTACAGGCCCCCAAAATACTCTCCAGCATTTGTTGAAGACTTTACAGAACTGTTATCAACTATTTCCTCAGTTTGACTGTTTTGCTATTGCTGGAGATTTTAACATTCACATAGACAAGCCAGAAAGCATTATGGCAAAAGACGTCACAGCTGTTTTAAATACTTTTGATCTGACTCAACATGTACATGGACCCACACACAATCGTGGAAACACTCTTGATTTAATTATCAGTAAGGGTGTAAACATTTCATCAATTGTTATTAATGATGTAGCACTGTCTGATCATTTCTGTATTTTCTTTGATATATTGATCTCTTCTACTATTGAAACTAGATCTGTGTCTGTCAAAAAGAGATGCTTAAATAAGAACACCAGTGTGCTATTTATGAAGGCTATATCTTTAACACCAAGCACCAAACTCAACAGCGGTGCAGAATATGAAGAGACAACGCAGAAAAGCTGAGTGCATGTGGCGGAAGAAAAAACTTGTAGTCCATTATAATATCTATAAAGACAGCCTTCGTGCTTTCAGTGTGGAACTAGGCAAAGCTAGACAGACTTTCTTTTCTAATATTATAAACAACAACATAAATAACACATGCACTCTTTTTGCTACTATAGAGAGACTAACAACCCCCACAAGTCACATTCCAAGTGAAATGCTTTCAGACAGCAAATGTAGTGAGTTTGCTTACTTCTATTCTGAGAAAATCAATAATATCAGAAAGGTGATCAGCACATCCTTGAGCTGCGCCGGGGTTACGATGTCTGATTTTAAAGCAGTAGATGGTAAAATTTTGGAAGAAAAAGTACAGCATCTTAAAACATCAACCTGTGCGCTTGACACACTCCCAACATCAAAAGTGTCTTTAACTGTTTAGAAGCAGATCTCCTAGAAGTGGTAAATTCATCACTTATCTCTGGGACTTTTCCAAAGTCCCTTAAAGGGGTCGTGAATTGGTCGATTTTATTGTTTTATGACGTTGTTTGATGTCTACTTATGCATTTCGGGTTGTTTTTACATTTAAAAACATCACAGTTAATAAGTAATAAGCTGTTTTTTACCGTGGTTCTGAGGCAGTCTTGAGAAACAGTCGGATTAGATGGGCTGGCATCCTAATATATCTAATATATACCCGAGTAGGCTCTTTTAACCAGAAAGGCAATGGAGTTTTTCTCTGCGTGTCTTTAGGGGTGGGAGACACGTATCTGACGATGATTGGTGTGTGTGTGTCTTAGAGGGGGTGGGACAACCACATAGCTGATGATGATTGGCTTAATTTCCATCGTTAGCCAACCAGAGGCAGCAGAGTTCATACACAAGCCCGAACAGTCAGTCTCAGCAGAAAGTCTTTTACAGTATAAAAAAAGTCTGCGCAGTCTTGCCAACTTGGTGACTTTGTCGCTAGATTAAGAAACTTTTTAGACCCCTTTAGCGACTTTATTAAAAAAGCGACATGGACAAATCTAGCGATCTTTTCTGGTGTGGTTGGAGACTTTTGGAAACTGCCGTGAAAGCATGTGTGGCGAGTGTAATGTTGTTACACTAGATTATTTAATATTATTATTATTATTATTTAAATATTATTATAAATAATGGCACTAACACGCAAGAGACTTTTATTTTGAAAATTGCGCTGTGATCAATGGTCATGTGACCACAAGCGTGATGGTTATCTTTTTATTTTATTATTATTTCTTTTTACATATACAATATGTATTTTTTTTGTTATTGGGTTAGTTTTCTTTTCCGGTGAAATTGTTTATGTATATAAAATCTTAAGTAGAGATTGTCCGTGTAAGTGTGAGGGTAGAGCTGACGTAATTTCCGGTTCTCTCTCGTTCGCTAAATGTTACTGCAATGAGAGGTATGTTTATATCAGCTCCTCTAAAAAGTGTGTCGTGGATTTTTTCAGGAGAATCAGAGACGGTTGAGATGTAAAATTCTCTTCAAAGTATTTTATTAAAGAATTGTGTCAGACAGCTTGAAACACAATACTGGTCATAGGGTGTATACACCTGCATTGGTAAAATGATGATCACAATGACTATGACAATGACCCCGTTCTGAGTATTTCAGTGATTTAAATAGTGCCCCCGTTTTAGTAGCCCTCCCATTCAAACAATCTGTTTGTACTGTGCCTGTATCTTTGCAACCTTTAAGTTGCTACACAAAAAGACAGCCATTGCTGGTAAAACACAATGCCTTTGTTTTCTAATGCGTCATAAAGCTATCTTGCTATTCTTACCAAGGTCACACGTCCCCCATCCCGGCCTAGCTGTGGAAAAACACTGTCATGTGCAAGCATCAGAGAGACAACTTAATTAATTTAGACCTCAACCATAAAACACATTAAAAGTATACTTTATATAAAACATTTATACTAAGCTTAAGATAAAACACTCAAAATTTCTCCACCATATCTCCCCCCTTCGGAAACTAAATGTTTTCGATAACCACCCTGCAAATACGACTGATGATACCAGAGAAGCCGGGCTAGGTACTTTAAAGAAAGAATCAAAGAATAAAATACCCCTGACAGTTAGGGCCAGACCCTCAGTCACTTTTCTAGTTTCAACAGTCATTTCACACCGGTTATCCTTTAAATGATAATTAAGAACCTGTAAAAAAGAGTAATGATTAACAACATATAAAAAAATAACATAACATTCAATTTTAAATCTAAAGCAAGCATATCATCTTTTCAAAAAATTCTTTTCACTTTCTGGTAAGCCGTGCTAGGTGGATGTTTTACCTCCACCCCCAGGAGATTCCTGGACCATCAGTCACTTACCAGGCTTGTTACACTGTCATCACACCGTGGACAGTGATGCTTAAAACCATCCCTTTCCCTATTTTACACACACTTCAGGTTTGCAACTTGCATTACTAATGAAAGATTATAACTTGTAATAAAAATAATAAATGCAAAAGATTTAATTTAATTTAATCTGTTAATAAATGATAACAAATGCAAAAAATGATAAATGTTAATAAAAAATAATACATGCATTAGTATAGGTGACACCCTATGTCCAGTTTAACATGAACAGTAACAAAATGATTCTCACATGAGAGTGTTTTGCTCTGGTGGGCAGTCCACACAGAGTCTTTCTAAGAAGCATGAATTCTATATGTATACGTGTAGGGTGCATCTTCCAGCTTTCGACGGTCTTCAACCCATGCGCTTTGCACGCGTAGAGGGCCGTGTGAGGGAGGAGGGTACTAGAGCCTCGTTGGTTTCCCATCACACATGGATGTTGTCCTCAAATTTATCTCCCTCGTCGTCCTCATTAATTTGTACCCGTTGGTACATTATCTTACCCATTCCTTTGTCGATAGTTTTCTCAATCAAACCCCTGATACATGGTATGCAACAACAACCACACAATGCAAGGATAGCAACAGCTACAGCAGTTGACATCAGTAAAGAAGTTATCAGTGTACTCCACTTCTCAAACCACTTTTCCATCATTTTTGTAAATGGGTCATCTATTCCAGCGTTCTCAGCCAATTCATTTAACAAGGCGGACAAAACTTTTAATGCCCTTATAATGCTCTCATCAGGGGCAGTATTATCAAAAATACATTTTCAGCATCCATCATCTATAATTTTTTAAACACCCCCCTTTTCAGGCAACCACATATCTAATGCCAGCCTGTTTTGTTGTGCCATCAGTGACGTTAGTCCCATTTGTTCTGTTATCCCCTTAACGTAATACAATTAATTAATCCAATCCACATTTTTATTGAGGGTTGAACACCAGAAAAGAATTGACTCAAAACTTGCAACAATCTGATTTCTCACTTTGTATTCATCTGGCACCCCCCTTGGAACCCCTATGGCATCTATATACTGTACATTCTATATACACATATTATCATAAGATCCACCAGGCAGATTTCTTTTCTGTCTGTTAATACTCTTAACACTTATTTTATCATGTAGGCTCCCAAAATCAGGTAATGAAAACATTTGAAATGGCATTATTTAATTGTACAAGGGTACAGGTTCCCTTCCAATTTACTCTTAAACTTGGCCTTAAATTCATGTCAACACACATTCACCATACGTCTGCCCTTTCTGTGGTCTGGCCTACAAACCAGTTTGCCTTGTATCCCTCTTTATCATTTGTAACATCAATTTCTTTTTGGCACCACCCATTTGTAAAATGGTTATCTTAAAACATTTATAATTACCCTTATAGGCCTGTATATTTGGTGGGAGAAACATTTTCATTATTATAAACAAATAAACAACATTCATGCAATCGTCATCCTCCATATCCTTAAATGCTTTGATCATACATTACCCATTAATTGTGATCTCCAAATCCAGTTTCTATGATTCATCACATCACTATCTAAAAAATAAGGTTACAGTGTTTATTTATCATATGGTTATTTCAACATAATGACATGGAGACAGTTGCCGGGGGTCGTCTTCTCTGGTACCTGGAAGCAATGATTATAATAATACCACAATTTGGAACATTTTACCTTAACAGATGTTGGGCTAGCTTCTGTGACCTCATATGGGGCTTCTCGTCTGGGTTCATCCCACTTACGCTAGTAAACTTTGATCTACACCCCGGTTTCTACAGGAAGAGGTGTTGCAGTCTCGTCACCAGGTGTCTCTCTGGGCCTGCTTTCAATCTGTAAAATAGCTTTATGGTTTCTCATTAGTTCAGCAATATATTCATTAATTTAATTTTTTAGATCCTCCTCATGCTCCAAATTCAATTCATTTTGGTTGGGTTTGAACATTGGTCTCCCAGTTACCATTTCATGAGGGGATAAACGCGTTTCCCTGTTAGTACTAGATCTTATGGCCATGAGCGCTATTGGTAAGGCCTGAACCCAATTTAGTTTAGTCTGTGCACAGATTTTGGCTATTTTTGATTTTAAGTATGCCATTACACCTCTCAACCGCCCCTTGAGACTGTGGATGATACACTGATCCAAATTTTTGGGTTATTCCTACCCTAGCAAGTGCTTTTCTCAACAGGTTGGCCTGAAATCCTGGTCCATTATCTGCCTGCAATACCTTGGGAAGCCCAAATCTTGGGACCAACTTCCCTCTTAAGTGCTCCAGCCACTGCTTGCGCACTCTGCGTTCACACTGGATTGAAGCTTCTGTCCATCTCTAAAAAACACATTTTCTCCTTAATTGGGTGGATCATATCTACAAAATCCATCACTAGATGCACAAATGGTCCTTCCACACTTGGAAACAGACACATTGGATGTACTGCTGGTTTGACATTTCTTTTCATATACATGTCACACTCTGACAAAAATGACAAAAATTTGCTAATTTTGTTTTGCATATTGATAAACCAGAAACCCTGTTGTCTCAAAATCTTATCTATCATCTCCCCCCTCGCGCAATGTTCACTACCATGCGCGTTCATCATTACCATTTTCTCCATTCTAGATGGAATTACTAATTGTTGATGGTCTGTTCTCCACAAACCTTTTACATTGACAACACCTCTGCTTTGCCACTCCATCTTTTCAATTTGTTACGCTGCATTTTGCATGTCTCTGATTTCATCTACAGTTACGTCTGTGGAAATGCTCACCTGTTCACTTTCAGTCTTTTTACCTGACCTTGTCACTACCATGGACATGGTTTCAGCTCGCTCTGGTTTTGCCGCTCCTAATTTTGCTTCCTCATCCGCTTTTTCATTTCCTTTGTCAATAAATGAATCTCCTTTTGTGTGTGCTGCACACTTAATTACATTTACTTTGGCTGGTTTTTGTATTCCCTTGAATAGTTATTTGATCTCTGTAAGATATTTAATTGGGTGGCCATTACTTCTCTTAAACCCATTATACCACATATCAGTATTTACATTGATTTCCAAACCTTTTCCAATTTCACATGCTTCAATTAAAGCCATTAACTCTGCACACTGGGCAGACATGTGCCCATGCCTCATCCTCTTACACCTCAAAACTTTAAATCTGTCAGTCACTGGATCTCCCAGGATCACACTTTATCACATGCAACTCTGACCTATCTCATTTTTATAGCATGAACCATCAACAAACTTGTAACCAGGATCCCCTTCGTAACCCAAATCTGCTCTCAGTTTCATCTCTTCAATGCCTTCTGTCATACAAACCTGCGGTGTGTCTTCTCTACAATATAACAACATCTGTCAGATTTTGTCCCATGTCCTTACATTTTAATTCCCTAAATTACTTGACCCTACTGGCATATTCTGGTAATAACTCTGGTATGAACTACAACACCCTGTGGCTCCCGTTAATGCCATCATTTGCTTCACTGTTTTTTTTTTTGACATGGATAGTCAAGCATGGTTCTGTGGTGTTTGTCACAAATTTAATTTTGCCCTTCAAAGATTACTCTTTTTAGGTATTGTACACTGGTTTTAGCCAATATCAGCTTTTATTTTGATACTTTTTATCCACTGTTCAAAACTGTCTGTTAATTTATCAAACCCCTCTCTGTTGTTGTGTGCTGTCAAAATATCATCTACATATTTCAACCATACTCCCCCTCATCTCTCGGGATAACTAGCTTATCTTTTAGCAATTGGTTAAACAATACAATTACCTGCTCCTTTGTGCTGCTGTCCTGTAAAATTATTTGCTTCTGCTGTATACCTGTCTAAGTCATTTCTTATGGAATTAGATACCAACCTAGCTCCCTGTTCTCCATCCAGCCTTTCTCTCCTTCTTCCCATTCAATGGAATATGGCTTTTTCACATAAGGTTCTAGGTCCCTAGCCCTATGATTTCCCCACACCCACACTGTCACATTGGGGTGGCTTCCTTCCACAGCAAAATTATCTAGCTTACAACTGCTGATCCTCACTGCTACTCCAGCCTCACAAACCAACACTCCTTCACTTCTCAACTCAATTTCTTCTCCTAATTTGAATCTTTGTTCATACTTTAAATCCTCTCCTTTGAGGCAATATTTCATTGTACAGTGACGCTCAAATCTTGGCTTTCGTCCCTGAAAATCTTTAGTTTTTTCTCTGGCAGCCGCCATCATTTTTTTTTCTAATTTCCCAATCCAATATACTTCTGGTCTAATTAAAGGGGTTAATTTCTGTTTAGTTATTTTGGTTAGACACTGCAATGTTAATCCCTGTGGTGCGGTTTTGATGGTATCATCTAATTTACACAAAATGTCCCTTCCAATTAATGTGATCGGAACCTGAGGTGCCATCAGAAATTGATTTACAACAGTTTTTCCTTTTTCCAGAGAATCCCATTGTTCTAACAGATGATTGTGATGCAACAACCCCAGGTACCAATTTTGGATCAATTGAGCTGCATGGAGCCCCGGTGTCAATTAAACATTCAATTTTCACTCCATTAATTATGCATGTTAATTTAGGTTCTTCCCAATCATTTTTGGATAATGCTACCTGTTGGTTAATTGGACCCTCCGAACACCCCTATTGCTTTCATGGGTTTTTTGGACAGTCACGCCTAGCATGATTATTTTCCCCACATCCCCAGCAAACATTGTTTTGCCCGAAATATGGACCCAGATCAGCGGATGCCCTGTTCTGAAAATATCCCCTTCCTCTGCCCCTTGGCCATCTTCAAAAATTAATTCCGCTACTCTGTCAACTAGGTGCCATTACATTCACAACTACTGGTTGAGACGGGGCTGCGCCATGGGGGTGCTGCCATGGGTTCTGATTTTGGGTTTGATCCGCAGCTTGTTTTGGCAGATCTGCTACCTTTTCAGACTTGTTAGGAGGGTGTGTTGCAACCATTTCGCCCTGAGAGTGGCTTGCTGACTCATATGACCCTGCCCATCCCACCACATAGGTTCCCCTGGGGGCCTTACTAATGTCTTTGTGTCTTTTCTTTTCTTCCAGGCTAACTTGAGCCAGCTTTCGTTCAGTCTCTTTAGCTTGTTGCTCTAAGTCTCTTTCGTGTTTCTGGTGTTTGGAGGCATGGTGTTTCAGGGTCTCCACCCACTGGCTGTGTGGCATTGCATCTAGCCCTGGGGTGTCACTCAGTTTGTTTTGCACAGACACTGGCAGTGCGTCCAGCAGTTCCTTTCTGAACAGTCTGGTTTCAAAGTCTCTTGGGTCAGTGGGATCTTTTCTCAGCCCCTGCCCTCTCCAAGTTTGCATGTTTTTAGCAATCCACAGTGCACAGTCCTCCTGACCCAGTGCAGTGGGGGTCAGTTTGGTACTGTCAAACTTGACAGGGAACTCAGTTCTCAAGGCACCCCAAAGTCTGCCTCTGTAACAGTCAATAGCCTGGCCGTCAAAATCAGACGAAACCACACTCTGTCCCATACCTGCTGACCACAACACATCCTCCATTTCCCTCAAACTAGTGATTTTTGCCAGTAAGGCTTTTATGTCACCCACCGCCAATCGTGTACCTTGCGTCTCTTTCTCCAACGCACCGATCCAGGGACCAGCACCATCTCTTAAACTTGGCAACAGATTTATTATAGTCTCTAAATCCCTATGAGCCCATGGGACATACACAGCTGTTTTCCCTTCAATACGCAACGGAAATACACTCACACCTTGTTCATTTATTTTACCTCTAGGGGTGCTTTTCAATAATGGGGATCTTTCCTCTATTGGGTCAAAGTCTAAAGCTAATGTGTCCCTATACTCTAAATCTCTGTTTCTCTCCTCTACCAACATCTTAGCTCTGTAAGTTCTTAATCCATCAGGTCCTGACATTTTTATCATATCTATACCACCTGTAGAGGCTGGGTACTCTTGTGTCATTTTCATATTTAGCCAGTCATCAGTTTCTCGCTTTCTCTGTTCCATAGCCTGCAATGCCCTGACCTTTTGTTGCTTAAGCACTCTTTCTTTTGCTATCTCTCTATCCTGCCTTTCTTGCTCCAAAATCATCCTTTCTTCCTCTTGTAATCTTTTACCAAGCTCTCTGTCCTGCGATAGCCCTGCTAAACCCAAAGACTTCACCTCTTTAGTTAATTCTGTTATTTCCTTTGCTCTCTGTTCAATTAGTTGGTCCAGATGTTCTAACTGAGTCCTGGTATACTGACTAGCTCCTCCTGCTGCCTGACTTTGTTCACGGAATGATCCTTCTTTGCCTCTATGCATCTCATCATACAGTTTCACATTTCCCTCAACTTCTACTTCCCCTTTAAGCTGCATAGTTCCTTTAATAACTCGATACAGTGTGCTAGCATTTGGTGAAGCAACAGGGGTGGTTGGGGCTGGTGTGTGAGCAGTGAAGGGAGGGCGACTTTCAGAAAGAGTGGGAAAGGGAGGGTGACTCTCAGAGGGAGTGGGAAAGGGAGGGCAGTTTAGGGGAGGGCAGTTTGTGTGTGTGGTGAATGGGGGACATGGATTGAGGGAGGCAGAGGGCAGTGCATAGGGCGGTGGCTTAACTGTTTTAGTTACCACAGGTAATTGGTTTGCAGTGTCTACTGGCTGTTCTAGCAATCTTGTCTTTTCTGTTCTTTCGTTGTGCTTTGCCAACTCGTGAGCTCTGATGTCTTCTCTATCAGCCATCACTCTTTCAGCTTCCTTACTCCAGCAACCTCTAGCTTTTTCCCACAATTTCATTCCATCTAACAAAGCTTTTCTCTTTTTCTTCTTTCCATCTTTCTTGGTTTTCAAATCCTGATTAGCTATATAATTAGTCATCCAAATTTTCATACTCTTAATTTTTTCTTTATTCCACATTCCCTGTTCTGGCCAGTGAAAGGGAGGCTGCTCTCCTTTCTTATATTTGTTACTTCTGGTATACCATTTTAGATCATTACACCACTTAGCCAATGCTTTACCATCAAAGCCTTTGTCTTGTAAGTTACACCATTCTACCGGGGCCACAGTGATAGCACGCTCTAATTCTTTGGTTGCTGCTTCCATGTTACACTGAATGGTTGTTTGCTTTATTTATTTAACAATAAATCAATGCACTTCTCTGCACTATAAAATGTTCCAGTCAGGCAACTGGAATAAATCACAAAGGGTCCCACAAGTATGTAAATGATCTCCTTTTCGCCAGTCACTTTATCTGTCACACAACCACTTTTAAGATTTGATTCAAACTTAAACTTAGCTCTTACAATCCTCAGTTCTCTATATCCCACAATTGTCTTTGACACATTAATCTTACAACTGGAAAAACTTCTTATCTCAGGCCAACTAAAACTAACACAAAAGATCTCTCTGATTAATTGGGCTATTTTAAATGCAGACGTAACTGTATTGATCTCAGAGTCTTCTGTTTTAATTGTTAAACTTCCTTCTGTTAACCTTTCTTTTGTCAAATCAAATACACTCAATAAAGACTTTTCAATATCAGATAGAGATTTCAGGTTCCACCAAAATTCAATGTTTTCGGTAACAACTGACATTCTATCATGGACAATATTTTTCACACAGGATAACTCTTACCCCTAACTTTCAAAATCAAAATTCTCATATGGGTTTAATAAAATGCAGAAATCCTCTTGGGTTGTTCTAAAACAATTCACTTATGGTAAATCCTTACCATGCAACAATTAATAAACACTTTTTTAACTTTAAGTTGGACCGAAGCTTTTTCCCTTGTCTCTCCCGTGTTTATTTGATAGAGTAATTTATAGTATCATAGTTCATCGATCATTTACCCTTAAACACTGTGTTCGTCTCAAAGAATACTTTATAGTATCATAGTTCATCGATAAAGCACCCTTGAACACTGTGTCCATATCAGTGAGCTTCTCTATAGTATCACAGTTCATCGATAGAGGCACTCATAAACACTCACTCAAGCAACCCACTGGTTTTTCCCTCACTCCAGTCTCTCTCGCTCACCCTCGTTTGCACGTTCTAAGCTCCTTGGAACATAAACTATGCAAACTCTTCGTATTTGTTTCACAGAGCAATTTATAGTATCATAGTTCATCGATAAATTACTCTCAAATACTAATTTAAGCAACCCACTGGATCTCCCTCAACAAAAATCTTCTCTCTTATCTCACTTTGTTTCGTAACTTAACCAGTTACACCAAGAAACTGCTCACAATCAACCCACTGGTTTTCTTTCCTTTAAAAAAGATATATCCGTACTCATCTCAGATACTCTATTTAAATCAGCCCACTGGCTTAACAAAATTTAGTTTCAAAATTACTGTTTTAGTTTGAGTCCATAAAATCAACAAAATTTAGTATAATTAAATGCCCTCTTGGCTATTAACAGTCAACGCCCTCTTGGCTATGTTAATATTATTTTCCATCAACTGTTTCACAGCTGGGTCCTCTTGACCCCCAGATAAGAGTACACTTTACTCGGAAGACCAGGTTTCCCTATTAGGGATAATTTATCTTGTAATATCATCCACAAGTCCCTTCTCATTAATCGCAATACTAGTTCGTTTATGAGTTACAGAGAGAATTAAGGAATTCAAATGAAAACGCCGGGCTGTCTGTGTTTTCCAAACAGAGTCAAAAATCCCATCAATGCAGGTGAAAAAATGCCATAACGCTTTGCTTACCTTAATTTAAGAAGCAAGCGGCTGGCCAGCCTTAGCAGTTTAACACCCACAAAGAAGAAACCATCGACTCAGGATGGAGAACATCTCCCCCCGACCGTGACCGGCCTCTGAACGATCCCACTCGGTTGTCCAATGTTCTCTCTTGTAACCCTGCTCGCAGCGCCAAAATGTCGTGGATTTTTTCAGGAGAATCAGAGACGGTTGAGATGTAAAATTCTCTTCAAAGTATTTTATTAAAGAATTGTGTCAGACAGCTTGAAACACAATACTGGTCATAGGGTGTATACACCTGCATTGGTAAAATGATGATCACAATGACTATGACAATGACCCCGTTCTGAGTATTTCAGTGATTTAAATAGTGCCCCCGTTTTAGTAGCCCTCCCATTCAAACAATCTGTTTGTACTGTGCCTGTATCTTTGCAACCTTTAAGTTGCTACACAAAAAGACAGCCATTGCTGGTAAAACACAATGCCTTTGTTTTCTAATGCGTCATAAAGCTATCTTGCTATTCTTACCAAGGTCACACGTCCCCCATCCCGGCCTAGCTGTGGAAAAACACTGTCATGTGCAAGCATCAGAGAGACAACTTAATTAATTTAGACCTCAACCATAAAACACATTAAAAGTATACTTTATATAAAACATTTATACTAAGCTTAAGATAAAACACTCAAAATTTCTCCACCATATGTGTTTAAATAATGTTTAATTAACTAGTGTTTACGTGTTTTATACATAAAATCTGTTTGGTTGATATCTTCTCTTTATTAAGAGACTGGTAATCCAAGTTATGAACGTAGTAAAAGTATGTTAAATCGAAGTGTGGATTCACGTAATGGCCGCCATTGCACACGTGTAGTATGTTGCTGAATTTCATTGCACACGTGTAGTATGTTGCTGAATTTCATTGCACACGTGTAGTATGTTGCTGAATTTCATTGCATACGTAATATGTTGCTGAATTTCATTGCATACGTAATATGTTGCTGAATTTCATTACATTAATGATGCATATTTCGGTAAAACAGTGTTAAAAGTTTTATGTGTTATGAGATATACATTTGAGTGTGTAAATTTCTATCTATTTGTCTTTCTTTAATGATCCATTGTGAGATTTGAGTGTGTTTGGTGTACATAAATATACATTGTAACAGTATGTGATGATTGACAGGCACTGCTAAATCAGATATCATCCTGTTACCTGATGGTCTTTGTTATACTTTCACACAGGTATGTAAATGGATCATTTTAGTATTGATATCTCTTTCTGTATTTTCTTCTTTCTCATATTATAAGTTGATATTGATTTCTTTTCTTGTATTTTCTTCTGATACTACAATTGTAATTGTTTTTATATTTGCTATTGTATGTTAAAATTTCCGGTTCTCTCTCGTTCGCTAAATGTTACTGCAATGAGAGGCACTGCTAAGTCAGATATCATCCTGTTACCTGATGGTCTTTGTTATACTTTCACACAGACAACCAAAGAGTAAACCACATGACGACTGCATTTTGGTGTGAGGTCTCTTTTATTATGCAAATACACAACGCAGAAGAAAACCCACTACACATGCATCGCCCCATTCAAGGCACTCACATGCAGCTCGGTTCTCGCGCTGCAGTCCATCCCTTCCGAGTCGCACAAACCCGCAACAACAGAGCGATGACAAGTACAACGATCTCAAAACAAAGGTAGCAGACGCAAGCACAAAGAATAAAAAGCACAAACGTTACTTTTCCATCGTTGCGCTGAAAGGCAAGAATGTTTATGAATGTGCAACTTATGCCCATGAAGAAAGAGTCTCTTCACGTCTGTAGCGAGTAATTCTGATCTAATAAAGCACCTCACATCATCACATGCTGCCAAAACATTAGTGGTTTCTCTTTAGTGTCTTAAAGCGATTAAGTTGAGCATCACATCAGCAAATCAGAGTACTGAATACGGTCATATTTTCAAGATAAATGTTGCTTCAGGATAAAATACAAAAATTAAACTGATCGTTTAATATTGCCTGAGGGTACCCTTACAAAAAAGTCCAGTGGTAATCCTGTGGTACTACTTCGGTACAACAGGAAACTACCACACAACAAATGAGTGGAGCTAAATATGACAGGAATACCACAGCACTTTTTGTTGTACTGTATCACACGAACTTACCATTAGATGCTATAAGTGTTTTTTCTGTTGTTTTTGTGTGGTAATTGTGGTGGATTTTGGTTCGACACACTTGATGTTTGATTAAGTTGATGCACATGTGTGTGTGTGTCGATTGTATTGGATCGATTGCTTATGTCTGACAGATTGAAAGTTAGTAAAGATGCTCACGCCACGGAAGCTCCGTCTCCTGGTGTTTTATTAAATACATAAAGTATACAATTAAATGTTGCTGCTCGTCATGCCTACAACAATACAATAACACTACATGGTGTCAGAAGTACAAGGATTCGGAGTGAGTACAGCGAACTGAAACGACTTGTTTTGCACGCCGGCTAATACTTTGCATGTTAAACGTGTATGAATATGGAGCAATTCAAGCCGCCCTCACCATTAATGTTAACGAGCAATTTAGCGGAAAACTGGCGAAGATGGGAGCAGCGTTTTTGTCTGTATATGACTGCGACGGGTGCGAGTGGAAAAGACAACAAAGTGAAAATAGCCATTTTGCTACACACCATTGGTGAAGATGCGTTAGAAGTGTATAACACACTCAACATCACACTCGCCGATGAAGAGAACGAGACAATGGAAGACGTGCTCAAAGCATTCCGTGACTACTGCAGCCCACAAAAAAACGTTGTGTTTGAGAGGCATCAATTCTGGTCTCATCCCATGGCAGAAGGCATTTCAGTGGACAGATTCATCACAGAGCTGAGACAGAAAAGCAAAGATTGTGAGTTTGGTCCAAGTGAGAATGACATGCTTAGAGATAAGCTCGTGTTTAGCATAACAAACCCTTCTCTTAAAGAAAGAGTGCTCCGGGAAAATGACTTGTCATTACACAGAGCTATTGAAATATGCAGGGCAACAGAGTTAGCTAAAACGCAGATACAGGCAATGCAAAATGCCCCTGCCGGTCAAGATTCTCAAATAAATGCCATAGGAAGAGCAACAGATCAGAGAAAGCCAAGTATAAAAAGTAAGAGCAGTAAGAAATCAGCAACACGGAACTGTCGCAGATGTGGAAAGAGCCATGAGCCACGCCAATGCCCAGCCTTTGGAGCAGTATGTCATAAGTGTGGGAAAAGCAACCATTTCTCAAAGGTATGCCACTCTGTCAGTCATAATGATAGCAGAGCAAAGACAGTACATAGCGTAGTGAATGAATTGGACTCAATGTACATAGACATTTTTACAAGATGTGCTACAAATAAAGGACAGTTCGTGGTACACAACAGCCATCATCCGAGGTGTGGAGATAAAATTCAAACTAGACACTGGTGCAGAGGCTAATGTGTTACCTTTATCAGTTATACAGGAACTTCCTGGTCCAGCCTCAGCCTACATCTACAGTGTTAGTAGCATTTGGGGGTATACGCTCCAGCCCGAAAGGTGTTGTGTCACTGAAATGCAAGACAGACAAAGCTGAAGCCACACTACAGTTCTATGTCTCTGACCAATCAGAAATGCCGATCTTAGGCAGAGCAGCGTGTGAGGAGCTGCAGCTTATGAAAAGGATTGAGCTGCTTAACAAAAAGTCTGCAACCACCAAAGAGGAGCTGGTCAAGATGCATCCATCTGTCTTCACTGGGTTAGGTGAGTTTCCAGGAGTTCATCATATACACATTGACCCGACAGTCACGCCGGTGATTCATGGATGCAGAAATATTCCGCTGTCTGTTCGAGACAAGCTGAAAGAAACACTTGAAGATCTTGTGCAAAGAGGTGTTATAACCCCTGTAACAGAGCCCACAGAATGGGTAAGCAGCCTCGTAATAACAGAAAAGAAGAATGGTACACTGAGGGTATGTTTGGATCCTCGTGACCTGAACAAGGCAATAAAGCGCCAACACTATTCCATTCCAACTCCTGAGGATGTGTGCAGTAACCTGGCTGGAAAGTCCATCTTTACCATCCTCGATGAAAAAGACGGTTACGGGCAGATTAAGTTGGACGACCCATCATCAAAACTATGCACTTTTAACTCACCATGGGGCAGATATTGTTTTCGGAGGCTACCATTTGGTATAAAATCTGCAAGTGAGGTGTTTCAGCAGAAGAATTGCGAAACATTTGGTGACATACATGGAGTACACATTATTGCCGATGACATGATCATCGCTGCCTCAACAGAGCAGGAGCATGATGACATCCTTGACAAGGTCATGGAAAGAGCAAAAGCAGCCAATGTGAGATTTAATGCCGATAAGATCCAGTTTAAGGTCAACACTGTGGCGTACATGGGACACATTATCACACCAGACGGCCTCCGTCCTCATGATGCAAAAGTGAAGGCGATCGTGGACATGCCACCCCCAGAGGAAAAACAAGGCCTGCAACGCCTACTGGGCATGACTAAGTACTTAGCGCAGTACATTCCAAATGAAGCTTCACTTACAGCGCCACTAAGACAATTACTGAGGAAGGATGCTGCCTGGCAGTGGGATTCCCATCATAGTGCTGCTTTAAAGAGTTTAAAATCTGCCCTGACAAAATCACCTGTGCTGAGGTTCTATGATCACAAGAAGTCTCTAACAATACAGGCAGACTCATCAAAAGACGGTTTGGGAGCCTGTCTCATGCAAGAGGGACACCCTGTGTGTTATGCATCGCGAGCACTTACTGACACTGAGCAAAGATATGCTCAGATTGAGAAAGAGTTACTCGCAATACTCTTCGCAGCGAGAAAGTTTCATCAGTACATATACGGGAAGCCTGTTACAGTACAATCAGATCACAAGCCCCTCGAGAACATCATGCAAAAACAACTGTGCAAAGCACCAGCACGTTTGCAGCGAATGCTCTTGCAACTACAAAAGTATGATCTGAACATTGTATATACTCCTGGCAAGCACATGTATATTGCTGACACGCTGTCCCGTGCAACTGTAAATAAGGCAGATGATGATGGTGAAGACCTCTATGATGAGAAAGTTGTGCATGGGCTAGAGGCCACTGATGCATTGAGTACACAGACATTTCAACAATTGAAAGAAGCCACCGCTGCAGACCAAGTGTTGCAAGAGTTGTGTAAGAGGGTTGAAACTGGCTGGCCACGGAAAAGACGCAGCATGAACAGCAACCTACACAGTTACTGGCCTATGAGACACAAAATCAGCATACAGAATGGCATCGTGATGGTAGGAGACAAGATAATCATTCCTCAGAGCTTCAAAAAAGTCATCTTAGAAAAGCTGCACATAGCTCACCAAGGTATCCAGAGAACAAAAGCCAAAGCAAGAAAATCCCTCTACTGGCCAGGAATGTCGCATGACATTGAGATGATGGTGGAGAAATGTGCACCTTGTCAACAACTCCAGCCACGACATCAGAAAGAACCACTCATCACACATGATATCCCTGAATTACCGTGGATTAAGATTGGAGTGGATATCTTCGAGCTGAGGTCAGTCTTATCTGTTGCTAGTGGACTATTTGACAAAATATCCAGAGGTACTGAGCTTACCTGACAAGACCGCCCATTCTGTAATACAAAAAATGAAATCAGTCTTTGCCAGACATGGTATCCCGAAAGAACTGGTGAGTGACAATGTTGCTTTTGCCAGCTATGAAATGAAGTCATTCGCAGCGTCATGGGACATTAAACTCACTTTCTCCAGTCCTGGATATCCCCAGTTCAATGGACTTGCGGAAAGAGCTATAAAGACTGTTAAACATGCACTGAAGAAAGCGATGCAAACAGGCACAGACCCACATCTGGTGCTACTGTCCTTAAGAAACACTCCAGTGACAGGCCTGAATGCATCTCCTGCACAAATGTTAATGGGAAGGGTCCTGCGGAGCACACTCCCATGCTATAGTGCTGTGCTTCAATAGTCTATCCCACAACATGTACACAAGAACCTGGAGGATATGCAGTCGAGTAGGCGGTGTTGGTACAACCGAAATGCAAAGTCACTACCTGTGCTGGCTCCAGGATCCACAGTACATATGCAGACTCGGCGTGGATGGAAGCCTGCTGTAGTGGTGCAACAGAGAGATGAACCACGGTCTTACACAGTGCAAACGCCAGCTGGAAAGACATTCAGAAGGAACCGATGCCACTTGAGAAAGATACATAAGAGTCTGTACAACAGTGTGGATCCTGATGAACATTCAGAAGAGATATATACTAAGACACCCATTCTACCTGCCTGCTCTCCTGAGCACTCTCCAGTGAGCGTGGATGAACGTCCAACATACCATACTAGAAGTGGTAGGGCAGTAATCCGGCCTGCTAGATTTGATGATTATGTGATGGACAAGTAAAAAAACAGAAGTACTAATAAAGAAATGTAAAGGTATTACTGATGTTTACAGAGTACACTTGTAAGTAAATAATTGATATGGTGTTTTGATTGTTTAAATTAGTCAATTGTTCAATTTGTTTCTGTTTGATAAGCTTGAATATGTGAATGGGTTTATTTGGTTAACTCAGATTGAATGTAAATTACATTTCTTGTGTTTTGCTAAAAAAAGGAGGATGTGGTGGATTTTGGTTCGATACACTCGATGTTTGATTAAGTTGATGCACATGTGTGTGTGTCGATTGTATTGGATCGATTGCTTATGTCTGACAGATTGAAAGTTAGTAAAGATGCTCACGGCACGGAAGCTCCGTCTCCTGGTGTTTTATTAAATACATAAAGTATACAATTAAATGTTGCTGCTCGTCATGCCTACAACAATACAATAACACTACAGTAATACCATAGCGTTTGGACAGAGCTAAATATGACAGGAATACCACAGCACTTTTTGTTGTACTGTATCACACGAATTTACCATTAGATGCCATGTGTGGTTTGTTGTGTTGTTTTTGTGTGATAAAACCATAGCGTTTGGACAGAACTAAATATGACAGGAATACCACAGCACTTTTTGTTGTACTGTATCACACGAATTTACCATTTGATGCCATATGTGTTTTTTTCTGTTGTTTTTGTGTGATAAAACCATAGCGTTTGGACAGAACTAAATATGACAGGAATACCACAGCACTTTTTGTTGTACTGTATCACACGAATTTACCATTAGATGCCATATGTAGTTTTTCCTGTTGTTTTTGTGTGGTAAAACCATAGCGTTTGGACAGAGCTAAATATGACAGGATTACTACAGCACTATTTGTTTTACCCTACTGTATCACACAAATTTACACATTAAATTCCATATGTGGTTTTTCTATTGTTTTCGTGTGGTAGTATTATTTAATTACCTGTCAGAAACATTTATAACTCAAATCATGGTTATACAAATATTGAATTTTTTTTGGAAAAAATACATATAATTTTTCATTAGGGTCCGTCTGTTCAGTTATACAGTGATCAATTCAATTAAAAGTAATACAACTATAATAAATTATCCGAAGGTTTTGTCCATTCAGTTAAATACGAACACCTGATAGCAATAAACGTCTGCCCCGTGGAGCAGCGCTTTCTCGCGAACGCGCACGTCCGTTTCGCGACTGTTGCGTCATCACGTGATTCATTTCAAACGCTGAGACGCGCATTCTGGATAACGGAATTTCTCTTCAGGCGAGAGGTTACTGTGGTAGATTCTGAGGTAAGATTCCCTAAATTCTTGGTTAATTTATTGAAATTAATTTACAGTGATGTTAATTCAGTTGTTAGTATAATTTGATATGACTAATATATGGTAAACTTTAATGTTATCCGTTGATTTGGTGTAGCTCGAGGCTCGAGCGCTGGCAGTTTGACGGTTTCACGAGCTCGTGGCGGAGCCTGTATTTCACTATGAGTAGTGATCTTAATTTACTTGTCTTCACCTTGAACATTTAAAAAGATATATAATTATTATATGATAAGAAAAATACAGCTACAGTGTAGTAACATTACATTTAAAGAGGACATAGCTCTTCTCATATTGTCTTTATAGCAGGGGTTCTCAAAGTCCGGACCTGACGGCAACATGATCCGGACCCGCGTCCACTTCAAATTACAAGTGCATTAATTTCTATGTGATTAATTAAATGTGTGCATTTGCTATTTTACAAATGCATATTAAACTTGTAAACCAGTCGTTTAGTTTTATTTCTTTATAGATTTAAGAGTATTCCTGGTCCGAAAATAAAACGAGTTATTTAAAAATTTCCTGTGTGACGCTGCCATCACACCCAGATATTATGCACAGCTACTTCATGTACTACGGCTTTTGATCAGTCCTTACCAATCACTGTTGGTTTGGGTCGTTTAAAACATGCATTTAAAAAAGCAACACTCTTCGAACATAATCATTATACATATTCTTTATTATCATGAAAATACCTGAAAAGGTTTGAAGAACAGCAATATATAAATATATCCTTAAGCCATTTCCTGGAGCTCCGTGTGTCTGATTCTTCGTCTGCAGCACATATTAAGTTTCTGCCCAAGAGCGCCCCCTGGCTTTTGGATGTAGCGGCATTTCACCGTAATTCATTGAGAAGCATAGCAAGCATCATCAGCCAATTTATAAGTGCACCACTAATTTTGGTCAATGTCTCTGCCTACCAACCACACTTTTTTTGCCATGGTTTATGCATATGATGGAGAACAAACTGTGTCATTTCTCTAATTAGGTTGCTCTGTATTTTGCACCTGGTTACTTTTGGCACATTTCTTGTGTTTATTTTTTATTTTTTTTACTTTAAATGCAAAATACACTTATGTTTTTCCCAAACTATTTGTGTTGATTTGTTATATAAACAAATTATTTAAATAAAGTTTTTCCGGACCTATGAAAATTATGGGAATTCAGATTTGGACCTTTGAATGTAAACTTTGAGAACCCCTGCTTTAGAGGATGAAATGCTTCATGGTTTTTCTCACTTCATTAAGTCCCTTTGGATAAAAGTGTATGCAACTAAGTACCAAAGTTTTACTTAAATACTTTAAAAATTGTTATCCGGCAATGAAAGATATCACTACATTTAAGACTTTATTTTAGTTGGGCATCAAGTAATTGGAACTAAAGATAAATCAAAGTTAAAATAAAAACATTCCTTTTAATATTAGTTTAGATACTTTGATTAATTGTGATTTTAAGTTTTGTTAAGACAACCATCATTTTTTACTGTTAGCATTTTGATTATGTACTTTTTCACAGATGCTGTGACAAAAGCAACCAGGACACCCCAGATAGCACACGTACGTCACAGATACGTATCTGCAAGGTAATCACTCAGATTTCCATTCCGTCTGGAAAACGTATTATAAAGGTCGTTTGCCCATATGAATTACGTATCTGAGACGTACGAGCCAAGCCGTTTTGAAGACGCTTTTAAGATCTTTTCAAGATGCTTGATATTTAGAATGATGGTTAGGAGATGTTTCTAAGATATTTCCGAGATGTTTCTTAGATCTTTAAAAGATCTTTATAAGAGCTTTAATCGAGCTCTTTCTAAGATGTTTCTGAGAGCTTTAAAAGACGATTAAAAGATCATTAAAAATAAATTGCTCTAAACTACATCTTCTACACAGTTATACACACATATTATTACAATATATCATTGACAACAATTAAAACAGTTTTTTCAATAAAACAGGCAGTTGATTGCGTAAAATTTATTAAAATTAGACAAAGGAAAACATTCATAAGATGCATATTTACACGAGTGTATGCAAAAAAGCAACGTTTTTTTATAACATACAAAGAAACACAATATCTTTAAATTAATCAAATGCTTCCTCGGGCAAAGAACATCTTTTCCCGATTTTCCGCGTCTCCTTCAGTGGTAGACGGACAGATTCTTCATCTGCAGCAGCTGCATTCTAAAAGAAACCATTACAAAAATAAGGAAAAATTATTTTACAAACTATGTCATATGTTTTCTTTGTTTCCTCAATATAACTCTGATTAGAATGTCAAACAAAGATCATCCGTATTAATTGTCAATATCGTGTATATTATTAATATGAGCGTCTTTGCGTTAAATTCGTGCTACACCACACCATGTGTAATGGGGTGACCCTTTTTATTATTGGGGTTGTCTTTTTCGTTCTTGGTGGATGGAGTTGGGCGGAAGTTAAGCTCACGGCCCCTTTAAAACCGCTGAGTTTTCCTTTCATTTCCGTTTATCCTCTGGCATGGTATGCGGGTTGTGTTCGTTTGTGTCGCAAGAATTATTTATTATGCGTTAAGCATTGAGCGCTGATTCAGTGGCGTAGACCTGCATAAGGGGGAAAATCCCTTTATCTCTCGGCTTGGGCCTGTGGAAGTGCAACTGCATAAATTAAGGTACATTATTATACCGATATGCTGCTGTATGGTTTTTTTTAGTAGTGCCGTTTAATGATGATTCATTTATATAGTGTGATCAAGGCAGTATTGGTGGTTTGTTCACCGTGCTTACCGAGGGTCTGTTAATTGTGCTGCAGGTAAGTTTGTGAATCTTCTAAATTGTTTGCTAACTAAAGATGTAATTTTCCTCTGTGGTTAATGATTAAATTGGGTGAATATTTTATAGAATCTGCCCGCTGTTGCTTTGCTGCTGCGGGGCGGCGTGTTACTGTGATCCGTGGGCTGCGCGCTGGAGATTGGAGAGTGCGCGCTCCAGTCCCATTGACTACTTTAAAGACGCATGTTTATATGCGCTGAGCTTCATGTGAATGAGTTTTATGCGAGCGTGAGCCAGGGCGAGTGCGTGTTTGAATGACTATATTGTGTCTGCTGGAGTGACGATATTGTGCGTGGTTGGGTGATTATATTGTGTGTGCGGTTGAGTGACTATATAATGTGTGTATGGTGAGAGTGGTTTTTGAGTAATCTATTATTGTTACTTTTTCAACATTTAATGTTATTTTCTTTCGTTTTGTTTCTTTCTGTTTTGTCAATTGTATGGAATATTGTGAGTATTTGTTATTGAATAGGTTGTTTTTGGTATATTGCCAAACTGTATTTGTAATTGTCTTTTTATTTCATTTTTGTTTGATTGTGGGTTGCTTGTCAATCGTGTTGAGTACTGTGAGCGGCTATTAGCACTGCTCTTATCTCTTATCAATCCATTTATAAAGGGTATTTGGTTGCTGGGTTCAGGAGGATTTATTTCTATTTTTTATTTTATTTTATAATTTGGTTTGGTTACTGTGTGGATTGTGATTTTGGTTATACAATTGCATGAGGGTGTGAACTGAGGTTGGATTTAATTTATTTGAATTCTTATTTTTTTCTTTCATTTCTCCTCCCCAAATGCTAATTTATCCAATGGGATATTGAGATTGATATTGGTCCGAGATCCGATTTTACAAGTTACCATTGTATGACATTAAGAGTCTGTTTGTGTGTGTGTGAATGTTGTTGTTTTTATAAATTGTGTATTTCTCCCCAAAAATTGTTTTTGGGTTGAATTATTATATTTTTATATTTTCTGATACCAAATAAAGATTGTACACATCTCTGCTTGTCCTTTCCATTTGTTTGGAAACCTGTATTTAGGGCATTTATAGAAAAAATATTCTATTAGGAGGATTTAGCCTCCGCCCACATTTGGCGTAGTCGGCAGGGCGGTTGCTGTTCAGGCAGGGATGTGTACTTTCAATCTGGTGATAAAACGTTTGCGTTAAAATTTTGAGGTGTATTTGTGTCTGTTTTTTTGGTTTTTTTTGGATGTTTTTGGGTGTGTGTTTGTTTTACAGTGGCAAAGCAGCAGCGGGCAGGACCAAGGGAGGCTTTCTCGAGACTTGCAGTTTGTCAAATTACCTGTGAGTAAGCTTTTAGTTTTTTTTTTATTACTAATGGAAAGTGAGTTGGAAGAGCTGCGAAGGCAGGTTCAGTCCCTGCAGTCAGAGAATGAGCAATTACAGCGTCAAGCTAGTTCTGCAGCAGGACCCTCGGTTGGTATTAGTTCTGCCTCTGATACACCGGTTCGTGTCTCTGATGTGGTGGACGCCCCCAGGCCCATGGCCGAGCGGATTATTCTTGTCCCTAGAGAGAGGCGATGTTCCATCTTTAGTGGAAGGGATGACGAGGAGGTATTTGAATGGGTGGAGGAGATTAAGAGTAATTTAAGGGCTCGAAATTTAACAGCAAGGGAGGAAGCTTTGTTTATTCTTGACCATTTGGGGGGATCTGCCAGATGCGAAATTAAGTTTAGACCAAGGGAAGAGAGAGAGGATCCAGAAAGGGTGTTTTCTGTGTTAAAGGAGTTATATGGGTGTGCACACTCGTATATTTCCCTTCAGAAACAGTTTTTCTCTCGTAAGCAGGAAGAGGGCGAATCTTTGCAAGACTTTTCGCATGCTCTTTTTGCTTTGATGGAGAAGGTAATACAATGCGCCCCAGATGGCGTGCCTAATTCCCCTACTTTACTCCGGGATCAGTTCGTAGAACATGTGCTTGATAACAGTTTATGCCGTGAGCTTAAGCGCCATGTCCGACTCCATCCACAGTCCACTATTTTGGATGTAAGAAAAGAGGCAATTAGGTGGGTGGATGAGGGTTTTCGCCCTGAAAAACGGGAAAGGAGTTATTCCGTTCCATCTCTTGCTACTCAGTATAGAGTCCAAGGGCATAGTGTACCCTCCCGTGGTCAAGAGAATCAGTCCGAGCTGGCTGAATTGAAAGAGATGTTGAGGGCTCAACAAGAGCAACTTAACCAACTCACCCAAGGGTTACAGCAATTGCAATCACAACATGCCTTTAATCAGTCTAGGCGCGTTAATCCTATTATTTGCAGGCGTTGTAACCAAGCAGGCCATATTGCCCGAAATTGTGTTTTGGATTTTCGTAGATCCACAGAGCAGCAGGCATCTTTGTCACAGCCGGGTAGCTCTTTGAATCCTAATAGGCCGACGGAAAACTTCAACCCCCTGAATTGATGAGCCACACTTCAGGAGGGGTAACTGTTGGCTCTCGGCCCTCTGAAATAGTTGGGAACCAGGCCTTTTCTAAATTATTAGGTAATTGTCCTTCTGTCACTATTACTATGGGTGGAATAGAGGTTCCCTGTTTATTGGACACCGGTCGATGGTGACAACTATTTCAGAGAGGTTTTTTCGCCAGCATTTTGAGCCTTGGGGTAAAGAAAAGTTGCTTGGCTGTGGGTGGTTACAGTTGCGGGCCGCAAATGGCTTAGATATACCTTATCTGGGTTATTTGGAGTTAGACTTTGTTGTTCTTGGAAAGAAAATCCAGGGTAAAGGGGTACTCGTGGTAAAAGATCTGTCCCACTCTTTACCGGGTGGGTTTCCTGGGTTGTTGGGTATGAACGTCATTCAGGAGTGTTATAGGGAGTTGTTTAGTCAACATGGTCATAAGCTTTTTGACCTTCCAACCGTAAAGGAGACTCCTGCATGGCTTTCTGCCCTACAGTACTGTAAGAAGACTGAAACTGATGTGTATGAGACCACAGAACGACTGGCTAGGGTTGGTGGCAGAGAAACTGTGCGAATCCCTGCCGATTCATTGCGGTTTGTGCCCGTTACGTTTTCCCTACCGGTAGGTTCTCTACCTGTGTTGCTGTTTGAGCCTTTGGGGAAAGAGAATTCCCTCCCGGCTCGCCTTTTAGCATCGGTTTCTCTGGTACCAATTGTTCGAGGGGTGGCCTTTGTACCTATAGTTAATATAGGTGAACAGGATGTTCTACTGCACCCTCATGTTGCGGTGGGAACGTTGTGTAAGGTTGAGACTCTCTCACAGTTAGAGGGGTGTGATGTTGTACCATCAGAGGAACAAGTCCATCAAGCCACAATTGCTTTGCAGGCAGTTGAAATTGATAGAATGGAGGAGACAATCCAGAATATGGATTTGTCCCAGTTGCCTCAGGACAATCAGGCTCAAGTTAGGTCACTGCTATACACCTATAGGTCAGTTTTCTCCGCTCACGAGGGTGATTTGGGCTGTACTAAGCTCATTACTCATGAGATTCCCCTGCTAGATGCTGAGCCAATACGACAGAGGTATAGACGGTTGCCCCCTTCAGATTATGAGGCAGTTAAGCAGCATATTTACCAACTGCTGCAGAATCAGGTGATCCGAGAGAGCTCTAGTCCGTATGCCTCCCCGATTGTTGTTGTGAAGAAAAAGGATGGCCAGATTCGTCTTTGCGTTGATTACAGGCAGTTGAATGGTAAGACACGGAAGGATGCTTTTCCTCTGCCTCGGATCGAGGAGTCCCTGGATGCCCTGTGCGGAGCGCAGTGGTTTTCCACTTTGGATCTCGCCAGTGGCTATAACCAGGTTCCGGTGGCAGAGGGAGATAAGTGTAAGACCGCTTTTTGCACGCCCTTTGGGTTATTTGAGTTTAATCGAATGCCCTTTGGGTTGTGCAATGCACCTAGCACCTTCCAACGTCTTATGGAGCGCATGTTTGGGGACCAAAGGTTCCAGACATTGCTGCTTTATTTAGATGACATTATAATTTTTTCATCTACTATTGCACAGCACTTGGAGAGGTTAGAAATGGTCTTTGTCCATCTTCAGCAAGAGGGACTTAAGGTCAAGTTGGAAAAGTGTTGCTTTTTCCGGCAATGGGTAGGCTATCTGGGGCATCTGGTGTCTAGGGAGGGGGTATCGACCGATCCTGCTAAGATCAGCACAGTGGCGGAGTGGAAACAACCAACCGATGTAGCGGAGTTGCGGTCATTTTTAGGATTCGCAAGTTATTATAGGCGTTTTGTAGAGGGTTTTGCTCAGTTAGCTGCCCCGCTGCATCGGCTTGTTGCAGACTTGGTAGGGACAAAGAAGAAGAGGGGTTGAGGGAAGTCAATTGGCAGCTGTTGGACTGAGGAGTGTGAGCTGGGGTTTCAAACTTTGAAGACGCGACTGGTGTCTGCTCCGGTTTTGGCGTATGCAGATTTCTCCCTCCCATTTGTGTTGGAGATTGATGCTAGCCACGCTGGGTTAGGGGCAGTGCTTGCACAGGAGAGGGATGGTAAGAGGAGGCCGGTTGCATATGCTAGCCGTGGACTCAGATCCACTGAACGAAACATGCAAAATTATAGCTCCATGAAGTTGGAGTTATTAGCATTAAAATGGGCTCTGACCAAAAAATTTAGAGACTATCTCTTAGGACAGAAGTGTATAGTTTACACAGATAACAACCCCTTGAGCTATTTGAAGACTGCCAAACTGGGTGCTTTGGAGCAACGCTGGGCTTCCCAGCTGGCAGCATTTGACTTTGATATTCGGTATCGCCCTGGCCGTGCTAACGGTAATGCAGACGCTTTGTCTAGGCAGTACACAGTAATACCTTCTTCACCGCAGGAGTGCGGAACTGCTCTGCCGGCAACTCTGGTAGAATTGTTGGATAAGGAGAGGTCAGTAGAGGTAGTACAGAGTGCAATCTCTGCTTTTTCTACAACCTCAAAAGTAGATTTGCGACAGGCACAGGAACAGGATCCAGTTATTGGTCCGGCTCTTGAGTTTTTTTCCTCTAAAGTGTACCCGACTAAGAAGCAACGTGAGTCTATGTCCAAAAGATGTTTGGAACTGCTTCGTCAGTGGAGCCGGTTGTTTAAGAGAGACTGCTTGTTGTATCGCCGTTTAAAACTACCTGATGGGAGAGAAGAGGTGGACCAGTTGGTGCTACCTGAGGTTTGTCAGACAGAGGTTTTTCAGCTATTGCATAATGCTCATGGCCACCAAGGTAGGGAGCGTACCTATGAGCTGATACGTAGCCGGTGCTATTGGCCGGGGATGGAGGCAGATGTCCGGAAGCAATGCCAGGAGTGTAGTCAGTGTGCGGTTGCAAAATCAAATCAGCCAACAGCCCGTGCTCCAATGGGCCATTTGATGGCCTCAAGACCAAATCAAATCTTGGCGATAGATTTTACCACTTTGGAGCAGGCCAGTGATGGAAGGGAGCATGTCCTTGTTATTACTGATGTGTTCTCAAAATACACTCAGGCGGTACCCACACAAGACCAGAAAGCAGCGACAGTAGCTGAGATTTTGGTCCATGAGTGGTTCTATAGGTTCGGTGTACCGGCGCAAATCCATTCAGACCAAGGTAGAAGCTTTGAGGGTGCAGTGGTTTCCCAGCTTTGCCAGTTGTATGAAATTCAGAAGACTCACACTGTCCCGTATCACCCTCAGGGTAATGGGCAGTGTGAGCGCTTCAATCGAACCCTTCATGACTTGCTTCGCACACTGTCTGTAGAGCAGAAGAGGTCATGGACGTGTCATATAGCACAGGTATGTTTTGCATATAATACCACACCTCACCAGACCACTGGTGAGTCACCATTTTTTTTGATGTTCGGGCAGGCCCCCAGACTTCCAGTCGATTTTCTGCTCTCAGCAGTGGACGAACCTGCCAGTGGACGGGTGAAAGACTGGGTAGTGGAGCATTGAGAGAGACTTAATACAACCTATATGAGAGTAAGGGCTCGGCTGGATAGAGCTGCTGAACTTCGCAAGAAACATCATGATCAGGTAGGAAGGAATTTTGTGTTGATGGAAGGTCAAGAAGTTTATTTGAGGGACTATGGTGTCCGTGGCCGTCATAAAATACAAAATCACTGGTCCAGTATTGTTTACAGAGTTGTTAAAGCCCCTAGAGGTGATGGTGGTGTATACACCATAGCACCGGTGGATAACCCTTCTTTGGTAAAACAGGTACACAGGTCTCACCTCAAGTCAGTACCACAGGGAGCAGGCTCGGGCCATATTGTTGACCCAGGGTTGGGGTTGTTAGAAGACAACGTGGATGAGGTATTAGCCTCTCCTGTGGCCGTGGAAGAGTGGGATGTAGCCCTTATTGACGTTACCCCAGCTGCCTCGAGTTCAGTTGAAGTTGATTTATCACTTGAACCAAAGAGGGTTGTAGAAAGTCCTGCAGAGATGGTGGGTGAAGGTTCAATGTCGACTCTGATTCCCCCAATTCGAACTAGGGAGGAGGGGCGGCGTCAAACTGCCCGAGCTACTGCCGGGAAACATTCTAACCCGTATCATTTACCAAGGGCTGCAGCAATAGTTCAAAACATACATTTCGGCAGTGGGCCTGTGAATGGTCCAGTTCAACCTAGTCAGACTCAAGGCCCCCCTTTCCGTCCATGGTTGTAGAGTGTATCATCGGGACGATGATAGAAAAACCAGGGGTAGAATGTAATGGGGTGACCCTTTTTATTATTGGGGTTGTCTTTTTCGTTCTTGGTGGATGGAGTTGGGCGGAAGTTAAGCTCACGGCCCCTTTAAAACCGCTGAGTTTTCCTTTCATTTCCGTTTATCCTCTGGCATGGTATGCGGGTTGCGTTCGTTTGTGTCGCAAGAATTATTTATTATGCGTTAAGCATTGAGCGCTGATTCAGTGGCGTAGACCTGCATAAGGGGGAAAATCCCTTTATCTCTCGGCTTGGGCCTGTGGAAGTGCAACTGCATAAATTAAGGTACATTATTATACCGATATGCTGCTGTATGGTTTTTTTTAGTAGTGCCGTTTAATGATGATTCATTTATATAGTGTGATCAAGGCAGTGTTGGTGGTTTGTTCACCGTGCTTACCGAGGGTCTGTTAATTGTGCTGCAGGTAAGTTTGTGAATCTTCTAAATCGTTTGCTAACTAAAGATGTAATTTTCCTCTGTGGTTAATGATTAAATTGGGTGAATATTTTATAGAATCTGCCCGCTGTTGCTTTGCTGCTGCGGGGCGGCGTGTTACTGTGATCCGTGGGCTGCGCGCTGGAGATTGGAGAGTGCGCGCTCCAGTCCCATTGACTACTTTAAAGACGCATGTTTATATGCGCTGAGCTTCATGTGAATGAGTTTTATGCGAGCGTGAGCCAGGGCGAGTGCGTGTTTGAATGACTATATTGTGTCTGCTGGAGTGACGATATTGTGCGTGGTTGGGTGATTATATTGTGTGTGCGGTTGAGTGACTATATAATGTGTGTATGGTGAGAGTGGTTTTTGAGTAATCTATTATTGTTACTTTTTCAACATTTAATGTTATTTTCTTTCGTTTTGTTTCTTTCTGTTTTGTCAATTGTATGGAATATTGTGAGTATTTGTTATTGAATAGGTTGTTTTTGGTATATTGCCAAACTGTATTTGTAATTGTCTTTTTATTTCATTTTTATTTGATTGTGGGTTGCTTGTCAATCGTGTTGAGTACTGTGAGCGGCTATTAGCACTGCTCTTATCTCTTATCAATCCATTTATAAAGGGTATTTGGTTGCTGGGTTCAGGAGGATTTATTTCTATTTTTTATTTTATTTTATAATTTGGTTTGGTTACTGTGTGGATTGTGATTTTGGTTATACAATTGCATGAGGGTGTGAACTGAGGTTGGATTTAATTTATTTGAATTCTTATTTTTTTCTTTCATTTCTCCTCCCCAAATGCTAATGTATCCAATGGGATATTGAGATTGATATTGGTCCGAGATCCGATTTTACAAGTTACCATTGTATGACATTAAGAGTCTGTTTGTGTGTGTGTGAATGTTGTTGTTTTTATAAATTGTGTATTTTTCCCCAAAAATTGTTTTTGGGTTGAATTATTATATTTTTATATTTTCTGATACCAAATAAAGATTGTACACATCTCTGCTTGTCCTTTCCATTTGTTTGGAAACCTGTATTTAGGGCATTTATAGAAAAAATATTCTATTAGGAGGATTTAGCCTCCGCCCACACATGCACTTATATCGACGTCGCAATGCAAAAGAAGAAGGGCAAGAAAGAAACCTGTCCTGGTCTGGCGATTTAAGGGAACATTTGTTTAAGGTATGTAGTAATAATACATTTTAATAATGCTGGGTGTGGGATCAGTTAACTAGAAATTTCGTTGATAATAAGCAATGTATGTACAGTAACTAGCTAGTTCACGTTATATATTTTATTCACGTGTCTGTGGTTATTTTAGGTTTTTGATAGTTAATTTCACTGATAGTTTGAGCCCGTGTAAATTTCTTAAAAAGCTGTAATTATTATTTTATTTAACATTATTATGTTTGCTGTCAAGACTGATATTTATTTATATATATTTATTGACGTTGATATGTAAACTTAACCTACTCAGTTGTACTTGACTAATGCAATAATGACAGGTCCACCTGTTTAAAGGGATACTTCACCGATTTAGCATTCAGCTTTGTATCTGTAGAAACCCGGCAGTATTACTGAATGACCATGTTTCCCTCCATCATTTCCCCCTGAGAGGAGAGATATCTGCATTTTGGTTCTGCAAAAAAGTCCTCCGATGATGCAAAAATCGTCATATTACATCATCGGAGGACTTTTTTGCAGAACCAAAATGCAGATATCTCTCCTCTCAGGGGGAAATGAGGGAGGGAAACATGGTCATTCAGTAATACTGCCGGGTTTCTACAGATACAAAGCTGAATGCTAAATCGGTGAAGTATCCCTTTAAGTATATTGTAAAACATTTGAACATAACAACATTTGGACATAACATACACACATTGTTTCCGCCTGCATCAATTTAGTTGTATAGCTGCATTGCTGGTTAACACCTCTGGGCAGATTCTCCATGTTCTTCTTTTATGTGTAGCTGCTCACCTTAAACAGATACAGTACATTGAAGTAATGTTTAAAACAAATTAAGCCCTATAATATTGTTTATGTTTACAATAATTGGTAAAAAGTTTGACGGATAAAATGGTTCTTACCATTCTCTATATAAGCCCCTCTGTTAACTTTTGTTCAAGCCTGTCTAGATCTTTTATCAGTCTAGAAAGATGTTGGAGAAAAGACATCATCCTCTTCTATAATCTCCATCTGTAATTGGACTAACAACTGAACCAGTGAAGGCAGGTGACTCCAAGATTGTCTTGTTTACAGCTGCAATATCAAAAAAATAATTGAATTGAGGCTTTTTATATACATTTAGTATTTTTTATTAAAATTCATAATGAGCATATGTATACATTGATTTAAAACAGTCCTCAAGACTGTAGATTTACTGTGAGGTTTTGAATGTTGGACAGATTATCAGACCTGCATCTGCATATGTTGATGTTTAGCTAATGACGATTTTAAATACATTTATTATTATTTTTTTTTTAGGCAACTTACTCTCCATTCGACCTTGCAGGTCACACCATGGTCTCAAGAGTGAAAATGAGTGCTCTATGGATTGAACAGAAAAGGTAGTATTAAACAGTGTTATGTTGTATTTAAATGCCAAGAACAATGCGTTTATGTTTTCTTCCTAATTATGTCAACAAATGCTCTCTTACCTTGCATGGTACTTTGGGTGAATCAAAACTCCAACCATCTGTATGAGGGTCTGGATGGATAAAGGATGCCCACTGGAGCTGGAAATGATGGATCAGGTCATTTTCATTTGTCACATTTACAAAGAAGCACACTCTAAGGATTGCGTTACCCTGTCTGTGGCAAATACACTAGACAAAAGTATTGGGAGGCCTCATTCTAATAAACATGTTTATTTATTCCAGTATGTCCAATCAAAACAAATATAAATGCTATACCATATAATACCACTACAAAGAATTTTGATTTTGATTTTTGTTGCAACAGTTTTGTAAGTGCCTTTTTCTGTTCCGAAATAACTACAGCTTCTTGTACAAGTTATTGATAGGTTTAGGTGATGAGTTTTTGGCTAAAAACCTTTGAGTCATATCAAAGGTGTTAGCTGAGTTAAGGTCTATTCAGAGCAGTCAAAGTTCTTCCACACCAGACTGAATCACTAATTTTCTGTTTGAACCTTACTTTGTTTGTAGGGTCATTCTTAAGTTGGTATTAAAAAGGGCCCTGCCAAAACTCTTGCTATAAATTTAGCATCAAACGGTTTTTCTAGAATATCATATGCTGTAGCATTAAGATTTGTGCTCATGGAAATAAATAAAGTATTTAAACCTGTTTATTAGAAGGAGGTGTCGCAATAGTTTTGTCTATATAGTTTATGTTTAACAAGCCAAAATAACTAGTGCTGCTTCTTTTTAAGAACTTTTGGGTATTTTTAAATCAGCCAGAGGAATAACAGTCCTTAAATGTGTAATGTACTGCCATAATTTTGTAATGATCAAACGTGAGGTCAGATTCTTGTTAACCTACTGTGTTCTTTCTTGATGGTTAGCCGAGTGTCCCAGGACAGAAAATCTGTTTCGTATGAATCAGAGTCAGACATTAACATCTAATATGTAATATCTAGTGATATGTTTTCTTAGATAATGCTATGAACAAATGCTCTTTTACCTTGAATATTAGGTGTCATGGCTAGTCCGTGTCATGTTTTGTGTATTGCACTGATCCGTCTCACCTGGACTCTCATTGACTCATTAAGCCAATACACCACACCTGTCTTATGTTTAATTGTCTTTGTATTTATATGCCTTGTTTCTGTCACACCGGTTGCCGGTAGATTGTCATTGTCATTACTTCCATGTCTGTTCCTGTTCACGTTGGATGTTCCTGTGTTACTTACATGCCTGTTATTTTACTCCTCGTGTTTTGTTTCCAGTTTTATTATTAAATGTTATTTATTGGTTCGAACTCTGCGTTTGCGTCCTGTCTCTCCAACCCTGTCGTGACAGAATCTACCGGCCAGCACTGGACGCAGCGGGTTCACGGAGGGCGGCTCCCCCAGGAGTTTCGTCGAGGGGGAGTAGTGACATCGGGGTGTATTCCCCATCAGCCCCGATGTCTCTTGGGGACCACCGTGAGCGATCGCTCGCTCCCGCGAGCATGCGGGAGGAGGATCGGCCCAGGCGGTCCCCCAACGGTTGAGTCGTCGACGACGGTCCCTCTGAGGACCACCATCCTGCTCGCAGGGGGATCCGGAACGGACCACGCCCGATCATTTCCCCGGGGTGGCTACCGAGAGAGGGTCTCCGTTTCCGCGAGGGGATGGGAGATGACTTCCGGGGGCAGCTGATCGTCGACGATTCCCAGGAGGGGGGTAATTCGTCTGCCTCGGTTCTCGGAGCGATCGCTCCGGTTCTCCTGGCGCAGTCCGGCCAACCGTTCCTGTTGGTCTCGTCCCGGCAGCTGCCGGCTTCGCCAGGGTCCCCAAGCCCTCCACCCCTCCCTTGGACTCTTGCTACCAGACTTTGTTTTTGTTTTGTGTTTTTTTTTGAGTGTCTGGTAGCCACTCGTAGAGGGAGGGGTTATGTCATGGCTAGTCCGTGTCATGTTTTGTGTATTGCACTGATCCGTCTCACCTGGACTCTCATTGACTCATTAAGCCAATACACCACACCTGTCTTATGTTTAATTGTCTTTGTATTTATATGCCTTGTTTCTGTCACACCGGTTGCCGGTAGATTGTCATTGTCATTACTTCCATGTCTGTTCCTGTTCACGTTGGATGTTCCTGTGTTACTTACATGCCTGTTATTTTACTCCTCGTGTTTTGTTTCCAGTTTTATTATTAAATGTTATTTATTGGTTCGAATTCTGCGTTTGCGTCCTGTCTCTCCAACCCTGTCGTGACAATTAGGTGGATCCACACTTGAACCATCTGTATGATGATCTGCACCCACTGGATCTGTAAATGGTGGTACAGGTAAGTTTCACAAGTAAACAAACTCAAATCCTATTCAGACCATTCATGATTCCAGCAATAACCAATTTTTTTCGTAACAATAAGACTGCATTTACAATGCAAATCTTAATGCACAGATCATATTTTTTTGACTATATTCATTTTTTGTTCTGCTCTTTTTATATTTACATAAGACACTATTCATATCTGATATCGGTGTTACAATAATTTGCAAAACTACAGTTAATATGAGTGTCATGATTTGCACTTGAGTTTTGTATCGACTTAAGCCAGGGTCACTGCCAATTTAGGCATGTTTTAATTATGACACTTAAACAATTGTATATGTACTTCGATAAAGGTTTTTGCAGTCATGGAAACATAAGTGAATCGCAGACAGCATTCTTCTTTTACGAATGTAAAATGGCTGGAGTAGTGATGTCACTAGCTAAATTAATTTTCATTTGACCTCCCCCACAGAAAGACACAGCACATCATTATATCGATGGCTCCGCCCACTGGTGTTCAGTCTAAAGTAGTAGTTGTTGACAATCATAAAGTTGTAATAACAGTAAGATTGTGATGTCAGACAAACATTGTGCTGTTGCTGGCTGTGGGAAATTAGTGTCTTTGTAAGGGTCGCAAATAATTTGAAAATATTTATGTTTCAAAATATGCCCCCCTAACATGAACTAAACTGGACTGTTGCAGAGACCAAGTGTAGTAGGGTACGGAGCGCTCACACTAGTAACACCAAACTTTGGAGGTAAAACATACTTTGGTATGATACAGTGTGCATAGTGTGAGTACCCCATAATTTTACTGTAAACCATGCCGCTCCTTAGAGCTTATTTCTATGTATATTTTAAACATTCTTCATTCTCTTGTGATTATTTTTGCAGGTTTCTGAATTGATGTCAGATGCAAAGCAGAAGCTTATTTTCTTTCAGTTTGGCTTCATTGTGGAAAAATGCTTGAAACTAAAATGCAGGTGACATTCTTTTGTTTATTGAAGCTATGACAAATAATTTGTCTGTTTAGTTAATGTTTTATACAGTGTAACTGTACCTAAACATTGTTCCTTGAGGTCCTCTGCTATTCACATTTTGTATGTCTTCCTTATTTAACACACCTTATTCAAATCATCAGCTCATTAGTAGAGATCTTCATGAACTGAACTGAGGCTGTGTCCAAATGTTCACACTTGTTGTCTTTGCACTAGACTACTTACATTACGGTTTTTTTGTATTTGGCCTAAGTATTCTAGTGGGCGTGAAGATCCCAAGCGTGCATGTGGAATTATTCATCCGATGGGACACACTTAGCATGTGTAAAAATTTCAATCCAGGTAGTGCCAGCAATTTGCACCAAAACGTGTTTGTGTTTTATTTACTACTTTTAATTTATATTTAACATTTTTAAGTTTTTCTGTAAATAAAATGAACACTCTGAAATGAACATTTGCTTATATCAAACTTTTAGATGCAGAATTATTTGCTCCTGTAAAAAAGCTCTTTTTATTTTGAGTATGTAGCTTTATTAAAGTGTATTATTTATTCAGTAGTCCCTAAATAAACGACACAATGTTGCAGATGTTTCACAAAATGCATAACAATAATGCAGTGAACACCATAGAAATGTTAACATACAATTAAAAGTCTCATGCTTTACATCCAGAACATGATGCACGATAGGATGCACAAAGTGATATTTGGACGCAGCCTCAGTCTGTCAAATCAAAGAGACATACAGAATGCACAGAGCAGTGGGACTCCATGAACAGAGTTGAGAACCACTGCTGTAACTCATTATGCTTACCTGACTCATGCAGAATTCTGGCCTGGTGTTTGGTCCCCACTTTCTCTGGCTTGTGTCTCCATCATCATTACACTCTTGTCAGTGTAATAGTATCGTCGTCTGCGTACCAGGACTTTGTTACTCAGCTGTCCCTTCTCCTTCAAGCTACATTTTTGTCAAGCTGCAACAAGTTGGAATACATAATTATTAACGTTTAATGATTTTGATGTATGAAATATGTAACAAAAGCAAAAAATGTATAGACATTCTATTAAGAAATTACCTTTTTGTTGTTTGTTTACTGACCTTTCAACCATATTGCATTTATAATTGATCATCATACCTTTGGTCTACTGTTAACAGGCTACTTTAGAAAACAAAGACAAACAAAAAAGAGAGAAAAAATTATAAATGCTGAATGTGTCTCATCTTAAATACATTGTTGTTGTTTTTGTTTCATTGAATTTGGATGTTTTGATGATTTAAGGAAAATTTACGTAGCATATATATTGATGTTTTAAATCAGAGTTTGTTAATGACACTTAATCATTAACAAACATTTAAAAAGCTTTATTACAATACTAATTGATAATATTAATGTAATAATCTTGTTTTGTAACACCCTAAATCACTGAGCGCACAAATGCTACCCCTGTTACAAGCATGAGTGGTTGACTTCATGCAGACATGCGCAGACATTGAAGTACCGCGAGAGTGATTCAAAAGCCCACGAAACAGTGTAAACACGCGGTACTGTGATGTCATACTGGTTAACGCTAAGCCACGTGAAGCCGGACACAAGGGCTACACTAATCTTTGGGCTGGAGTAGCCTGTGGTTTTTAAGGCTTCGTGTCTCATCGCGTTAAACGATCGCAGAACGATTTATTTCTCTTTTTCACCTCGATCTTTGGCCTCGTGTGATTTACTGTAGTATCTTCCAGTAAAGAATCACCAACAAAGAGATGCTGCATATCAAAGCTTACACTTTACTGAGGCGTTGGAGTTACACACAAGACAAACAATTCACAACGTGCTTCACATTGCACTCTACTTCGAACACACCATGAAGTACATCACCTATATATATATAAACCAACACTGACCCCTAGTGGATACTCCAGGATACTACATCCCCTCCTTCTTAAGCTGGAACTTGGGGGTCTTTTCCTGTATTTAAGATTTTCACGTAATAGGACTAATTAACAATAAATCTCAAGTAGAATTTACAAATAGCAATTACATAAGTTACACAATCCTATATTAACAACACATTATCCCACAGATCTCATTAACTCTTGGACCAATGTATTGTACTGATCATTTTTATGCATTTACTTAACTCATGTAACATAGTCTTTCAAATAAGCTGGAGGGCATCTCTCTCTTCCTGATCTTCGCAGCTTTGTGTGAACATTAGTGTCTTTTTCAGCAACAGGCACTTCTGAGGATTGTTGGTTCTCAGTAACAGACAATTCTGATGGTTGTTCTTTCTCAAATGCAGACATTTCTTTACCTACAGGTGCTTTAGCAAAATCCAGCTTTGGCAAGACAGAAGCATCGACACCCTGTTCATTCTCGGAGGGTAGAAATATCTCCAGCATCTCATCAGCACCACGAATTTGCATTTGGTCCACATGTCTCTTTACAATTTGTCCTTGTCCAATAGCAGTTTTGTATGACACAGGTCCAGTACAACTTTCCACTACGGCCGGAATCCACTTTGGACCAAAGCTGTAGTTCCTCACATACACGGAATCTCCAGGTTCAAAACTTCTGAATTTACAATGTTTATCATGGCTTTCTCTTTGTTTTTGTTGTTTTTGTAGGACTTTAGTCCTCAGGTCAGGAAGGAGCAAATCAAAGGTTGATCTTAACTTACGGGACATTAACAATTCAGCAGGTGCCAATCCAGTTGTTGCATGAGGTGTGATTCTATAATTAAACAAGAATCTTGCTACTCTTGTCTCCACAGTGTCACCTGTTAACTTCCTCATCCCCTCCTTGAAGGTTTGTACAGCACGTTCTGCAAGGCCATTTGATGAAGGATGGTAAGGAGCAGACATAACATGCTGAATGCCATTTCTCTTCATAAAAATCTTGAACTCTTCACTTGTGAAACATGTTCCATTATCCGTCACAATCATTTTAGGTAATCCATGTGTACTAAAACACTGTCTCATTTTCATAATAGTGATTTGTGAAGTGGCATGTGTTACCGGGTAAATTTCTAACCATTTAGAATGGGAATCTACCAAAATTAAAAACATTTTTCCCAAAAAGGGGCCCGCATAGTCTACATGAAGTCGTTCCCAGGGTGAGCCTGGCCACTCCCATGGGTGCAAAGGAGCTTGAGCAGGTGCCTTCTTACAACTTTGACATACCTCACAATTCTGCACAACTCTCTCCACATCTTGATCCATTCCAGGCCACCACATGTATGATCGGGCCAATCCTTTCATTCGTGTCATTCCCGAATGGGTCTGATGTAACTGAGTCAATAAAGCAGCTCGTCCCTGGGTTGGTATAATGATTCGAGCTCCCCAAGTGACACATCCATCTTTAACACTCAGTGCATCTTTCCTATGAAAATATGGTAAAAACTGTGGCTCTACTATGCTAGGCCAGCCCTTCAGGATGTACTCATGTACTTGTGAGAGTATGATGTCATGTTTTGTCCATTTCTTTATTTGTTCAGCGCTAACAGGCAAATCATCCATTAATTCCATCATTAGTACTTGATCATCATTGTCATCAGGTTCTCCATTACCAGGCATTGGGAGTCTACTCAGAGCATCTGCATTTTGATGACATTTACCTGGTTTGTACTCAATTTTGTACTGATATGCTTGTAACATCACAGCCCACCTCTGTACTCTAGGTGACCCCATTTGAGGAATTGCCTTGGATTCATTGAAAAGATTAATCAAGGGCTTGTGGTCAGTAAGAATTGTAAATGATCTACCATATAAATACCTGTGAAATCTCTGAATGCCAAAAATCACAGCTAAGCCTTCTTTGTCCAACTGTGAATATCGCTTCTCTGCAGGCGTTAGCGTTCTTGACATAAATCCCAGAGGTTTCTCCACATGAATAATGAACTCAGATGAATAATGCACTAGCACATTGGCTTTTCTCAATAGGGCTTTAGATTCCTTAAACGCTTTTTGTTGTAACTTTTTCCACATCCACTGAACATCTTTCTTTAACAGCAGATGTAGGGGGGCTAGCAGCGTTGCCAGATTTGGAAGGAATTTATTATAATAATTCAGCAGCCCTAAATATGCTTTAAGCTCTGTGATATTTCTTGGTTCAGGTGCCTCTTCAATGGCTTTCACTTTAATCTCTGTAGGATGGAGACCCTGTGCATCTACCTTGTGGCCTAAATATTCCACTTCGTCTGCCAGAAATGTGCATTTCCCTCGTTTTAGGCGCAAGCCAGCTTCTTTCAATCTCACTAACACTTCGTCTAGTGTCTTCAAGTGACTTTCTTGGGTAACACCAGTCACCAGTATATCATCCAGATACACAACCACTCCTGGAATGTCTTGTAACAGTCCCTCCATGGTTCTCTGGAAAATAGCAGGGGCTGAAGAAACTCCAAATGGTAACCGATTATAGGTAAATAATCCTTTGTGTGTGTTTACAGTCAGATACTTTTTAGAGTTGTCATCCATAACAATTTGTTGGTATGCGTGACTCATGTCCAACTTTGTGAACTGCTTACCTCCATCCAATCGAGCAAACAGATCTTCCACTCTTGGTATAGGATATTGTTCTAAGGTTGACACTCTGTTGACTGTAAGTTTATAGTCACCACATAATCTTATGCTGCCATCTGGTTTTAGGATAGGAACCACAGGAGCGGCCCATTCTGCATATTTAACAGGTGAGATAATTTTGTTTTGTAGCAGTCGCTTAATTTCTTCTTCCACCTTAGTTTTTAAGGCGTATGGTACAGATCTAGGTCTAAAAAATCTGGGGCTAGCATCAGCCGGCACATGAAGAGTAGCAGTGGTGCCCTTTAAAGTTCCTAGCTCCTCTTTAAATACTTCATCATGCTTAGATAGTACTTCTTGTAATGTCATCACATCTGACTGTACCAATTTTATCTCACTCCATGGTAACTGAATTTCTTCCAGCCAGGCTCTACCCAGTAAGCATGGTCCTGTTCCTTTCACTATAACAAGTGGCATTTTCTTCTCGTGCTCTTGATACTGCACCTGAACATCAGCCACACCCACTATTTCTAGTGCTTCTCCTGTATACGTTCTTAACTTGATTTTTGAAGATCTTAATTTAGGAGCGTGTGAGTCTTTCCAAATGTCTTTGAACATTCCTTCATTCATCAGACTTACGCTGCATCCTGTATCAATTTCAAAAACTACAGGTCTGTCCTCCACTTGTAATTCAACAGTAAAAGGCTTGACTTTTTTCTCTGACTCAGTTTTAACACATGCCAAAGTGAACGTTTCCTCTGCTTCATCACTGTCATAATTACTTTCACTGACATTAAATGCTTTATATGGCCGCATACTTTTTCCTCTCTTTTCGGTGACATCTCGTCCCCTCTGTTTACCTTTATTGCGACAGGCCCTGGCAATATGGCCAATTTTACCGCCTACATAACATGTGTCCTTTTAAAATCTACATTCATTGGGCATGTGACTTTTTCCATGGCACCTGTAGCATGCTTTAGCTTCTTTTTGTTCGCCTGGCTCCTCTCTTATTTCATGACTTGGTTTCCTTGCCTTAAACCGGACGCTGTTACATGTTTGCATGTTGGATTTACTTTGTAAATCTAGCACATTTTTGTTAGCTGCTTCGGAGGCTAATGCAATTTTAAAAGCAGTCTCAAATGTTAGATTAGGCTCTGAAAGCAATCGTCTTTGAATTCGATCCTCCTCTATGCCACAAACAAGGCGGTCTCTTAGCATTTGATCCAATGTTGTGCCATAATTACAATCTTGTGCTAATCGTCGTAACTCGGCCACATACTCAGTTACAGTCTCTGTTGGCTTCTTTGTTCTTGAATCAAATTTAAATCTCTGTACAATCTCACTTGGTTGTGGATTGAAATGATTCTTTAGCAATGTTATTAACTCTTGATAAGTCTTTTCACTTGGTTTAATTGGACTGAGGAGATTTCTCATTGTACTATAAGTTTGCGGTCCCACCACACTTATAAGAATAGCTCTTTGCTTACCCTCGTCCTCGATTTCATTAGCCACGAAAAATTGCTCCAGTATTTCTGAATACTCTTCCCAAGTTTGAGCCTTTGCATCAAATGCTGCTAGTGAGCCAATCGTTCCTGTAGCCATGGTTAATCTTCTACCTGTGTTTTAGACTCTTTTTCTCCTCTTCAAGTAGTTATCATCCTTTTGCTCTTTCAAATGTCGTTTCTCCTCTCGGGATTAAACTTCATCCTCGTCGCCAAAATGTAGTATCTTCCAGTAAAGAATCACCAACAAAGAGATGCTGCATATCAAAGCTTACACTTTACTGAGGCGTTGGAGTTACACACAAGACAAACAATTCACAACGTGCTTCACATTGCACTCTACTTCGAACACACCATGAAGTACATCACCTATATATATATAAACCAACACTGACCCCTAGTGGATACTCCAGGATACTACATTTACCAAAACCAACATGTGAAGTTACAACGCTGACGAAGGAGTTTCATCAGGTAAGTAACCAACATTATGTTATGCATGTAGTGGATCTAAAGATTGATTGTCGTATATGATCATTCTTTTTTGGGTTTGTTTGTTTGTAACGTTTATCAATGCAAGCCAAAATCGAGCTGCAAATCCTGAAGGCAAGGCACGTTGAACATGTAACCGTTTTCTCAGCGGTGGTGGGGTAAACATTTGCTAAGTTAGCCTAGACCAGCCCCTGTTTAACTTAAAGTTACTTGAGTTATAAAATGTATCAATCTTCCCGCCCGACTTGCTTGGAGTAAGTTAACGTTATGTAAACGACCGGTATTCACAAGAAGCCTTAAAGTTTTATAGCGAAGTGGTTTGATAATTAAGTTAATATATTTTATCAGTTGTATTAGCTATAAAGTTATTTATATCTGTGAATTAATTCGTATTTTTGTCAGTTTCTAACAACACATACATGACAAAAGGCTAGCGTAACGTTAATAACGTACGTTAAGTTACTTACCAACACGAACAAACTGAGTCTGACAGACAAATTAACTTAAAGCCAACAATAAAAAAAAAACATATTATAAATTAACATAAACGTTATGTTTACGAATTATATTATTTACATGTTAATAATGATGTTAAATGCGAAGAAAATGTTGAAGTGTGCCTGAGGAAAAACGGTCATATGATGAAAATGGCGCTCACGTGACGTACGAATGGCCTCGCGACCACTGTCTATGCTCGCGACCAGCTCGCGCTTGCGCGACAGAAGGGTTAACTTTCTGCTCCAACCTGCAACCATTTGAATGAAGGGATAATAACAAATAACCAAAGTTTAATAATATTGCTGGATTTTTTATAATGCTTAATAAATTATGCGTGTAAATTTACACATATTTATTACGTCACTGACATTGTTTTTTATTGCGTTTATTTCTTTTATATTGATTGAAAATGAAAACCTTATTTAATTTACCTAAAATTTGTTTGTGTTTAACACTGATTTATGTTGTTTTTCTGTTTAATATTAGTGTGTCCTGGTAAATGTGTGCTCGGAAACATGCAGATTACAGTATTTACAGAGCCGACCTTGAGGCACCCACTGATGGATAATCTGTTTACCAAAAAACAGGTAATGTATAAACATTGCAAATATAATGAATTCACAAGTATATAATTTCACAAATATTAAATATTATTAACAATTATTATTAATAATGTACATATTAAATCATATTATACATGTTCAGTTGTTCTGTTAAGTTATTTGAAGGATATGCATGGTAGATCAATTAGATTATCTTTCTCACTAGCTATAAGCAGCATGCTATATAAATGTTCCACTTAAAGGTGTAGCGGAGGATTTTCTCGAATTTTAGAAAAGAAACGCCGTCTCCGCTTTTTAAAAAAAATGCAATTGCGCAACACTCCAGATTGACAACTAGGAGGACCAATAGTCTTGATGATCCACCCGGAAAATCTAAATTCTCTGCAATACCTTTCATGTTTAATGCTCTTTTACCTTGATTGTTAGGGTGGTGTTCATACAAAGCAACTTATTGCTCATCTGCTTGAGAGAAAGTTACTGCTGGGGCTCTCCTGCTAAGGTTGTCTTAATTCTAAAAAGAAATTAAGTCATTTAGGCTTAGGTCATAGCAAGTTTTGAATGAATGACTTCACAATCTGTTTTAATAATGTTTATTTACAATGTATTTTATTCCACTTACCTGAATCGTGCAGAGGCTTGATGTTAAGTCCACCGGTTGTCTTCTCCAACCTCTGAGTGAAGCCACCACGAGGGGTCGTGTTAACCAATTTTTTTTTAATTTTAGTGCACAGTGAGTGTGTCTACATAGTCTAAACGCTTAATAAACTGATAACGTGTAAGGTCATTTAAATGCATAAAATGGTTTTCTTTTATAGGGTAAAGCCCATAAATGGCAAAAACTGATTGGCACAGGTAGTTTTTTTGCTCTTAAACCAGATTTTAACGTCTTTTTTGCCGTTTCGTATGTGCATATGTCTCCACCTGTGATAGATAAACTTCACAAATAAAAGTAAATTAAAACGCTTGAAACATGTTTATGTAACAAGCTGATTTTTATAATATCATAATAAGATAATTGTCCTCTTATTATGTGCATGTAAACATACTCAATGTCTTTGTTTATCCTTTGTCTCAAGTCACACTGAGTGTGAGAAGTAATTTGTCCAGTGCTGTCTGGAAATCTAATGATAACTGCAATTCCTTCAGTCTAACATGATGGTTGAATTACACACAGATAAACTCCCACTTTATAGACCACAAGATTTGAGTTCAGGCAGATTAAGATAGTTGATTGAGTTTAGTTGTTATTGTTTGGCTGTTGGCTCATATTATTATTGATTTTGACAATTTTCTTACAGCCCTTGTCTGTCAAAATAATGCAACCTCTGGTTGTAAAGCACATTTTAAACTGATCTTCTTCATTCTGTCACTAGCCCACCACAATCCATGTTTACCAGCTGTGAAAGTGCAGGCCAAAAATCTTCCTTCACCTGTGGGCCTCTACCCACATGTAGATAAGGTAATGAATTATTTGATTACTGTCGCTGTTTCTGTCACTGGGGCAAAATAACTGTCCTAGAGAACATGAAGAATAGACAAAACTGTGGTATTGCGCTAGCCCTAAAAATTTGAGAATCTTGATGTTTCTAACACATGGTACAACCGCTTAGTAGGCATGGGCCAGTATAAGATTCTGGCGGTATGATTACCTTTAGCAAAAATACCACGGTTTCACAGTGTTGCGGTATTCCCATTGCTACACTAATTTTTTTTTATTTTTTAATGGCAGGTAAAAATAAAGCCTTTAAATTATATTATATATAATATTTTCGAAATGTATATTACATGTAAACATCAAATCAATCACATGACTTAATGAATTTTGTATAAATACAGTTCATACCTTGGAGACGGTTTCACAGACCATTTTAGTGGTTTTGTAACCTTGACTGTTTAAAACCACGGTGTACCTTAAAACTGGTAACCAGCCCATGCCTACCGCGTAGTATCTATTATTAAGGTGGTTGACAGGTCTGTTTGCATGTTATTGCATTGGTAAAAATTTATTGTTTATAGTCCAATATTGATTGTGAGAATTATTTAAATTTCCTTAAAAATGTTCTAACATCTTTTCCTTTCTTTTCTTAATGCAGCACTTCAGGAGAAACCTGCTAAGATGCACAGATTCAACTCTGGCCCATTGTCATCCCAACACCTCATCTGCCATCAGTTTTGTTTAGTGTCGGTCTATTGCAAAAGTTCTTATAAACTTTAAATGAGACTTTGTGTTAAGCAGGGGTTTCCAAACTTTTCATTCCACAACATATTAAGCCCAGGATACACAGCAGGATTTTTGCAATCCAATAAGACCTTATCACACTGTGTGACAAGGATTGTTTAAACTTCAGCAGTAGACTGTCGATGAAGACACCTATTGAATCTGAAGCTGCGACATCTGTCATCAGCATGCGCTAGTGGTAAACAAATACAGGTTTGCAGATCGTAGAAGCAAACACATTGTTGATGTGCGATGATCATGCTGAACTTCTTACACTGTCATAAAACTATTGTAGGTGTCTTTGGTCCAAGGACTGGGAAAACAGACGTCTTTAAACCTCTCACACTGTATGAGATAGGACCACCAATTAAGAGCCACGATCACAGAAATCTCCACGATTGTTTCACGATTGGTAATCTTTCATCTGGGACAGCCAAAAATCGTGCCGTGTATTATGGGCTTTAGACAGGTGTAATCTTATAGTATATCAAAACCATTGCTAATAATTAATTGGACAAACCATCACTACAATGCAACACTCACTATCTTACGGTGTGACCCACAAGTGGGTCTTCACCCACAGTTTAAAAACCCTGAGTATGAGAAAGAGTATGTTGTATTGTAATTAAAGTCACATCTAAGTGTTATGGAACAGTTTGTCATTATATTCACAGTATTACATGGTTCTTTCAGCAGTTACTACGTTACAGTGCTCTTAAAGTGTCCTGATCAGCTTTGGGTCTTGTGAAGTAATGTAATGAGAACTTGATCAATAGCTTTGCAGTATTTTTGTTACACTGTGGCTGTAATCATATTAATACATAGGTTAAACATTTTATTCAAATTTGGTAAACAAACTAGTCAATATAATTCATGCTGTGATGCTGGATTAAACGTGGTCAAATGATTGTGTATTGTGTTTTCAATTTTTTATGAGGTTTCTTCATCTATATAAACATTCTCAATATCACCTTTGGTTTGTTCAGATGATTTTTAAAACTAAATGTTGTGAAAATGCAAGGTGTGTTACACAATTTCAATGGATGGCGTGGGGTCAAAAACTATCAAAAGTTTCAACCTTAGATATATAACTGTTGACAAACACACTTAATGTGAGTCTCACCCAGTAATTATAATAAGCAGGAATTGCAGTAAGCAGGGTCACCTTAAGATAATCAGCTTGTTGGCAATTGTTTTATTTAATTAAATGTATAACTTTTTTCATTTCAGACTGATAAAACAGTCAGAGGGGCAGTGGCTGTTGGCAATGATGTTCTTGTGTGTTTTGTATTTGTTAATATTTTGTAGTCAGAAAGAGTATGAGATCTCCTTTTCTTGTGCATGGTGCTTTATCTACGGTAAGTGCCTTTTTAACGTTTTGGATTAAACGAAAAATGTCTATATTGCTTTTTTATTATACGTGATATGGGCTTTTATTAATTATATTTAATTATATTTTTTGCTTCAAAATTAATGCCAACCCTTGTTGACCAAACATGTTGACTATATTTTTAAAACAATTAAACAAGACATTTATTTAAAAAATGAAATGAGTTGGAGGTCTTTGCTGATTCGTCTGCGTTTGATCGGATTCAAGACCAAACGGAGATGCATTGCAGGCAGGTAGGATTTAGAATTTTTTAAGATCTTAAATACGTCTTGTAGAGATATGGAAGACGTATTATTCAAAGACGATCGTCAGCAGATGTAAAGATCTTTACAAGACGTATCTGAGACGTACATGTGCTATCTGGGACAGCATCTGCAATGACCGAGGGCATGAAGGGGGAAAGCAGAAGGACCAGATATTCACTAAAGAAACCGTTGCCTCTATTTTCTAATAAGTGATTTTATGGGGTTTGTTTAATAAAATCCACAGACGTTTTGCACTAATTCTTGCATTTTTCTTACATTAGTTCACAGCCAGGGTAAAAGATGAAATACCACAGAAATATGAATGTAATACCACAAGAATATTACAGGAATACTGCAGGAATATTATACAACAAAATCCTGTGGTAAATACTACAGAAATATGAAAGTAATACCACAAGAATATTACAGGAATACTGCAAGAATATTATATAACAAAATCCTGTGGTAATTACCGCAGAAATATGAAAGTAATACCACACAATCCCACAAGAATACTGCAGGAATATTACATTAAAACAAAATGCTATGGTAAATACTATAGAAATATGAAAGTAATGCCATAAGAATATTACAGACGCTACAACAAAATCCTGTGGTAAAGTGTCCCAAAAAAACAACACAATACCTGTGGTAAATACTACAGAAATATGAAAGTAATAACACAAGAATATTACAGGAATACCGCAAGAATATTATATAACAAAATCCTGTGGTAAATACTATAGAAATATGAAAGTAATACCACAAGAATATTACAGACGGTACAACACAATCCCGTGGTAAAGTGTCCCAAAAAACAACATAATACCTGTGGTAAATAATACAGAAATATGAAAGTAATACCACAAGAATATTACAGGAATACTGCAAGAATATTATATTACAGAATCCTGTGGTAATTTCTGCAGAAATATGAAAGTAATACCACACAATCCCACAAGAATACTGCAGGAATATTACATTAAAACAAAATGCTATGGTAAATACTATAGAAATATGAAAGTAATGCCATAAGAATATTACAGACGCTACAACAAAATCCTGTGGTAAAGTGTCCCAAAAAAACAACACAATACCTGTGGTAAATACTACAGAAATATGAAAGTAATAACACAAGAATATTACAGGAATACCGCAAGAATATTATATAACAAAATCCTGTGGTAAATTGTCATGACTGCTGGGTGATCGATGGCTGTGTGATCTGTGTGTGTGTGTGTTGTTTACCTGTGGTGCCGGTTCCTCGTGTATTCACTACTCCGCCCCCTTGTTTCGGTAATTGTTCACCGGTGGCGTCTCGTTACCTTTTCCCTTTATATCACACGTAGTCCTGTCCTTCGTTGCGCGCTCATTGTTTTATCTCAGTCCTGCTGCCCTGCCTTGTCTTGTCAGTCGTGCTCTGTCTTCTCCTCTGATTACCCCAGGTTTGGTCTCGGCGTTCGGGGACTCGTCTTCAACCGGACCGCTCGCTTGTGGAGTACTGGATTACTGACTTTGTTTGTCTCTCGCTACAGCTGGTTCGCTTCGTTTTAAGGCGGTACACCAGCTGTCTCCTTTCTCTCCGGTTTGCATCACCCGTGAGTGGAGTACACCTCATTACCATTGTGGATTATTGACTTTAATGACTGTTGTTTCTCGGAACCGCTGGTTCGCTTCGTTTTTAGGCGGTGACCAGTGGGTTCCGGGTGGCTCTACTACATCTGGATTTCACAGTGGATTACCCGTCTGAGAACTTGGATTTCCATCTTCCATCTCCGCCTGTCATCCACCTTCAGGGCGGCGTGTATCATCCCTCTGTTGCGTGTGGTGACTGTGCTGGCGTTCTCGACGGAGTGCGTGGGTGGCTCTCTCTCTCTCTTCGGATCTGTACTGGACTATTGTATAACACCGACTCACTCTCTCCTACTGTGGGAGTGCTTCATCCCCACAGTAGTGATTTCACCAGAGTGAGTCAACGGGTGTGTGCCGTGTGTGGATCTACTAGTGACTTTGCTCTCCAGTTCTCTTTATTTACCCTTTTTCTCAATAAATCATTAACTTGCACTTGACTCCTGAGTAAATTTCCTGACAGATGAGCGCGCCAAAAATGGAGTCAGCAAGTTTTGAAAGCCTGGAGGTGCAGACCGCCCTTCACCAGCAGGGGGCGGCCATCGACCAACATTCATCGCTATTGTCTGCTGCTGCCAGAGATTTCAGCATCCTGTCTGAGCAATTGAAAGAGCTCAGCAACCGTTTGGATAAAGTGACTCCTCACCATGAAGCCCCAACCTCATCCAGAGAAGCCGCTTCATTCGAACGGGAGCCACACACGGCAACACCCTCCACCTACGATGGCGATCCTAACACCTGCAGATCTTTTCTACAGCAGTGCTCTCTCGTCTTTGCTCTTCAACCCCGTCGATTTTCTTCATCCACTTCCAGAGTGGCCTATGTCCTGACATTACTCACTGGAAGGGCGAGAGACTGGGGTATGGCCGCCTGGGGGGCTAAAGCTCCTTTTACTTTTTCGTTCGAGGCTCTGGAGGAAGAGATGCTAAAGTTATTTGACCGCTCACTCAAGGGAGACATGGCAGCGGCTGAGTTGGTGAGATTACGGCAACGTAATGACTCTGTTACTGATTTTGCTATACGTTTTAAGACGCTCGTCATTTGCTGCAACTGGAACGACGCGGCATTACGAGCACAATTCCTCGAGGGTCTCACGCCAGGTATTCAAGACGAGATTGCACTGAGGGAGCCACCCACGTCACTGGAGACTGCCATCGATCTGGCTCTGAGGGTCGAGTCTCGCCATCGGCAGAGAGATCTACGTCGCTCATTTCGCCAGCTGATGTCAGAAGCAGGGGAGATCGCTTCAGAGACGCCCTCCGAGGAGCCTATGCAGCTGGGCAAGTTCCGAATTTCTGCTGGAGAGAGAAGTCGTCGGCTGTCTAATGGCCTCTGTTTATATTGTGGCAAGCCGGGGCACCTGGCGGCCACCTGTCCGGTAAAAGCTCACGCCCGCCGATGAACCTGGGAGTCTCGGTGGGCGCATCGTCATTTAAATCTCCCGTAAGCAGCACCACACTACCTGTCGTTATTAACTCTTTCTCGTCACAGGCGTTGCTGGATTCCGGTGCGGAGGCGTGTCTTTTGGATGCTGGGTTGGCCAAGTCCTGGGGTATTCCATTCATCCCTCTCTCCTCTCCTTTGTCTGCCTGGACATTGAAGGGCCAGCATATGGCTGTGATCACGCACCGCACACCCCCTGTGAGTTTGTTTGTTTCTGGCAATCATCGTGAGGAGATTGAATTTTACATCTTAGAGGATTCACAATCGCCAGTCATTTTAGGTCATGACTGGCTATCCAAACATAATCCTCACGTTGATTGGCAGAACAATGTTGTGTTATCTTGGAAGTCTTCGTGTTATGTTTCTTGTCTTGGTCCTGCTCCCTCTCTTGTCTCTTGTTCTGTCTCGCAGGTTCCGGCTATCGATCTCTCAGGGGTCCCGGCGGTGTACTCGGATCTGTATCAGGTTTTCAGTAAATCCCGGGCTACTTCTCTGCCTCCTCATCGGTCGTATGATTGCGAGATCAAACTACTTCCCAACACTTCTCCGCCTAAGGGTCGTATATTTTCCCTAGCTAAACCAGAAAGAGAGGCTATGGATAAATACATTAATGACGCTCTTAAAGCCGGTCTCATTCGCCGCTCCTCGTCTCCAGCTGGTGCTGGATTTTTCTTTGTAAAAAAGAAAGACGGGTCTCTTCGTCCGTGCATTGACTATCGAGGGCTGAATGACATTACTGTTAAGAATAAGTACCCCTTGCCATTAATGTCATCAGCATTCGAGTTATTACAGGGAGCGCGCGTATTTACCAAGTTAGATCTGCGCAACGCTTATCACTTGGTACGTATTAGAGAGGGCGATGAGTGGAAGACAGCCTTTAATACACCTTCTGGACACTGGGAATATTCCGTTCTGCCGTTCGGTCTTTGTAACGCTCCAGCTGTCTTCCAGACCATGGTCAATGAAGTGCTGGGTGACATGATTAACAGTTTTGTCTTTGTGTATCTCGATGACATTCTCATCTTTTCTCCCTCAATGCAGATACACACTCAGCACGTTCGCATGGTTTTACAACGGCTATTAGAGAATCAGTTATTCGTTAAGGCGGAGAAGTGCGAGTTCCACAAGAAGTCGGTTTCGTTTCTGGGTTTTGTCATTGCCGAGGGAGAAATTCGTCCCGATCCCGCTAAGGTTAAGACGGTTGCCGATTGGCCAGTACCCGACACTCGGAAGGAGCTTCAGCGATTTCTGGGGTTCGCCAATTTTTATCGGCGTTTCATCAGAAATTTTGGTCAGATCGCTAAGATTCTCACCGCTCTCACTTCACCTAATGTATGTTTCCGTTGGAGTAGAGAGGCTCAGGAGGCCTTTGATGTGTTAAAATCCCGGTTCATCTCTGCGCCTGTCCTCTCTATTCCCGATCCGGCTAAACAATTTATAGTGGAAGTGGATGCATCTGATGTCGGGGTAGGCGCCGTTTTATCACAGCGATCGTCTATTGATGGGAAAGTACATCCGTGTGCTTTTTTCTCTCACCGGTTAAACCCAGCAGAACGTAATTACGACATAGGGAATCGGGAGCTGTTGGCGGTTAGACTCGCTTTGGGTGAATGGCGTCACTGGTTGGAGGGAACCTCGGAGCCCTTTCTGGTCTGGACGGATCATAAGAATCTTGAATATATCCGTTCGGCCAGAAGACTAACATCTAGGCAGGCTCGTTGGGCACTCTTCTTTGATCGTTTCAACTTCACCCTCTCGTACCGGCCTGGCTCGAAAAATACCAAACCTGATGCTCTCTCCCGTCTGTTCGAAAAGTCCGATTCGGAGAGGACGGAGACCATTCTCCCGGAGGGGAGGGTGGTCGGCGCCCTCGTATGGGGAATCGAACAGCGGGTGAGAGAGGCCGGCCGGGAGGGGGAAGTTCCGGAGGGGTGTCCGGCGGGTCGCCTATGGGTTCCTGAGCGGTTACGTTCCGATGTCATCCGGTGGGGTCACGAATCCAAATTTGTCGGCCACCCAGGTATTCGGAGAACGTTGGCTGCCGTCCGTCAGCGTTTTTGGTGGCCTTCTATGTCCATTGACGTCAGACAGTTTGTACTAGCCTGTTCGGTTTGTGCTCGTAATAAAGCATCTAGTTTACCACCCGCTGGTCTGCTTAAATCTTTGCCCGTGCCCTCCCGCCCCTGGTCTCATATAGCCCTTGATTTTGTCACCGGCTTACCGGCATCTAATGGTAACACTGTTGTTCTAACTGTGGTGGATCGTTTTTCGAAGGCGGTTCATTTCATTCCCCTGCCCAAGCTACCTTCTGCAAAAGAGATGGCTCAGGTTTTGATTAATCACGTCTTTCGGTTACATGGTATTCCGACTGACGTAGTGTCAGATAGGGGTCCTCAGTTCATCTCTCGTTTTTGGCAGGAGTTTTGTAGACAAATTGGCGCCACGGCCAGTCTGTCTTCTGGTTATCACCCGCAGACCAATGGGCAATGCGAACGGGCTAATCAGGATCTCGGTAGAACGCTCCGCTGTCTGTCGTCACAATATCCGAATTCCTGGTGCGATCAGCTCCCGTGGGTTGAGTATTCTCATAATTCTCTTCCCGTTACGTCTACCAATTTGTCCCCGTTTGAACTTTCCATCGGTTATCAACCCCCCCTGTTTCCATCACAGGAGCCCGAGGCAGCGGTTCCGTCTGCGTTAGCTTTCGTACGCAGGTGCAGACGCACCTGGAGGAGAGCTAAGACCCTGTTATTATCCAATTCCAGACGAACCAAAGCTGCAGCTGATCGTCATCGGCAACCTCCACCCCGTTACGTTTGTGGTCAAAAGGTATGGCTTTCTACCAAGGATCTGTCTCTCCGTGAGCCTTCTCGTAAGCTGGCTCCGAGATTCATTGGGCCATACAGTATTTCTAAGGTCATTAATCCGGTGACGATAAAGCTTAAGTTACCCCTTTCTCTTGGTCGGGTTCACCCTGTTTTTCATGTATCCAAGGTTAAACCTGTGATGTTTGCTCGCTATAATCCTCCTGTCTCTGCCCCTAATCCCCCCGCCCCTCGTCTAGTGGATGGTGCCCCTGTCTATACTGTTAAGAGGTTACTAGACTCCCGCCGCAGGGGCAGAGGATTTCAGTACTTAGTGGATTGGGAAGGATACGGTCCTGATGAGAGGAGCTGGGTTCCGGGTCGGGATTTGCTGGATCCTGGGCTGATCGAGGACCTCCGTCGGCGACAGGGTGAGTCTCCCGGTCCGTCTGGTGCCGGTCGTGGGGGGGGGGCTACTGTCATGACTGCTGGGTGATCGATGGCTGTGTGATCTGTGTGTGTTGTTTACCTGTGGTGCCGGTTCCTCGTGTATTCACTACTCCGCCCCCTTGTTTCGGTAATTGTTCACCGGTGGCGTCTCGTTACCTTTTCCCTTTATATCACACGTAGTCCTGTCCTTCGTTGCGCGCTCATTGTTTTATCTCAGTCCTGCTGCCCTGCCTTGTCTTGTCAGTCGTGCTCTGTCTTCTCCTCTGATTACCCCAGGTTTGGTCTCGGCGTTCGGGGACTCGTCTTCAACCGGACCGCTCGCTTGTGGAGTACTGGATTACTGACTTTGTTTGTCTCTCGCTACAGCTGGTTCGCTTCGTTTTAAGGCGGTACACCAGCTGTCTCCTTTCTCTCCGGTTTGCATCACCCGTGAGTGGAGTACACCTCATTACCATTGTGGATTATTGACTTTAATGACTGTTGTTTCTCGGAACCGCTGGTTCGCTTCGTTTTTAGGCGGTGACCAGTGGGTTCCGGGTGGCTCTACTACATCTGGATTTCACAGTGGATTAGAGATGCGCGGTTGGCGGTTACAGCCGCGGACTCCGCGGATAAACCGCGGATCGGGCGGATGACGTGACGAAAAATAATATTTTAATTAGATTCGGGCGGGTGGCGGATCGACTGCTTGTTAGCTGTGTCCTTCTAAGCATGCAACCTTAAAAGGTGAGCACTCTGTCTTTCAGGGTGGCAGCCTCAGAAGTTCTCAAAGAGAACTGAAATGAGACGGTCTAGCCTTCTGAGGACCCATAATTTGCGTCACCTGTTGCACGCGCCCCCAGTAGCCCCCACCGCGCCTGTCAGCAGAAAACAGCGGAGACATTTCTGACTTATTAAAATAAATATGTAATCAAAAATATTAATTTATTTTAGAAAATATGACACATTGATGTAGATTAAACTATTCAACAGTATATCAAATGATCAACCTTATGTTGCAAATATACGCAACATAAACAGAATAATATTAACACAAAACATAACTTATAATACTAAAACAGTGACAAGAAAAAGTTTTCTAATACACTTTTATTTAATAAAGGTTTTAATTGTTTGGGATAGCCTCGGCATGTTAAGAATCCATTCGTTCTATCATTAACAGCGCAGAGAAATGAGGACGCATTTTGACATAGCTCTTATCAACGCCTCAAAAAATGAGAATTAAAAACAAAGGAAATAGAAGGTCAGAAAAGGTTTGCCTGGAATAAGTTTTACAAAGTGGTAAATCAGGATGACACCAGTGCAGACTATGTAATTTGTGCGTTTAATTTAGGCATTACTTATTTATTTATTTTTGTCCCGTGTGCGCCGATCGGAGACTGAGTTCACTGCTGATATTCTGATATTCTAGTCAGCGGATGGCGGGCGGGTGCGGTTTTGAAAACTGGTCAGAAACGTTGGTGCGGATGGATGGCGGACGGATGATGAGTTTTGTGATGCGGTTGCGGATGAAATAATAGCCCATCCGCGCATCTCTACAGTGGATTACCCGTCTGAGAACTTGGATTTCCATCTTCCATCTCCGCCTGTCATCCACCTTCAGGGCGGCGTGTATCATCCCTCTGTTGCGTGTGGTGACTGTGCTGGCGTTCTCGACGGAGTGCGTGGGTGGCTCTCTCTCTCTCTTCGGATCTGTACTGGACTATTGTATAACACCGACTCACTCTCTCCTACTGTGGGAGTGCTTCATCCCCACAGTAGTGATTTCACCAGAGTGAGTCAACGGGTGTGTGCCGTGTGTGGATCTACTAGTGACTTTGCTCTCCAGTTCTCTTTATTTACCCTTTTTCTCAATAAATCATTAACTTGCACTTGACTCCTGAGTAAATTTCCTGACAGTAAATACTATAGAAATATGAAAGTAATACCACAAGAATATTACAGACGGTACAACACAATCCTGTGGTAAAGTGTCCCAAAAAACAACATAATACCTGTGGTAAATAATACAGAAATATGAAAGTAATACCACAAGAATATTACAGGAATACTGCAAGAATATTATATTACAGAATCCTGTGGTAATTTCTGCAGAAATATGAAAGTAATACCACACAATCCCACAAGAATATTACATACTTTACAACAAAATTCTGTGGTAAATACTACAGAAATATGAAAGTAATACCACAAGATTACTGCAGGAATATTACAGACGTTACAACAAAATCCTGTGGTAAAGTGTCCCAAAAAACAACACAATACCTGTGGTATATACTACAGAAATATGAAAGTAATAACACAAGAATATTACAGGAATACTGCAGTAATCCTACATACTTGACAACAAAATCCTGTGGTAAATACCGCAGAAATATGAAATTAATACCACACAATCCCACAAGAATATTACATACTTTACAACAAAATTCTGTGGTAAATACTACAGAAATATGAAATGAATATTACACAATCCCACAAGAATACGGCAGGAATATTACAGACGTTACAACACAATCCTGTGGTAAAGTGTCCCAATAAACAACACAATACCACACAATTACCACACAAGTTTTGTGTGGTACCTGTGATGTTTTATCCCATGATATACCACTGGATTACCACAGTACATTTTTGTACGGTAGTTGCTTGGTAGTTATAACTGAACTGCAGGTTTGTGTAAGCAGTAAATATCTTTTAAGCAGTTCTTTCTAGCCCGTCATGTCTTGTTAGCTACTGCAGCAATCAAAATATTCCATACATGCATATGAAATCACTCGTTATGATATAGTCTAATATTTTTATTTGTCTTCATTAAGGAGGCAAAACTATTCAGTGTTGTGTATGTTTAGAAAGCTTGAAAGAACTTAATGTTGCATTTTCCAGGATACTTTGAAAAGAAAGGCTGATATCCATTTTTTAACCAAAAAGAATAGAAAAATCAAATACTATGGGAGTGGAAGGTACAAATAAAACAGAAAATATGTTGTGGAAGGGAGAGGAGTAGATGAAGTCATGAAAGAAAGAAACATAGAAATGGATGGTGAAGAGCTAAAAGAAGTGAAAAAACAGAAACAATCCATCAAGAAGTGAGTGAAAGGATTAAAGAAGAGGGTTATGAGAGAAAGAGATGTGTGCCTTTCAAATATGTTTTACATTAATATAAACTAGGCAAACCTATTTTATTTATATAACAGTCTTTATACCATTATGTTCAACCTTGCTCATCATGGTTACAGTCAGTGTTTTCAACCCTATCTCACGGCGAATTCGTAATAATTCAAATGATTTAACCAAGTGGCTAAATCGTATGAAATCATACGAGCTGGCTCGTACGAAATCGTACGATTAGTTCATGGCATTTAACACAGCCCTGTGTTGCAGGGATTTCGTGCGCATTAATACGAATAGATTAAATCGTACTATACCATACGATTTGTTCATCGCATTCAAGAAGCGTGACCCGTAGCCAGAAAAAAACCTCTGGGTGTGCATCTGAAAATCTGCATGTGTCACAAGCAGGCAAGATAAACGCTGGGGAATTCAGGTGCTGTAAATCCGGTGGACAGGACTCATCTCGTTATATATCAAAATAATTTATAAAGATCTTTAAACGAAGGATTGGAATATCAGATAGTTGACATGGTAAGCAAGTTAGTTAATATTTTTAATTAAAAAAAGGAAAAAGGAAATAAAACTAATAGCATACATTATTGTTGTTGCGGTGTGTCACGTGACAATCATGACCCGTCGCCATGGACACAAGGGGTCAGATAAAATATTTTTAACTTACGCGTGAAAGGCTTGATTTTAAAAATATACATATATTCTAAGTAAACAACAACAGCCCTAGTTTATTAAAAAAATATATTGAAACTATAAATAAATATTCTGCATCGATTTTAGGTGTGCTACTGTGGGTGGCTCCGGCACACCCGTGGCTACGCCCCTGCCGTGACCCAAATCTCGTTCGCACATCATCGCGATATTTATCATCTGTTTACAAACGTCGCCACATCTCGGTGAGTATACAATAAAGTGTCTGTTTGTTCGATATTAAATTCATTATGTCGTTTTTAAACCATATCGGCTTCTAAATGTTCTCTGAGTTGTATTGGTCATCTATATTACATTCTTTCTAAAAGCTAGTCACGTTATGTTAGTCACCATTATCATAACACGACAGATCCTCGATCATTTTATTATATTCATATTTTTGCAATTAACAGTTAACTACCAATGTACTTCTACTGTGGTATTTTGTGTATTTGTGTGTATTTAGTACACAAATCATACCATGTTTTCACCGCAGTTAGTCTACTAACTTCTACTGTGGTATTTTGTAGTACAGTAACAGCAAACCTTATGCACAGTAGTTCAGCCCTTTCATCATGGTGTAACAACAACACCATGCTTTTAATACATTTGATGTACAATACAGAAATCTTTAGACATTCAGATCTTTCTTTTTTGGTCAGTTTTATTCTATTGCCGTTTTATTTATTTATTTATCTTATTATATAGTCTTATGATAGTGGGCGGATCTTGGGGTTTGTTGTAAATAGTTATACACATCCAATGTTTAGTAAATAAAGAATTAAAAAAATATCTCCAACTCACTCACTCTCCAACTCATTCATTCACACACTGACACACACAAGGCACCTGGATCCAGAACACGCCAGTGTAGTGCTTGCTACAAAGAAATTGGCGGTGCCTCCAAAACCTGCAAATACTGCGGAGTAAAGATTATACAAAAGAAAAACTTGAAAGCCCCAAAAGTAAAATTTGATGATCAGTGGGCCAGCCAAATAAAAAAAACATGCCAATTCTAACAAAATTATGAACTGTGTGGACTTGCTTGTAAGTTTCATTTATAAAATATATATTTTTATTTATTTATTATCATTATTACAACTACAATTCAGTTCAGTAAACAAAAAACAAATATTTATTTAGGTAGATAGTGGATAAGAGCATAGTTTTTCATTTGACTGTGTACTCTTGTTTAAAAGATTTTGTTCTCTCTTCTCAGCTTCGTAAGATGGAATTGCTGGGCTTCTTTCCAATGCTCTTTATTACAACACAGAGAGGCCAGCATCACTCCACAAAAGTTTTTGTTAAAAACGTCAACGTTCAGAGGCATCACTCAGTACCAGTCATGCAGAGACTTTATGAGGCTGTTGTAAGAGGTATTTATTTGTACACATGCATTTACCAATTGAAAAGCTCTTTGTATTATAATGGTCTTTTTTCACAGACTGTGATGATGCATTTCCACAGTTATTAACATGGTAAATCTACAAAGTTTATGAATGATAATTCCCCTGTTTGATTCTAGCTATTCATAAAATGCCTAAAATAGCATGACCCTAACATAAGCCATATTTTATTAAATTTTTTAGTCACCAAATATAATTGTGAAACTTTTCAGCAATTTTATAATATTCACTTATATAAGAAAACATGAAAAATGTTTAGAATTATTCTGAGTGCCCTTATTAAGTATTTAGGTATTGAATGTGATGCTGGAGATTGTATAATTATTTTTTACTTTTCTTCAGTATAAAGTGTTTTATCATTCACATTTTTGTGTTGAAATAGATTAGCCTATCCCCTGTATGTCACTGATGCACTACTTCAAAGATGTGAGGACAAGAACATACACCTGCGAGTAGTCTTAGACATTGCCTGTGTTGTTGCCTCACATTTGCAGGTAAGTACCCTTTTTTTCTGTGTAAAACTGAATTATTGTTTTGAGAAAAGACATTTAACTCAAAATTATGTCATACTGTGTTCAATCAGAAATCAGGGGAGGGCATACCACACAACATCTCCTTAGTCATACCAGCATTTCATGATTATGGACACAAATTGCCCTGCCAGGTAATTCATTGACTTTATAGGGATATCAGGACAAGTTACACACATCATTCACTCCCTGTTTGGTCTCAAATTTTCTTGTCTATGCACTGCAAAACTGAAATTAGCCAGAAATGCCTAAAAATAATCTTTAACATTTTTCCAACCTGACATTTGTCTAAACTTGTTTCAGAGATGCAATGTATAAGACAACCCAGTGGAAACCGTTTATCTCAAATCTGTCTGGATCAAACTAATCACTATAAGCAGAGGATTGTTATAACCAAATTGGTTTTCTTTGTTTCTTTTTATTACCTAATTTGTATAATAATTACATTAATATAAAGTAATAAAAAGAACGGCTTTGCTTTTTTTACAAATTAAAAGATAAAATACCATAAGATCACTATAAAAACGAGGATCATGCTTCGTGTCAGTGTACAGTATGTGATATTTGACCACTTTGCTTCAATCATAGATCAAGTACAGTACCAGATGGCTTGATGGGTTTGGGCTCACAGACGGGGAAGGAATGGAAAGGCTGTGGTCTTTCCTCCAAAGATTTGCTAGAGTCACAAAGGAGATGACTCCATCTCATCGCCTTGACCTACTGACTGATGCCCTTTTGCATTATGGACGGAGGAAATCAACTGACCTAGGTGTGTCTACTGCTGTATAACCTTTCAAAATTCAGTGCTGGTGGTTCACTGTTTATACATTTTATATTTTCTGGAGTGAAGCCGATCACACACAAAATGGTAAGCATACTATAAGTAGATTAATTAAACTGTCTTTTCATAGGTGCAGCTCCTGCAAAGAGTAGACAAAGCAGAGAAAATATTGATTCTCGCTCCTCAAGAAGATATCTCTTCTGTCATCAGAGAGGCACCAGGTAAACAATGCACATAAGAAGCAGGTAACAATTAGTTGTAGATGGGAGAATATTTCATTCAATTTATAAGTGCATTTTGCACAAGAGTATTTAGGATTGATGTGTGTCTTGTTTTCTGTTATTGTTGTTGTATAGTGTTGATTTCTGAAGGAGACATGGAGAGATGGAAAAAAGCTAGCCCAACAGAAACCAATAAGTAAGGAACTGAAGTTAAAGTCTTAAATACGGTAAGAATGTAATGAACACTATTAACAAAGAAACATAAGTAACATGAAATGAATTACTTTATTAGAAGTAACATGAAATTACTGACTTTATTAGAGTGGTAGTGATGTCGTCTTTTCTTCAGACACTGTCTGTAGATGGAAAAGGGACTACATCATCAGACTGATTCAGTTCTACAAGTTCAAGTAAGAGTTTAATGTTTTTATGTAAGACTATGGTAATTACAGACGTCTTTAAAGGAAAACATTCAATATTTTACTATGTTCTTAGCTCAACTTAGATGAATTAATGCATACCTATCTTTATTCAATGCATGCACTTTTAGTCTTTGTTAAGCACTTCGTGAATGTGTTGGCATTTAGCCTAGCCCCATTCAAGTTTTATTTTGTGCCACTATACTTACTCGTCTAAATACCTGGAAGTGTTTGGTGGCTTCTAAATTCATCCCTGTTTGGAGCCATATGAATGAATGGGGCTAGGCTAAATGCTAATACATTCTAATATTCTAATAGGCGCTGTACAAAGATTAAAAGTGCACGCATTGAAAAAAGATAGGTATGTATTCATTTGTATAAGTTGAGGTAAGAACATAGTAAAACAGGGCTATTCAAATCCTACCCTGGAGGGCTGGAGCACTACAGAAGGGCTTTTCACACCTGAAATTGTTAACCCTGGGTTTTTCTAAAACCAGGGTCAACGGAATCCTGGGTTATTTTTTTCATGTTTCACACTGTTCAAACTTAACCAGGGGTTAAGAGATAACCCTGGGTATTCATAACTTGACGTTTCACACTGTGCATTCCTAAACCCTGGGTCAGGAGTCTTCAACCCAGTTTCAACACACCTGTCTGTAATTATCAAGCCTTGATTAGCTACTTCAGCTGTGTTTAATTAGTGTCATAACATTCTAACCCTGCTTCGTTTCACACTGCATGCGTTTGGCACCACAATGCGGGGTTAACACCACAAATGCGATGCTAACCCTGCTCCAGAGCAGGGTTTCATAACCCTGGGTAAAAAGCGGTGCTAACAATTACAGGTGTGAAACGCTCCTTAACCCAGGGTTAAAAGCGGGGTTTAGAATGAAGATAACCCAGGGTTAAGCGCAGTGTGAAAACCCCTAGAGTTTATGTACCATTAACCAACTGTGATCATGAAGACCTTGATTAGCTTGCTCAGGTGTGTTTGATCAGGGTTGGAGCTTAAGTATGCAGTGCTCTGGCCCTCCAGGGTATGATCTAAATAGCCCTGTAGTAAAATATTGAAAAACTGGTGTTTTCCTTTAAGTGCCTTGCTGATGTGCTTCAAAGTGTGATTATAGTAATGGCATAGTTTTGAAGGAAACTGTCACCAGTGGTTATAAATTAAAATATTGCAGGATTATTGCAAATCTTCATGTGGTGTAATTAGTAATCTATTACCACCAAGGCCTTACTTGTAACAAATGTTTGGTCAGGTGTACCACGGTAATGCTTTCTGCTTGCTAGCTACTGAACTTTTGTGCTGTACTTTTTGTAATGTGTAGATACTAGAATTGAGGACTCTGCTGAACATGGAGAAAAAAAACCGAATTGGGAGAAGATGGCAAGAGTCTGATTCAAACTTCCAGTCTACCCTTAACACTCTGGGGTCGGCTGCGGCGCGGGCGCCGCAAACTCTTTATTTTTCGATCACTCCCCAAAGAGACTTAGATAACTCTGCTGATTTTTGACATACAGATATGATTTATACATCATTTAAAACGTTAAATTGTCTAGTTTTTTTCTGTCCACTCCCAATAAAAACAGCATGTTGTGCTTTTCGCAAAATTAAGAAAATAAACATGATGCGCGTTTTGTTCTCTCTCCCTCAGTGAAGTCCTTTCAGAAACACGTCAGAAAAATGAACTGTAACTTAACGAATATTTGTCATATAAACAAAAGATAAATGTCTACATAATGCTTGGAATGTCTGCTTTTGGAAGATGTAAGTGAAATCGAAAACAAATATTGTAATTCGTTGTTAACTGTATTAGAAGAGAGAGATGTACCGTCTTTCTTCTGTTGCTTCATTATCTATAATGAGCCACGCCCCGCTTCATTGAAGAAAAGAGCAGAGATCATCCATATTCATTAGTCAACCCCACAGTCAATGGACATTCCATTCCGTCTCTGCAGCCAGCCATTCACTGCTGTGTTGAGTTTTAATCCGAGTGCTGGAAACATGACATCTACTTGTTTACTCGTGACTGTAACTAAAGTTATCTCCAGACGCGAGTGTGACTCGATCGACGTCCAAACGCACACACAAACACACAATACCTCATATTTGAAGCGCTTTGTGGTATCATTATAAAAGATGCGATTGCACACATCACATACTTGTTTACTCGCGCCTAAATCTCCAGACAGACGCGAGTGTGTGTGCTTCGTCAGTGTGACGGGATCGATGTCCAACATATAAATCCTTATTTACTTGCGGATGTGTGTCAGTATCTCCAGACGCGAGTGTTTTCTTTGTCTTCCGTCAAACAGCTGAGGCGACGGGAACGCACATACACAAACACGCGAGTCAGGAAACTCGACGCGCTTTTTGGTATTCTTATAAAATCCGCGATTGCAAACAGTACAATCCTTATTTATTTGCGTCATATCTCCGCACAGCAAGTTTATTAAACACTAGATCACTCGCATGTGCACACATTCACTGCTTTCATGATCAACACGTGAGGTAATGGCGGCGGCTGTAAACAAACATTGATAAGTTTATTACGCGTGTCCCTGGTTGTGTTTCTACTATAATGATTACAAAAACACAAATAGGAGTCCAGACAACGATAGGCAGTTGTTCTTTTGGGTTTTTTCTGCACAAAAGTAAACCTCTCGCTGGCCAACCAAACACTAACCCTGTGTTGAAGTGTGTTCATTTTACGATGGCCAAACAGTATCTTTACCAGGATTAGGCTAACATGGATTTTAAAAGGTAACTTATACTTGTGAAATGAATAGAAAATATTTCAATAGAAATATATATATATATATATATATATATATATATATATATATATATATATATATATAATGTGTTTGTGTATTTACATTATATTGAAAAGTAAACCTTATCATGGTTTTACTACAGAGGTAGTTACATTCCTGTTGAACATCCCCACAAGGCTCATTATTCAATTCTTTTGTCTCTCAGCTGTCAATCACTGATTATTCAGGAGCTTTCCCGCCTCCACGCATACAGCCTCTCTCAAGCAAAAGTGTCTTAGAAATTGTAAATCAATATCTTGCTTTATGTGATTGAGTAGGCCATATGATTTTCACATCATTTTGAAGAAAAAACTCTAGACTACTAGATCCAGTTTGGAAAGTCTTGGGAAACATGTTAAGAATGAGTTTTGTGGAGTTATATCAGTGACTTAAAAATTTTGCTTTTTCAAAAACCACGCATAAACATTTTTCTCTCAAAAATACAAACATGTACATACATGTTGATTATATGATATTGTAGCCCAGTTTGTGATGAACACAGTGTTAATGAGACTTTTGCCATTAATATGTTTTTAAGCAACTGAAAAAAGCACAAATGTCAGTGCATGTCAAAACTTCCCCAGGGCCCTAAAAACCCCTTAGACCCCAGAGGGTTAAAGATGTGGACCGTGAGCTCAGAGTCCAACTCAAAGGCTAGAACTGTATCAAGGGAGAGAGCAGTCCTCCTCCACCCGAGAAGAATATATCCAGGTATAGTGCTATAAGTGGATAAGTAGATACAATATGACTGTCACACCACGGTCTGTCCAGCAGAGGGAGACAGATAACACAAGGCCTTCTACCACTTACCTCTGATCATGATCACCTTATTGATTTCACCTGTGCCTGTTAGTAATTGTGAGTTTATAAAAGACCAAGCTTTTGTGTCTGTCTTTGCTCAGTCTTGAAATCCTTTTGTTTGATGTAAACTCTGGTCTAAGATTTATTGAGAGACTTTTGCCCAGATACTTTGTGATCTACTTGTTTGGAAACTCTTTGTAATTGGAATACTTACCTGTTTACCAGTTGTGAGGAACTACTTAATTTTGTTACCTTTTGAGAACTGTATTTTGAGTTTGTGTTTCAAGATTTACCACAAGTAAAGACTGTCTATTCCCTTCAAGTCCTGCCTCCTGTGAGTCTCTGCAACTTGGGTTCATACTGTTCCCATAGTCTAGTGGTTAGTGTTGTTGAACCTTCAATGACACATCTCGGGTTCAAGGCCCACCGGTGACAGCAAGACTGAGCCAATAAAAGATGGACCCAGCGGAGACTGAGCAGATTCATGGAGCCATTTCCAAACAAGGAGCCTTGCTTGGGACACATGAGGCTCAGCTTTAGAGGCTGACAGATGCTGTGCATCAAATTAGTGAGACATTACAACAACTCGAGTACACTTGCCTCAAGAACCTGTCACTTTACCAATTCCCGGGAACCTAAAATCCCAGCCCCCCAGCGTTATGATGGTAAGCCTGGAACCTGCAAGGGTTTCCTGACTCAAGTTTCCCTCATCTTTGAACTTCAACCTTCCACTTTTGCTTCTGATAAAGCCAAGATTGCCTACATAATTTCTTTGTTGAGTGATCGTGCCCTGGATTGGGCTTCAGCTCTTTGGAGACAACAGTCCCCCATCTGCTCGGATGTGAAAGTGTTCACTGACACTCTTCAACAAGTCTTTGACCATCCAGTCACTGGCCGTGAAGCGGCAAGAAGGTTATTAGATCTACATCAGGGACATCATGCTGTGGCTGACTATGCAATTGAATTTCGTACCCTAGCATCTGAGAGCAAGTGGGATTCTGAGGCTCTTCTTTCAACCTTCTATCGTGGTCTTTCAGAGGAGGTAAAGGATGAACTAGCCAGTAGAGATTGGGGTTCAAGTTTGGAGGATCTTATAACCTTGGCTATCCGCATCGACAACCGTGTTCGTGAGAGAAGAAGGGAACGTCACACTCCTTAAGTTACGCCTATGTTATCACACCCAAACGCTCAGGAATCTTCATCTCTCAGCCAGGCAACAGAGGAGGAACCTATGCAACTAGGAGGGACTCGTCTATCACCTAAGGAGCGAGAAAGACGCATGAGAGAAGGCCGTTGTTTCTACTGTGGAGTTTCTGGTCATATGCGCTCCTCATGTCCTCAACTAGCTTTAAAAACCAAAGCTCGCTAGGGGGTGAGGGGACCTTAGCGAGTGGAACTGCCCAGATTGACTCTCCTCACTCCCGTTTACTGTTGTCCGCTGCCCTTTCTTGGTGGGATACCAAAGAGAGGGTAATTTCGTTGAAGGCATTTGTGGATTCAGGTGCAGCAGATAACTTTTTGGATATTGACTTGGCAAAGAAAATGTGTATTCCCTATGAGACTTGCCCTTCTTCCTGGAAAGTAGAAGCCTTGGATGGCAGGCCAATTGGATCTGGAATAATCAGCTTTAAAACTGTTCCACTGCGTCTAACCATTGAATCGAACCACCACGAACTAATCTCTTTTTATCTTATTGAGTCCTCTAGAGAACCCCTGATCCTTGGTTATCCTTGGCTCCGGCTTCATAACCCCCAGTTTTCGTGGGCCTCAGGAACTCTTCTCAACTGGGGGGTTCCATGTAAAGACTCTTGCACCTCTACTGCTTTGGCCATACCTGAGAGCAAGGGGATCCTTGCTGCGGTTGAAGAGGTGAGTGACTATGTTTTGAATAATCCACTAGACCTGACTCTCATGCCGCCTGAATATCATGATTTGAAGGAAGTAGCAAGCAAACAACAAGCTACCAAGCTACCACCTCATAGGCGCTACGACTGTGCAATTGACCTTCTTCCTGGCACATTCCCTCCTAGAGGTCATTTATTTTCCCTCTCGGCCCCAGAAACTAAGGCAATGAGTGAATATGTTAAGGATGCTTTAAAGACTGGTTTCATTCGACCCTCAGTTTCACCAGCTAGCGCTGGCTTCTTTTTCGTGGCTAAGAAAGATGGTGGCCTTAGGCCATGCATAGATTACCGGGGACTCAATAAGATAACTGTTAAGAATCGTTACCCCCTTCCTCTCATGGCATCTGCTTTTGAACTGCTTCAGAAAGCTAAAATCTTTTCAAAATTAGACCTGCGGAATGCATATAACTTGATACGTGTAAGGGAGGGAGACGAGTGGAAGACAGCCTTCAGTACCCCAACTGGCCACTGGGAATACCAAGTCATGCCCTTTGGATTAGCAAATGCTCCAGCTGTATTTCAGGCCTTCATCAATGATGTCTTAAGGGAGATGTTGAACCGTTTTGTGTTTGTATATTTGGATGACATTCTAATCTTCTCCAATTCTCTACAGGAACATGTTTACCATGTCAGACAAGTTCTAAAGAAGCTGCTTGAGAACCACCTTTTCGTAAAACTTGAAAAGTGTGAGTTTCATGTGTCCCAAGTCTCCTTTCTAGGTTATGTTATCTCCCAAAAAGGCATCCAGATGGAACCAAGGAAGGTATCTGCCATTACTGACTGGCCCCAGCCTAAAACCCTCAAGCAGGTACAAAGGTTCCTTGGCTTTGCTAATTTTTATAGGAAGTTTATCCGAAACTTTAGCACAATTGCAGCTCCTATATGTGCACTCACTAAAGGCTCACCCACTCACATTCACTGGACAACTGAGGCTATGAGTTCATTTCACAGACTAAAGAGGCTATTCTCTTCCGCCCCAATCTTGGTACACCCAGACCCTGAAATACCATTTATTGTAGAGGTGGATGCGTCTGAAGTGGGCGTAGGAGCAGTGCTCTCCCAGAGATCTGTTGCTGATAATAGGGTTCATCCATGTTCCTTCTTTTCCAGAAGATTGTCTGCAGCTGAGAGAAATTATGATGTGGGAAACCGAGAGCCCCTAGCCGTCAAACTTGCACTGGAGGAGTGGCGCCACTGGCTTGAGGGGTCTAAGCACCCTTTTGTTGTATGGACAGATCACAAGAACCTGTCCTACCTACAGCAAGCAAAGCGACTTAACCCCCGCCAGGCAAGATGGTCTCTCTTTTTTACCCGTTTCAATTTTGTGATCTCCTATAAACCTGGATCAAAGAATGTTAAGGCTGACGCCTTGTCACGTCAGTATGATTGTTCCCAGATTGACCGTCCCCCTGAGTTTGTCATCCCCAGAGACCACATTCTTGCACCTGTTTGCCGGTCCATTGAGGATACAGTACGAGAGGCACTTCACGGTACACAGATTCCTGATGATGTTCCAACAGGTTGTTTGTTTGTTCCCAAGAAAACTAGGTCTGAGGTCCTGCAGTGGGGGCATGCCTCTGCCCTCGCTGGACATTCAGGAGCAGAGAGAACATTGGACTTTATTCAGCGACGTTTTTGGTGGCCAGAAATATCAAAAGAGGTCCGATCTTTTGTTCAAGCCTGTCTGGTCTGTGCACAACAAAAATCATCTAACCAGCGACCTTCCGGTCTTCTACACCCATTACCCATCCCAAAACGCCCCTGGTCCCATATATCCATGGATTTTATCACCGGTTTGCCAGTGTCAGAAGGTAACACTGTTGTTTTAGAGGTGGTGGATCGCTTCTCTAAGGCAGCACACTTCATTCCTTTACCTAAACTTCCCTCTGCTAAAGAGACAGCACTCATAGTCCTTCAGAATGTCGTAAGGATCCATGGAATTCCAGTGGACATTGTTAGTGACCGTGGTCCCCAGTTTATGTCTCGTTATTGGAAAGCATTCTGGTCACTATTTTGCTCTTCTGTTAGTCTTTCATCAGGTTTCCACCCCCAATCTAATGGCCAGACCGAACGAGTAAACCAGCAACTGGAGAAGTACCTTCGCTGCTTCACATCCCATCAACCATCCTCCTGGAGTCGGTTCCTGGTCTGGGCAGAACTGGCACACAATACATTGCGCAGCTCCTCCACTGGTTTATCTCCATTTAAATGTCAATTCGGTTTTGAACCACCATTGTTCTTCAGCCAAGAAACGGAGGTAGGAGTCCCTAGTGCTGAAAAGTTTGTCAAGCGGTGTAAAAGGACATGGGATAGGGCTTATCTAGCCTTGAAGCATGCTTCAACCCTGTATAAGAGTCACGCAGACAAGAAAAGGAGGGCTGCTCCCCACTACCGAATTGGACAAAGGGTCTGGTTGTCAGCTAAAGATTTGCCCTTAAAAGTGGAATCTAAAAAACTTGCACCAAGATTTGTTGGCCCATTCAGAATTGTCAGACGAATCAACCCAGTCACATTCCAGCTTGCCCTACCCAGATCAATGAGAGTAAGACCTACCTTTCATGTGTCTCAATTGAAACCTCTAATAACCTCTCCTTTGTCTCCTCCAGTGCCTGCTCCTCCCCCCCTCGCATCATAGAAGGTGGGCCCACATATACAGTGAGGAGGTTGTTAGATTCAAGACGTCGTGGTCGTGGTTTTCAATACCTTGTTGATTGGGAGGGATATGGGCCTGAAGAGCGCACTTGGATACCAGCCCGACACATCTTGGACTCAGATCTGATCCAAACTTTTCATCACCTGCATCCAGACCGTCCTGGGCCGTCAGGAGCCGGCCGTAAAAGGGGAGGCCCTGTCACACCACGGTCTGTCCAGCAGAGGGAGACAGATAACACAAGGCCTTCCACCACTTACCTCTGATCATGATCACCTTATTGATTTCACCTGTGCCTGTTAGTAATTGTGAGTTTATAAAAGACCAAGCTTTTGTGTCTGTCTTTGCTCAGTCTTGAAATCCTTTTGTTTGATGTAAACTCTGGTCTAAGATTTATTGAGAGACTTTTGCCCAGATACTTTGTGATCTACTTGTTTGGAAACTCTTTGTTATTGGAATACTTACCTGTTTACCAGTTGTGAGGAACTACTTAATTTTTTTACCTTTTGAGAACTGTATTTTGAGTTTGTGTTTCAAGATTTACCACAAGTAAAGACTGTCTATTCCCTTCAAGTCCTGCCTCCTGTGAGTCTCTGCAACTTGGGTTCATACTGTTCCCATAGTCTAGTGGTTAGTGTTGTTGAACCTTCAATGACATATCTCGGGTTCAAGGCCCACCGGTGACAATGACATTAGGTTTGAACTTAAAAAGGACTATAATACAAACTAATACATTCATTTTTCTGCATGCTTGTTTCCTAGCTTTGCTTCAGATGGGCAGAGCATTGCCATTAGACTCTCCCAGCAGGTAGCCAGCTCCAACAATAGACTGAGACAGGCAATAAAAGAATACAACAGCATTCAATGGTCACCGCAGATGAGCTTCTTACCTGCAACAATTGATTTTCAGGAATCATGTGATCCCTCTTGGCATGTCAACTTCTGCTTTGATGACACTGTAAGTATAATTACTTTACCCTAGTAACCACACAGCAGTCACTCTAGTAACCATCTGACAAACTAACTACCTGCACATCATATTAGAAACCACCTGGTAACATAACATAGCATTTTGTTTTCTTTTGTCTTCTAGATTGAAGAAGATGATGTTTCGAGGAGTCTAAAAAAGCGAGGGATTGATGCCTTACATATGAAGACTCATGCAAAAGCTGCTCTCATTCAATGCTTCCAACAGCTGGAAAGAAAACTACATCAAGCCATTGTGATGTTTAACCCACATGTATCAGACTTTGTTCCTGCAGACAACCCCCACTTGTGTCAGGCCCTCCCCATGCCAAGCATACAGACACTGGTATACAATGATAAGAGTAATAATTATGACAATGTGGATAAATATGATAACTAGCACTACAGATTTTTTTTTAAATTTCTAGTCTGATATTGTATTCTGTAAAAAGAATGATGTAAAATGTATAGTATATGTTGCAGCATATCTTTATGGTAGTGTAATATAATGTTCACCTTACTTGTGCAAACATGATGTTTTACTATATCTGATTTATTATTAAACGTAGGTACTGTTTTTAAGCACACATATTCACACTAGTCTGTGTGAGGACAAAATTGTGTGTTTACCATTGTGATGTTACTTATTTACAGTAATGTACAAATGTGTGTAAGGTGTTTTGTTTTTGTGTGCTAAGTTGAAATGACAAAGTATTGAATCTTGAATCATTTGAAACAAATACTGTAAAAGTTTGTAAAGAATAAAATGTTTTCCACGATGAGTTATAGTCATGATTTCAGCTATTGTCACAGCACACTTTAGAGGTTAATGAATAGTGATTAACTTAATAAATGACTTATACAATGATTTTACAGTCATAATCCACAAGACAGACTGCCACATACAGTATGTTCTTACATAACCATTATATTGGCTTGAAATTCTCCCGAACTAAGTTGATGTGGATTAATACTTTTTTCTTCCCATTATATTTAGTATATAGTTCGTTGCTATGGTGGTTGCTTTGAGGCTGCTATCACTGAAACCACGTAGCTTGCACGTGTTTTCTTTTTAAATGACATTCAACATTTTCCTACAGAAAACAAAAACTTGATAACTCTATAATATACAATATAATCATTCTGAACAATTTCTAATTCGATTTTGAGAAATTAGTTTTTTGGTAGCAGAAGGTTACGGAAGTGCATTGAAGGCGGGGTTTGCGTGTTCTGCTGTTTCGGCGTTGTGGCTAGAGGGGATACAGCAACAGCAAAATCTCGCGGATGAGCGCTGTTATTATCCTAATCCTATCCCCAAAACCTAACCCTAAACCAAACATTTCACGCGATTTAAGACAAGTTGTATCACATCTAGACAGATCCCCTGTTTACATCCGAATTCTACCCCAAACTTAACCCTAAATCCCGTAGCTGTATCCTATCTAGCAAAAAACACTGTTTCTGCTAAAATATCTTTAAAAAACAACTTTTTTTACATTTTATTAACGTAGATCATCTAGATGCAGCATAATTAATAGTTTGCCTGAACTAGGTGTTTATATATTCAGTAGATATATGTTTTTACAGCCCTACTTTGCAAACCAGAAAAACTACAATTTTAGTGCTGATTTGTATCAAGCTGCATTGCACACATGTAGGGAATTGTAGTTTTTTAAAACATTTGTGTTTTTCTTATAATTGGAGGTTGTAAATAGTAAGTTGAGAGTACAGTAAGGTGTTTAGGGGGATTGTTAACACACTTATGTAATCAGATTTTAAATATTTAATTGTTAAATATGTTTAAATACATTTTAACCATATTTGATAGAGTCCCAAGTTGTTGACTATATTGACATTATAACTGAGGTCAAGAGCTCTCATTAACAGTTTGTCCCATGTCTATAGCCACTTTTGTTGCCTAATTATAAGCCTTCAAAAATGCACCAAGGTGATATTTTAAAGGTCCGTATTTCAAAGCAGGTGCCATGTAGATTCTTTATACTGACAAATGTTAATCTGCAGGTCAAGACCTTTCTAACGATGTATTTGGCTTAGCTCTACAACAAACTTTTCATGTTCTCATTTCAAGTACACAAGCCATCTCAGGTGTAGTGTCAGAGAGCACTTTGAAGGCTCAATAAGGTTAGGGTTAGATCAAATAAAGCTGTTTGTTTGTTTCTGGCTGTGTAAACAGACCCCACACCTTGATGAATACCTGGTGTTGGCCACACACACAAACTGTGCATTTCTGTTTGGGCTTTTATGCATAGACTATCTATTTATGTTAATGCTGCTATGATAATTAAAAACATACCATTAATAAATAAGACCATAGTCTGGTGGGTAGTCATCTCCGATTGTAGGCTAGTAGATGATTATTAGGCCTATTGGTTGTCAAAACCCAGATTAACAAACATTAAACACAATGTTTGCTCAGAATGTAAATAATGTATGCTCTCTTGCATCTTTTGTAGCCTATTTATGTTTAAATGTTTTCTTTTGAGCTCAACTAAAAATGGCAAACAGGCCTATTTAGTTTATCCATTAGAGCACCATTTCCCTCCTTCCAAACCTGTCACTTTGAGAAACTGAATGCTTCTGCTATGTGTACAGTATAGGAAGCCTATGTATTGTTTCATGTTCCTTCTTTCTAAGCAGAAAGACAGGCCTGAGCAGTATGCAAACTATATCATGAATGTATGTGGATCAGGTGTGTCAGTCCAGTCATAACAATTCTGCCCATATAAAAGTACTAAAGTAATTTATAGTAAATACCCATACTATAGTAAAGTGTAGTATACAGTATATATTATTTAAAACTTTGTTAATGAATGCTACAGCATACTGTAGAGTAATAAAAACACTTTAAAAACAGATGTGTTAAAACAACACAATCAGTTTTATTATTGTAACACCACATTTTGTTACTTGTGTTGTCACTTTAATTTTAACACAAAATGTGAAATTACTTAATCATTCCAAAAAATTCCTTACAACTGAGCATAGCCAGTTTTTTAACTCATGATGTGTTTCTGGTCTCGATTTGTTTGTATTACTTTCAATTCATATATAAATATATATTTCTGTCATGATGGTTCTTTTCATAACATTAAATGTGATAATAGAGATTTGCTTAAACTTTATCTGTACAATGGAGGAAAATCACTTTGATAAAGCAGATACACATAACATCATCATCCCCATCATCGTTCATAGCAACCATTATATTTAAATTGTACTGTTCTGTTGTATATCAAAGTATCCACAAGTATCACTACTGCTCTGACATAAACCAACTTTTCGATATCCAATTTGCCAAATACCGCTCAGTGACAGCAAGACTGCGAAAAAGAAGTGAAAGTTATGTAAAATATTTAATCATAACATGAAATCGAACTTTGACTCACTGTATTGAAAAGTATGGTTAGGCCCTTGCCAACACCCAACCATACCGAACCATTGATAAAAGATGAAACAATAGGCTACTTATCATTTACAACCTGTGGCCTAAATTCAGTACAATAGATATTAATTGGTCCCCAAATGTCCCAGGTAAAGGGACCACACTTATGGTGCCAACAAATGACAACAATAAATACAAATTAGAGTGAATGAAAAATCTGTTTTATTATAAGTGTTATCATTACAATAAATTAGCATGAAAAAGATTAAATGGCACCTAATACATAAAAAAATGTGTGTGTGTGTGTGTGGGTCATGAACAAAGTAAAAACAGCTCAAAGTTAAAACATAAAACATCTTGTGTAACTAGCATGTTTCCTATGATGCAGCGCTACAGGCTGTTTGCATTGTGTCTTGACACTGGCATTTAAGGCACATGTTTTTTTAAAACCACATGCAGTGTGTGACCATGATTGTGACACTGTGCACTGTGACCATGAACGCCACTTCTTTGAAGCATTCTTCTTCCTGTCATCGAAAGGACGCGGCAGACACAGCACAAATTTCCTCCATCTATCAAAACAAATATATAAGTCAAGCCAGTTAGTTGAATTAATACTCATGAGCATATTTTAAGTAACATTTCAAAGGCAGTTTATTCATTTGTAACTATTGTCAAATTAAAATGTGGGTATTGCTGACTCTCAATCATAAGATACAAGCAGGTCAACAAAGAAGAATTCATGGGGCAAATTTCAGAAAGCGGAAACAAGGAAAACTCTGGGTTTTCCATTTCAGAAATGTATGTAAATCAAACATGATTAAGAAGAATCATCAATTTAAAAAATCTCACCACCACTTTAACATAACTAACTGTAATGCCATAACTCATACAGTCGTAGGTTGGCCTGTTCTAGCCATTCATAGGCTTGTACACGGGAACATCATCATTTTAAAAGCAATTGTTGGTGTGCTCACCTACTATCTCTGTTTGTAATTTAAGACAATGTCCTGGACAACACCCTTTAAGATGTTTTTATACATTAGGTCCCAAATGTATGTACAGAACTCTGTTTATGTATTCTGCACGTTCTGCCAGGAAACTGCCCCTTGAAAGACTTACAAAGTGAATCTAGTTTAATGCTGTTAGATCCTAAATGAAAAATTTGGAGGCAGATTTGTCACAATGTGTTACTGTGTAGTGGATTGTTTCCCTTTTTAAATGTTTTGGTCTATGGTTCTGTTCCAATATCTGTTCTTGTTAAAGTATTGTAATCTGTTGAAACTACCTGTTTTTATACATGTTGCTGCCTCCAAACCAGGTCTACTTGGCCTGGTCTACTATAAGGAAGAGCTTATTATTCACAATGGGACATACAAATCACCACAATGTGAAAAGATACCTTAATCTGCAGTCATCACGGTAGCTACAGTAGTGGCTGTTTCTGAGGACTTTTCTTCCAGCTCTGTAGAACATTAAACATAATAACAACATTCTTAATACAACATTTGAATCTAAATTACAAATTCATAATGCAATGTGTCAACATTTATACTGTCAATAGTTAATTAGAAAATTGTAGGTTAAATACAGATACAGTACCATTCATTGTTTGCATCTAATTATCAACAGCCAATTCAAAGTGTAAAATTATCAGAATACCAACCATATAGACCATTTTGCAAGATGTAAACAATACTGGTCCAGAAACACTTCCTGTTTCAGTTTGTAACCGTTTTCTTTATTTCACACATAAAGAAAACATCTTAAAAATGTTTCTTTAACTTTGTCATTAAGTTTTCTATGTCCTGTTGGTTGTATTTTATCCCAACGTTAATGTTGTGTTAAAGGGAACCCCGATTATTAAGACAAATAGGCCTAAATATGCTACAATCGCTCTCTCCTACAAAATGCATAATTATAAGTACATAAAATATTTTTGTTATTTAAAAAATCTTCACAGTGTTTTACGGAATCTGAGCTGTGAAGGCAGCCATTATTTTCGCGCGCGCAGTGCATTCTGGGTCGATGACGTGTATAGGTTGCGTTCAGAACAGATGGGTAGGCTGTAAACAGTAGCTACATCCTAAACGTGTATATGATGCCACATTGTGCAGCGTTTGGTTGCAATTTTCAATCCAAAGGAAATAAGGGGAGTGATGTAAGCCTCCACTGCTTTCCAAAGGAGAAACAAATACGAAAAGAGTGGGAAGTTGCTTGTCACTCTGATCCGGAATACAGTGCAAGATCATCTGAGTTTTCTCAAAGCACCCAGGGATCACAAGCTTCAAGTAACACACATAGAGAAAATAGGCTTTTTCTAGTTTTTGAGGAACAGTTAAACCAATTGCTTCAGCGTTGTGTAAAGTGTGGCTCCCTGATTGTGCAGGAAGAAGTAAAAGAGCTAAAAAATGAAGGATCACAGTTGACACTAGAGCTCACATGTGCTAACAGCTGTAGTTACAGATGGCAGTCTCAGCCTACTCTGAGTGGGACTAAAGGGACAGGAAACCTGCTTTTAACAGCATCAGTTTTCTTCAGTGGCATTCATTTTGCTAAATTTGAACGTTTCTGTAGTAACATGAATCTCAAAACAATAAGTGAAGACACATACACATCACTGAGGAAGAAGTTTGTGTTTCCTGTTGTTGAAAAAACATGGATTAAAGAGCAGAGTACAGTGTTAACTAACATGAAATCACAAGAAATTGTTGAAGTCTGTGGAGATGGCCGGTGTGACTCTCCGGGGCACTCAGCCAAATACTGTACATACACTTTTTTAGATGCACAGAGTGAAAGGGTTGTGGACTTCAAGGTAATAAGCTGCACTGAAGTGTCGAGCTCTAATACCATGGAAATAAAAGGTTTTAAAGATGCTCTCAAAACCATAGAAGACAATGGAGTGAAGGTCTCAACCATCTCCACTGACAGACATCCACAAATTGTCAAAGAAATGAGGGTCAATAATTCAGAAAAATGCCATCAATTTGACCCTTGGCATGTGGCGAAAGGAGTGTCCAAAAAATTGGCAACTGAAGCTAAGAGAAGGGAATGTGAAGGCCTGGGACAGTGGATTCCATCTATTATAAATCATTTGTGGTGGAGTGCACAAACTTGTGAGGGTAATGCTGAAGTGTTGAAAGAGAAATGGATATCTGTAATACACCATGTTACCAACCGACACGACTGGCCAGGGAACAGGCACTATCACCAATGTGCTCATGAGCCCCTTGATGAGATGAACCAGAGAAGAAAGCTTTGGTTAAAGCCAGGATCTGAAGCCCACATTGCACTTGTGAAGGTTGTGAAACACACGCGGCTTTTGAAAGACCTGGATCATCTGACAAAGTGCATCCACACAACAAAACTAGAGGTATGATCAAATACAGATATATTTAATATTATGCTATGCATTATGATGTGAGTCACATATTTTAATAGTTTCATTTCAAATTCAAATTTGTTTCAGGTATACAGTATCACTCCATGTACCTGAAATACCTCCCAAAGAGAACACATTTTGGATATGATGTGATGATCCATGCCTCCATGCTTGCTGCTCTAGATCATAACAACAATGTGAACAGGGAACAGGTGTGTGAACTGTAATAAATCCTATCATTTGCAAGCACAATGGCTGCGTTACACTTGGCATTAACATGTGACCTGTATCTGGATGTTGTCCACATACACATTGAAAAGACAAGTGTAAACGTGGTTCTGGTCAGAATGGTATCCGTTAAATGTGTCCAGGTTTGGAGGTAGTCGAAGGATGCATTGTAATCATATCTCAGTGTAGATCCCGCTGCCCAGTCCCAAAACATGCTGTCAGAAATAATGGCCAGACGCAGTTTACACAATAAATTAAACTTATTTGGAACTTACAAGAAACGTCAATATTTAAAACACTTTATTTAGACTTAGAATAATCGTCAATATGTCAAACGCTTTATTTAAACTTACATGATATTGTGTGTGTAATTTATAGTGCTGGGCAAAAGTTAATCGCAATTAATCAAATTTCAAATACAAGTTTGTTTTTACATTATAAATGTGTGTGTACTGTGTATAATTTCTTGATATATAAAAATACACACATATGCCTGTATTTTTATACTATATATATAATTAAATTGAAAAATTAACCTACACATACATTTGTGTGTATTTATATATATATATATATAAAGTAATTATATATATGTCCTGTTGGGCTAATGATCAGATCATGGTGATCGCATGTTAATGTCAAGGGTAAATAGCCTTTGTGACACTGGATATTGCACATCAAAGTGTTCCTATAACACCTTGTCAGTTGTTCATATTTCTGTTTATGAACAGGCTGTTCTTCAAGATGGGGAGAGTGTTGGTGAACCTAAGTTCAAAATCTCATGGAGCAAAGTCCACAAGACATTCAGAGCAAGACCAGTGCTTGTTGAAAAGAACTACAGCTACATGGCAGTAATGATTGCAGATGTTCTCTCCTCTGTGTTGGATTCAAAACAAGTCTTAGTTGAAATTGTTAGGAATGACAGAACTCAGAGATCCCAACGCAGAGATTTTATTTCACAAAATGTAGAGGAGACAAACACACAATGGATTCAGGAGGATGGAGAAAACACTAATGACAGTCAATATGTATAGTAGAAAACTCTCTGTGTTCGTGTGTGTGATGAAGAGGTGAAGAGATAACTCAAGTGAGTCGAACCACGCGATCCTCTTGTAACGTCACAATGTGGGAAACACAGCCGGGCTGTAGGACATCCACAGAGATGTAAACACTGACGAAATCCTGGCGGGCACGGAGAGAGATTCCTGGCGGGGCACAGAGAGAGAGAGTTAGGCTGACGGAGTCTTCAGCTGACAAAGCGCTGGACAGCGCACGCTACTGGTCAGCACAAGCCGTGGGACAGCGCTCGGAGAGCCACTGATGTAGAGAGCGCAATACTCGACTGTGCCACACAATTCGGGAACCCAGACTGCAGTGATATGCAGTAAACCAGCAGAGATGGAGGACGAAGACTGGAAACTATATCCACAATAGCGTGACAACGGGGCGGGAAATATAAGGGGCAAAGGTATCAGATAGCACAGATATAAATCAGAAAACTTTCAAGCAAGACAGGACAGGAACTAGACAAAGCTAGCGGGCACGGACATACAAAGACGAACTTGCAACGAGACACTGAAAACACAGGGAATATATACTGAACAGATGAGGGGAAAACAAGCTACAGGTGAGGATGACACAATGAGGAAATCACACATGAAAACAGTACACTAGACTAAACAAGACATAAAAAACAAAGACTAGAGGAAGCAAGGGAGCAGGGAAAAATGACAACACCCAATGACAAGAGAATACAAGGGAGTCACAAAAAGTCACAAGACACGGGAAAAACGTGGTCTAATATGACAATACCAAAACCACGTTCTCCCACACAAAACATTGTACTGTTAGGACCCTGCCATACAAAACTAGATATAATTACCAACAAGATTATGGCAGAGTCCTAACAGGACCCCCCCCTCAAGGGACGCCCCCTGGCGGCCCTCAAGGAGAGACACAGGACAAGACAGACTGGACACTGGACAACATCCACGAAAACATCACAAAGACCAATAGAGGAAGACAAAACAGAACAACTAGAGGGTTAGGGTGGGACAACAAAAACAACAAACAAGGGAGGGGGGGGCGGGGGAACAACAACGTTCACAGGGGGGGAAGGGGTGGGACTGGGTACAGGGCGAGCCTTCTGACCCCGGGGAGAAGCTGAGGGTTGGGTGCGTGGAGGCCGGGCAGGCCTAACGGGGTTCTTAGGGGAGGAAACAGCTTGGGGCAGGTCAGGAAAAACAAAGTCTGATTTTGAAGGCTGAGGGGAAACAGGAACAGTGACAGGGGGCGCTGCGACCAGCAGCGGAGACCACACAGGAACAGACACAGGGGCCGCTGCGGACGGCAGCGGAGACGGGACAGGGACAATGACTGGAGGTGCAGCGGGCGGCTGCGGAGACAACAAAGGGACAGAGACAGGGGCCGCTGCGGACGGCAGCGGAGACGAGACCGGAATCATGACAGGGGAGGCTGCGGACGGCAGCGACGATGAGACAGGGACAATGACAGAGGACTGCAGCGGAGGCTGCGCAGACGCCAGAGACTGCAGCGGAGGCTGCGCAGATGCCAGAGGCTGCAGCGGATCAGGGGCCTGAGAGGTGGCAGCAGGCTGCAGAGCCGAGGAACCCTTCTTCCTCTTCTTTTTCTTGGGACGCGGAGCAGAGAACGGGGCAGGTGGAATGAGCGCCGTGGTGGGAGAGGCAAGATCCGTGGAGGACCCCCCGGACGCCGACTCCCACGAGATCCTCCTCTCACGCTTCCCTCGAAGGCTGACTGGCGGGGCGGAGCTTACCGGACACGACGTGGAAGGCGCAGAGCTCTCCTGAGTCATCACCCCGACAACACAACCCTCCGGGATGGGTGGCAAAGGGACAGAATGAGTGGTGACAGTAGAATCCCCTGGCTCTTCACGGTTCATAAGATACTCCACTGTCTCCGGGAAGGCCAGGGGTCTCAGGGTCCTTTGCTCTGCCGCAGTGAGGGGCTTGTCGAGGCAGCTGTTAAATATGACTTTTAACTCTGCCTCTTTGAAACCGGAGTATTTGGCAGCCCTCAAAAAGTCCATCGCGAAGTCCTTCACATTAGCCCCCTTCTGCCGGAGGCCGAACAGGACATGCGCTTGGTGACTTCTGTAAGCAGTCCAGGATGGGTCCATCTCCGCGGGATCCATTAGTGGCAAGTTCGTCCTGTTAGGAATGACAGAACTCAGAGATCCCAACGCAGAGATTTTATTTCACAAAATGTAGAGGAGACAAACACACAATGGATTCAGGAGGATGGAGAAAACACTAATGACAGTCAATATGTATAGTAGAAAACTCTCGGTGTTCGTGTGTGTGATGAAGAGGTGAAGAGATAACTCAAGTGAGTCGAACCACGCGATCCTCTTGTAACGTCACAATGTGGGAAACACAGCCGGGCTGTAGGACATCCACAGAGATGTAAACACTGACGAAATCCTGGCGGGCACGGAGAGAGATTCCTGGCGGGGCACAGAGAGAGAGAGTTAGGCTGACGGAGTCTTCAGCTGACAAAGCGCTGGACAGCGCACGCTACTGGTCAGCACAAGCCGTGGGACAGCGCTCGGAGAGCCACTGATGTAGAGAGCGCAATACTCGACTGTGCCACACAATTCGGGAACCCAGACTGCAGTGATATGCAGTAAACCAGCAGAGATGGAGGACGAAGACTGGAAACTATATCCACAATAGCGTGACAACGGGGCGGGAAATATAAGGGGCAAAGGTATCAGATAGCACAGATATAAATCAGAAAACTTTCAAGCAAGACAGGACAGGAACTAGACAAAGCTAGCGGGCACGGACATACAAAGACGAACTTGCAACGAGACACTGAAAACACAGGGAATATATACTGAACAGATGAGGGGAAAACAAGCTACAGGTGAGGATGACACAATGAGGAAATCACACATGAAAACAGTACACTAGACTAAACAAGACATAAAAAACAAAGACTAGAGGAAGCAAGGGAGCAGGGAAAAATGACAACACCCAATGACAAGAGAATACAAGGGAGTCACAAAAAGTCACAAGACACGGGAAAAACGTGGTCTAATATGACAATACCAAAACCACGTTCTCCCACACAAAACATTGTACTGTTAGGACCCTGCCATACAAAACTAGATATAATTACCAACAAGATTATGGCAGAGTCCTAACAGAAATGTGCAATATGTTTTATTTTGAATTCTACTGAAGCACACATAGTACTTTAAACAAACATTTACCGGTATTTATAATTGGAGTACATGCAACATTTTTATTTAAACACTACACATTTGGTATGATACGCTCTTTTGTTGCAAGCATAGCTTGTGCTCTTGCCAAAAGGCATTGAAATGTAAACTATCCAGCTATATGTTATTAAAATCCCTCCACGCCTCATCTACTTCTGCATTATCATTGTCTTCATTTTCAAACCCTGTATAAATTCCATTTTGTTCAGAGTAGACGTTTCTTATTTTGTTAACCGCACATGATGGAATGACTCTGCGTACTCTTCTCCCTAGCCAGCCATGCATCCACCATGTAAACTGACGATATGCAGCATATCTGTAAGACCTTAAAGGCAGAAATTTGAAAAGAATTATCCTATTACGTTATGAAATGGTAATTTAAGATGTTTGTCATAACCAATAAAAAACTGAAGCCTTCACTGAAAGTGCACAATCCAGGTAACTTTTTTTCACTTTTTGTAGGCTACTAGGCATACTCGGATAACCATGTTCACGTTTTACTTGCCTATTAGTGACCTGATTACGATTTGGTAGACCAGCATTATGGCGGTCATGAAGGCTGACGAGGGCTGCCCATAAAACATCTGTATTGAGGCAAACTGCATTAAAGTTGTCGTGTGCTGTGATACACGGATTATCTGTAAATACAATCAAAGCATGTTGTCATAGCCTTTTGCAATGTTCTTATCAGAATCACAATTCGCTTTATTGCCACAGGTTTATGCAAACAAACAAGGAAGTTGACTGAAAATATTTTCTCTAACAGTGCAACACTCACTTAACATATAAAGAATAAAATCAAAGCTCAGTATGAAATCTAATAGTAATAAAAAAATAAAGTATGGAGTATAACAATACTATAAAATTTTGAAATGTATTAAAAATATGGTAACACTATTTTATAGTGTTCATGTTACATGTAGCCTACTTACCATAGTAATAACAGTAAAATATGCATAATTACATACAACTAACCCTCAACCTAATCCTATGCTAAGTACATGTAGTAGTTACTTAATATTACTCCGTACTTAAATGTTTAATTACACTGTAACAATGACACCTAAGTGTAACCAAATATATAATAATTTGAGAGAAAAGGAATAGTCCAAATCACTATAGTAGGGGAGAGCAGAAAAACTTAATTTGAAAATCTCCTCACATTTAAAAGCAATTTACTTTTATTTTGAAAAACTGAGAAGTGAGACTTCAGGATGTGTTAGAGCACTAAATAACCTGTAGATTGATCGGTACTTGAACAGATGTAACGACAAACACAACGCGTTATACGAAAAAATGATCGCTTTTGGAATTTACTTATCATGGTTGAAAACACCTTTCTGGATCTACACGTGGAAATCGGTGAGTAAATAACGCGATATTTGTCAGGTCTTTCAAGGGTTTTGTGCTAAAGATGCTGTCATAGTTTGGGATGCAAATGTTATCAGGGAGAAAATCGCTATGTTATTCTCGTCCCACGTTACTTTTGCCACGGTTCTCCACAAAATTGAAGTTGTTAAATATGTAGTGCAAGGCAATTCAGTGCAATAGTAATTATTAATAACAATATCGTGATTGAAAGATTTTAAATGTACATGAGATGAGCTGAACAGTGTCGACTTTGTTCAGTGTAAGGGGGGAGAGGGTCTTTTTCTGCGTTCAACATAGTGACTGCTTAGGGAAAATAAAGCAAGACGGCGTTAGGCTTATTAAATTATTTGTACTGATAGTACGATTGCCTGATCTAGCCTATACTTGGCCTAACGTTACCCTGGACAGCTGCTGACAAAAAGTGAAGCTCTTTACAGCAAACGCTCTCGTTCTCGCTTGGCATTGGCAAGCAGTTGCCGCACAGACACCATCTGTTGTGCCCAACTCTCGCTTCCTCAACTCTCTGGTAATCTTCAGGCCTATCGTCTTCCGCGCTATTCTCGGGATTTAGGCCTACGGTGAGCTCGGGTTCAAACTGAAAAGGCTGAACGGCAGACTTGTTCATTTCTCTAATCGGTACTGTCAAAACCGGTCAAACTGCTGCAATCCATTGACAGTACGCAACCTTTACACGTCACTACCCAGAATGCACTGAGACGTAAATAACAATGGCGGCCTACGAGTGAACGGATTTTTGTCTTTTTTTAATAAAAACAAAACCATTTGAAATGTTTTGGTATCACCCTTTTACAGCTGACACCCACGTTAATCTTAAAAGGCCAACATGACGCACTAGTCGGGGTTCCTTTTAAAAAACTGATACGGGAAGTGCTTCTGGACCAGTGTTGTTTACATCTTGCAAAATGGTCTATAAAAGATGTTAAATGTCACCTGAAAAAATATTGTATATATAAATTGTAATTTTCAAACAAGTGAGCTTTTCTCTTTGTGTCCAATATCAATGGCAGACTTTTCAGAAGAGTAGTTTTAATTAAGCTTGAACTTAAGCAATACCATTCAAAATGTATTACAATGAAAAGAACTAACATTTTCACACATGGCCTCTAAACGTTCTGGGCAACATCTGCTGTGTCTGTTGATTTGAAGATGTTAAACTATCACACACAGATTTCATCTTTTGATTTGATTATTGTTTCGATAATGTGTACAGTGGTGAAATGTACAGTGTAATGACCACAATTACATATCTAGTAAACTATGCTTCTTAAGTTTAATGTTATATATTTATTTAAAGATAAAATAAAAACAACTCAGCGTACCTTCTGCGTCCATCGCCTATGACATTCCTTCTGCTTTGTCAGTGGAGTTGCATTGTGCTGCATCTAATTATGTATAGGGAAAAAAGAAACACTTAAGGGCGATATATAGTCGTGCGTAGGTCCTACGGCGTAGCAGCGACGGCGTAGGTTCCGCGTCGGTTTTCATTTATACTTGTGCGTCGCCGTCCGCGTCGACGTGCAAAGACACGCGAAACCGCTGGTTGGCAGTAATCACGCGTGTAACCACAGTAGCAGCAGAAGTCACAGAAGAAGAAGCTAAGCAAGTAAACCCACAAACGAAGAAAAAATAGCAACTTGTTGTGTATAATTTGAGAAGACCAGCAATGATGTAAGTAAATAAACAGCGACTTATGTTGCAGTTTGAGTTAAATCACTCCTCAACTTGGCTCATCTTTGTTTTCACCGTCTCAAACGGAAATACCTATGACGCAGTTTTTTTTACCTGACGGGAGGGGTTTTGGTGGACCAATCACAGCGCTTACGGTCCGCGTAGAGCCAACGCGCTGTTAGAAATTTTGTGAGGTGCGCGTCAGGCTACGCAGAGCTACGCACAGGCTACGAATAGCCTACGCCTTAGCTACGCCGTAGGACCTACGCATGACTATAAATCGCCCTTTAGAAGCATAACAAATAACTGGTCTTTCTGCATCACACAGCAGTATTAATAGAGAAATATAATTTTATAGATAAAATTCAACTGTTGCCAAGGGCCATCACAATCACTAGTCAAATTCAACTAAACAGCTATAGGATATTCTGGAGAGGGGCCTTTTTAGAAAATGTGTCCACTGAAATGAGGAAACTGCAACTAAGAAATAGTGTTACATACAGAATCTATAACCTGAATCTGTTTCAATTGAATAACATTTAATTTTTAAAGTGCCAATTCATAACAAATTTCCCTCACACAGCACTTTTCAAACAGAGTAGGCCTAGACCATACGGTACTCTTTATATTATTAGGCTACAAACTCTCAGAAAAAAGGTACATGAAGATACAAAAGTTGACATTGGGGCAGTACCTTTTCAAAAAGTACACTTTTGTACCTAAAAGGTATACATTGGTACCGCCAAGCTACATGCTGGTACCTCATAGGTACACCTAAATGGTACATTTTAGCACCTTTTTAAAAGGTAGTGTACCAGTGACAAAAAGGTACAACTTTTATACCTTTTTTTTCTGAGAGTGGAGTGGCAACTTCCTTTTAATATGCAGCAACCTCATGCAGAACCATGGTTCAGAATGGGCAGCCATTTGCCTCGACTGGTTGGGGTGAGGAGACATGGAGAAATACAGTGACCCACACTCTAAAATGGCTGGGTTCAAAAATGTTGGGTAAATATTGGACAGAACACACTACTGGGTTAATATTGACCCAATGCTGGGTTGTTTTAACCCAACTGCTCCGTTATTATACCCCATGGTTGCATAACAACAATCCAGCATTTGTTCTTTTCAATATTTACTCATTATGAGTCAAAACTTAACCCACCCAGTTCTGCACTATACAAAGACTCACATGTAGGCCCATATTATTGTTTAGTTAACTTTTTTTCCCACTTTGCATAGAGCCAAATTATCTGCCGAAACACAGGTGGAGAAACACAACCACTGTTAATCTCACTTACTGATTTCAAATGAAATCATCTCAGCAGCTTGCAAAATGGCCTCCAATTGCTTCCTTCCACAATAGGATGGCTTTTTGAAAGTAAGGCTGTTGGGCAGTCCTGCAACTTTAACTGTCATGCCTTGATTTACCAGGGGAGCCTTCCAGTACCTCCGGCATCCTCTGAAAGACACGGGCAAACACATGTATGTACATGTTACACATTGTAACACAGTCGGACAATTGTGACTCTCCCATCCTGTTAATAGCTAGTGTATTGGCTGTAAACAGTCATTTTGGTAATGTGTCATAATCGTATGGTTGATGGACACAAATAAGTTATTGATTTGATAATAATGCCATGAAAACATGAAGGTAAATTAGGTTATCAAGACTTAAAAAGTGTTTGAACATATGCTTCCTATAATTTTGGTTAAACAGATCTTGCTCTTTTCTCAGCAGTACATTGATCTCAACTCTGGTTCTCGGTGTTGCGGCTGAGGAGCTGGCTACAGATGTAACAACAGACAACAATCAATTTTATAAAACTATTATGTTTATTAGCACTATTACGGACCTGAGTCCATTTCTGTGGATATATGGATATTTTGTATAACCAATATTACCTTTGAAATGCAGTGCAAAGTTCAATGTGTCTGTTAAGTCCAGGAAATCGCTCGTTTGGTCTTCTTTTTCAATTGAAAAAAAATTGGAAATAAACATGTTAAAATAAAGTGATTGAAAGTACGGACTTGGAAATCTATGAACAGATAAAAATATACATTTATTAAAGCAACTTAAGTGTAAATAAAAAATTAACCAAATGAAGAAGAAAACTGAAATATAATTAACTTTACCAGTGGAGGATTGAACATTTGTAGAATTTCTTCAGCCTCTCTGGTAGCTGCTCCAAATTCAGCATTGCCAGCTTTCATTTCAAGATGCTTTGAAATAGTTGCAGCTTCCTGGCATAACTGGTCAAAACCTGAAGATGCCATATTGATGAAAAGAAAGAATGCAAAGAGAAATAGGCAAAACAAACTGAAAGAGGGACAAACAGAGAGAGGGGGGAGAGTGAGAGAGAGTGAGTGAGTGTGTGTGTATACGTAGGAGAGTAGGGCTGTGCTAAATAATCGTCTGCGATTCTCATGCGTGTTTCATCAGTAAAGCCGGTTCCGTGATTAGAAGTAAATCGTCATCAGCTGCTTTCAGATGGAGCGGCATTTACTACACAGACTCGTAGTTCACAGAGAAGCTAGGCAAAACCAGGTTTAAAATCGAGGAAAATCGACTCCGACGATTTGCCTAGCTTCTCTGTGAACTACGGGTCTGTGTAATAAATGCCGCTCCATCTGAAAGCAGCTGATGACGATTTACTTTTAATCACGGAACCGGCTTTACTGATGAAACACGCATGAGAATCGCAGACGATTATTTTGCACAGCCCTATAGAAGAGTGAGTTGGAGAGTGAGTGAGTTAGTAGGAGAGTGAGTTGGAGAGTGAGTGAGTGAGTAGGAGAGCTTTTGCAAGGGATGGCTCTTAAAAGAGCCGTTGGTTTAAATGTTGCGGAGCGTGTAGATGGAGGAGTATGAGATGTATGTGAAGAAACTGCAAGACAAAAAAAATGTGAATTACACATTTTGGATATTTTTAATTCTTTATTTGCTAAACATTGTATGAGTATAACTATTTACAACAAACCCCAAGATCCGCCCACTATCATAAGACTATATAATAAGATAAATAAATAAATAAAACGGCAATATAATAAAACTGACCAAAAAAGAAAGATCTGAATGTCTAAAGATTTCTGAATTGTACATCAAATGTATTAAAAGCATGTTGTTGGTGTTACTGTTTTTACTATGTATAAAAAGGCTGAACTACTGTGGTAAAAGCATAAGGTTTGCTGTTACTGTACTACAAAATACCACAGTAGAAGTAGACTAACTGCCGTAAAAACATGGTACGATTTGTGTGCTATAAACACAAAATACCACAGTAGAAGTACTTTGGTAGTTAATTCCAAAAATATGAATATAATAAAACGATCTAGGATCTGTCACGTTATGTTAATGGTGACTAACATAACGTGAATAACTTTTAATCACACGCTAATCAATCACTCAATGCTTAATTATGTGTTGTGTTGAACTTATTTGGAACAAAAAGAAAGAATGTAATATAGATGACCAATACAATTCAGAGTACATTTAGAAGCCGATCTGGATTAAAAAAGAACATATAATGAATTTAATATCGAACAAACAGACACTTTATAGTATACTCACCAAGATGTGGCGACGTTTGTAAACAGATGATAAATATCGCGATGATGTGCGAACGAGATTTGGGTCACGGCAGGGGCGTAGCCACAGGTGTGCCGGAGTCACCCACAGTAGCACACCTAAAATGGATGCAGAATATTTATTTATAGTTTCAAAAAAATGTTTTTAATAAACTTGGGCTGTTGTTGTTTACTTAGAATATATATATATATTTTTAAAATCAAGCCTTTCACGCGTAAGTTAAAAAAAGTTTATCTGACCCCTTGTGTCCATGGCGACGGGTCATGATTGTCACGTGACACACCGCAACAACAAAAATGTATGCTATTACTTTTATTTCGTTTTTCCTTTTTTTAATTAAAAATATTAACTAACTTGCTTACCATGTCAACTATCTGATATTCCAATCCTTCGTTTAAAGATCTTTATAAATTATCTTGATCTATAACGAGATGAGTCCTGTCCACCAGATTTACAGCACCTGAATTCCCCAGCGTTTATCTTGCCTGCTTGTGACACACGCAGATTTTCAGATGCACACCCAGAGGTTTCTTTCTGGCTACGGGTCACGCTTCTTGAATGCGATGAAAAAATCGTATGGTATAGTACGATTTAATCTAATCGTATTAATGCGCACGAAATCCCTGCAACACAGGGCTGTGTTAAATGCGATGAACTAATCGTACGATTTCGTACGAGCCAGCTCGTATGATTTCATACGATATAGCCACTTGGTTAAATCGTTTGAATTATTACGAATTCGCCGTGAGATAGGGTTGGTGTTTTTAGATAATGGTAAGATGTAGGTATTAACTTAGTATTAAGACAAAGGGTGCTACAGTAGAGATGCTAAAGGTAGCTGCTTGGGTACTTATAGGAACATTTGTTGTTGCATTTTTTTATGTTATAAAAATTTGAGGTCCAGCGTATACACCGAATATAGTATATACAGTATATAATTTCTTGTATCCACGACAACCATGCAAGGATGCTTACTTCATTGCCACCCCTCATAGTTCTCATGCCACCCCAAAAATAATTTTCTAGATCCGCCCCTGGTCAGATGCACAGAATTATTATTTTCATTACTAGTGTGTATGTTATGTAATTACTGTTCTTGTTTTTAGGTCGTTAGAAAGATTAACCAGGTACCAGACACACTTACCTGCATGACCCATCACCCAGGCTTTAAACCAGTATGCCTGAATATGTATTCACTAAAGAATGCATTAAATATCTACAGAGCTGATTATGGTCCCCTGAGACTGAGGGGAATAGAACAGTAAGATTCATATTATGTCATAGAAGTCTTACAATTACTGTGTTTTCAGTAAAATAACTTTTTAATCAAGACACTACAAGTAAAAGTAAACACACGGTAACACTTTATTGTCTTAAAAATATATTAAAAAAGCAGCAATCTTTTATAAGTTTTATTAAAAATTAACAAAATATAAAAACACTGTAAATTACAACAATAACTTAAAATAATGCAATGCCTCTGACTTTGTTTATATCTTTTACTTTAGGCGTTACAGGCACTTGGCATACAGAAGTTTTGTGAGCTGGTGCTGGGGCTATCTGGGAAGGAGTAACAGGGTTGTTATCCCATCTTGCGTCGTCCAAGATTTAGACCTCCCCTTGACTGAACCGCGATTTACATCTTGAGATGGCTTCTTCTATGGAGGGTCTCTCATACTGGGATGAGAGTGTTTCTGGGACCTTGATTTTGTCAATCTCCTCCATGTAGGGAAGAGGATCAAGGATCACCTTTTCAAACAGGAAGTCCATCAGTCTGTAGACATAGCCTGTAAAATAAAAATGCATGTGTGATATAATTTATTATTTAATAATTGTTTTTTTATTCACTTTGTGTGTGTGTGTGTGGTTTACGAGGACATGAATAGTGTATAATGACATGTTTATTATGCTATAAAGGTGGTTTACGGGGACACAGGCAGTGTCCCCATAAACGGAAAAGCTAAAAAAAACATACTAAATTGTAGTTTTTCATAGATTAAAGACTGGCAACAGGTTTTTGTGACATTGGGGTTAGGGACTGGGGTAGGTAAGGGGAATAGAATATAACAGTTTGGACAGTATAAAATGCATTGCGTCTATGGAGATGTCCCCGTAAACCACATACACCAACGTGTGTGTGTGTGTGTGCGTGCGTGCGTGCGTGCGTGCGTGTGTGTGTGTGTGTGTGTGTGTGAATAAATATATTTAAAGAGCACCAATTATGCTAATAAATTAGCACGTTAGCGTAATATCCCATAGTACATACATGTTACTAAAACTTGAACTAATGCACTGTGAGTCTTATAAATTGCTTACATACCTCACCGATTTCTGCATGTCTGGAAAACGCTCGGATTTAGTTCCGGTCTCCGCCTCCCAAAATGTCTAGTGTATTCGGATTGGTCAGATGACTACTCAACTGTTATTGGTCAACTGGGTTCGGCGTGTGTTTGAAAGGTTACGCCCCTGACTACGCGTGGATTTTCTGGTTCTGACTGAGAGTCACAGGCAACGTAAACAAGCGCTATATTTCTCAATAAACGATGGTGTCTGTACTGCCTTACCACTTCGAGCTCGATCCAGAGAGTTCAGACGGCCGTTACGATATAAACGATCTGCGTCAATGAACGCGATTGGATTTAACTTTTTTAGGTGTCCTTAGCTCTGCCAGAATGCTAAACGAAGACGAAAATGTGTTGCAAAGACATCCAAAAGGTAATTATAACGTACTACATTACTTTGCAAACTATATGGAAACACCAAATGTAGCACATAGAAAGTATTTTTTGAAATGATTATAAAACTATTTCACTTATTAACATTATTTTACTATAGTAAACTTTATTATAAAAGACCGCTTACATACTATATTACTGTGCAAACTATATGGAAACACCAAATGTAGCACATAGAAAGTATTTGTTGAAATGATTATAAAATTATTTCACTTTTTAACATTATTTTACTATAGAGGGTTTTCACCGACGTCACGTTCTGAGCGGTAACCCGGATGCGCGGCCATTGTGGAGGCACTCGTTGTAAAGAACTGAACGGAGTACAATGGAATATTATGCGCTTTGGATACTTTAAGTGAATGTAGACATGTCTAAACAACAGAAAACGCATCCAAGATGCAAAGGCATATAGGGAAGGACTTGGACCACAAGAAAAGGCACGATATTTCGAGAAATTACAATTTATAGGCGGTGCAGATCCCTACGAGCTCCCTCTTCTAGGATCCGTGACAACCCGGCGATTCTTCCTTCAGTTGCATATCCCGATATAAGTTAGTGAACTACCTAGTTTTCATGCAGAGCCCATATGTCAATGTCAGCTTTATTTATATAGCAAATTTAAAATAGCCAGTGTCAAAGTGCTTTACTGTAAAATAAGCACAGTAAAAAATAAAAGCAATAATTGTTTTTACCATTTACTATAAAAAAATATTATTATCATTACAATAGAAAATTTGTTATGAGCAATTAAGCACATTGGCATTAAGGCATTGCAGCGCAAATTTTATTTGTGTTTAAGTACATTTTGTGCATACACTAAAGTACATATTAAATACTCTTTAAATAAAGCACAACAAGTAGAAGCATAATTGTTTTATACTTTATGTACTTCAATCATATTTCTAATACAATACTACTCTTTTTCCTGAGCTTTACCAACCACAAGCGCCGCTCCTCTGATAATTTCTTGCATTCCTTTCCCTGGTTTTTAATAACTTTTGGAAGTCGATAATAATCCAAATGTTTTTCTCAATATGTACTGTTGGTACCATCTCAAACACGGCAATAATTAACTATTTTCCTTGACGACGTTCGGCATATACATCAGTGTCTGCTCTGTTGTAATGCGGAGTGCCTCCAATATGGCGTCTTCCGCTCTGATGACGCGCCGTGAAAACCCTCTATAGTAAACTTTATTATAAAAGACTGTTACATACTATATTACTGTGCAAACTATATGGAAACACCAAATGTAGCACAAAGAAATTATTAATTGAAATGAATGTTCTACATTATTTCACTATGGTAAACTTTTTTATGAAAGACTGCTTACTTATAAGTGCTATGTTTTTACTTATTAGGTTTTAAGGAGAATGCAACATGTTCCAGGGCCTCTTACCTGCGTGATTCATCATCCAGGTTTTGCACAAATTGTCTAAATCCCTACACACAGAACATTTATTGTACCGACTATAAGCCTTTGAGGTGCAGGACTAGAGTAAGTTTTATTAAATTTTTAAACCAATAACACTAAAGTATCATTATAGTAACAAAGTACCCAAAAGAACAAAAGATGTAACTTTAAAGAAAATATAATAGTCAGTCAAAAGTTTTTTTTATTTATTACAAATATATATTTAAATGTTAAACAATATACAAATAAACATACTTTAGTAACCATATTGTGCTCTTGTTTCAAAAATTGTTCAATTCATTTCTTACAGCTATCTATTCAGATAAATGGCATATCAAAGCTTTGTCAGCTGGTGCTATTTAAGACGACACTATGAGGTTATCATCCTGTCGTGTGTTGTTCTCCAGATATGCTTGGAGCTTCCTGATCAGATGTGTCACAATTTTGGCTTTCGACGACCCCTGCACTGAAGATGGCATGCAATCACGTCCTCCTTTGAAGGTCTCTCAAACTGTGATGCCAGGTCCATTGGAATCGGGGTTTCCTTCAGCTTATCTTCAAATACCTCATCAAACACAAGCCTGATCACATCATCCACATAACTGTAGAAATATTGCAGTCAATAAATCTTTTGTTTTGATCATTTATTTCCCTGCTTCATACATTAAGTTTTTAATTCTGAATGTATTTGAAATAAAACATTACTGCTTACGGTATGTCACTTGTGTGTTTTGGGAACATAGCCTTGTACTTTCCCTCTCCTGCTTTTGTTACGGCTTGGTGACATTGTAATGGATGGCTGCAAGGTACAAATACCTGTAAAATATAAACAAGCAATTAATTTATTGTAAAAGTAAATACTACTTTATTTAACACAGTTACTAAAATACTTAAATACCTGCACAGCATTCCAATAAATGAGAAAATCAAAAAATTTTTGCTGCAAATCTGAAATCTCAGGCTACGGACGGCAAAGGCATCCACTGATGATGGTGATGGAAACATTGTGAAACGATGCTACTGCCTGGGTTCCTATTATTATGCAGAGAAAAAAAACTTTGTCATCATCAGTTATACATCTAAGACTGGTAGTGGTTTCACTAGCTAAATACATCATATGTGTTACACACCTTTGCTCCTCATATGCCAGTCTGACTCCTTGTACTGTGTGTAATGATGTTGCATGTTTGCATTCAGTGTAGAAGGACGTGTCCAGCTGCGAATCTAGGATATAGACAAATAAAAAAAACATGTATTCAGTCAAAAAGACATATTATAACAATAGAGTACAACGACTATAAATCGTTAGACTATTCATTAAAACGTAAATGTATTACATATTACATGGCCCAACATTAGCAACACACATTACGTGTTTACTTCGTTTCAAAATCTAAGAAAGCTTCAAGTAAATACAACAGTAAAATACATATAACTTTAAACAAATCATCTGTACTTAGAGTTTCTTGAGTTTGATCATGAGAACAAATTTTACCGGTAACAGTTTAGCTGGTATTTGTATTTAGCTTAGCAACTTAGCAAGTTTGTAAACATGTCTAAACCAACATAGATAAAAAAACGATAGTCTGCATAATTCAACATACACGTGTGTAAATATGGTACATTGTTTATGAAATACAGTATTACAACACAAAACAATTAGCTTGCAAGCTTAGCTCTACACGCACATTATGTTAATCTCCGGTTACCGGTTACGTAACGTACAGTAAAAGGCAAATAATAAACGTGAATACTTACAGCCTGTGATCCAGAAGTGCACAGTAATCCAACTTTCAAGAGGAGACGTCGCGCAAATCCAGCTTCGGTTCATGAGAAGCAGTTATTGTGAAAACTCCGTGAACAACTTCTGACTGGATTTTTCCGGAACCGTATTAAACATGATGTCCTCTGTGAAAGTCCATAAAGTGCTATTTTGCCCTCGCATCTAAAGAGACAGCATCTACTCGAGAGATTTAATCGCTTAAACGATGAAACAAGAGTTTGCAAACAGAGTCAAAGCAGGAACTCACAACCTCCGCCATTTTAGCTCTCTTCTGACTCGGCGCTCCCCACCCCCGTCTTTGAGTGCACCCCAAGCAAAGCAGAGAGGGCTGAACTATGATAATGTTGGTCTTATCTACGTCACTAATCCCAGGAAGTAAACTGTTGCCTACAATCCGAGTGTTTTTTGTAGTCCTCAAACGTTAGAGACGATAATTCGCGTCATTGTTTTCTTTGAGGTATGTACTTTTTGAATATCGTTAGCATGTACTAATACACACTTACACACAAAAGGATGTTTAAAAACGTGTATCCCATAATAGGTGCTCTTTAAACTTACAATATGTTGCCTGTGTCTTTAATGGACGTGTGGAGTATTCCCAGAGCCGGCGCCAGACCATAACTAACAGGGGGGCACTCGGCTTCCAACGGGGGGCACGCAATAGCAACAATAACTTGCAGAAACAAGACATTAAAACAACAAATACAGCAAGCACACACTCATACAACTGGTACAGACTGTCAGCTCACTTCCCGTATAAAGTGCAAAAACCACAAACTATGCGCAAAACTACTGAACTTCGACCGCGGCGTGAGCGCAAGCTGAGCTCCGCTGCGCTCGCGCTACTCGACGCAACAACAAACCGCCCTCGCGCGGCGCAAGCCATTGAAATGAATGGGCACAGCGCACACCGCGTCCTAGCTTTAAAAAAGCCGCTTTACCATAATCACGTCGTAATGCTGTTAACGGTCTATAGCCACACTTCACATTTAAGCTTGCGTAATTTAAAACAACGCTAACTTACCTTTAAAATAGCTGAAGACGGTGTGTACGAACATTAAACTTCCTTAAAACAGTGTCCTGTAAATTCCACCTCGACCTCTAATCTCTGAGTTTGAGCCAGTCTGTGTTTCAATGAAGTCAGATGAAGCAGGCGGTGCTGATTCGTTCTAAATGTTCTAATATTCATATTTTACACGATCCATAAAATGCCGCGAAAAAACACGTTGCTAGTATCAAGTCACAAATATGCTAAAGACTTAAGACGGGTGAGACGCGGCAATACATCCAATCAGAGAAACTGGTCTATTTTAATTAAAGAAAACATATATCAACTATATTTTCATCATTTGATTACATTACAAGTCATGAAACATTCAATGTTTAATTTATTTTAATTATTCTTGATATATATTAAATTAATAAAAACTTTGTAGGGGGGCACAACAACCTGTTCGGGGGGGCACTGCCCGCGAATGCCCCCCCATGACGCCGGCCCTGAGTATTCCCCCTTTTTGGCTTTGGGAAACAAAAGCCTATACACTGGCTTTCCCATTTTTGTTTTAGCCTGAGGACGGTTGGAGTCCTCATTGAAATGCATACATGCCAAGTACAGTCTAGAGTAAAAAATAAAAGTTACATTAGCAAAAGGTAAGAGACAGCTTTAGAGATAAAAAAAAAAAATACTAATACGCACCTGCATAACAATACAACGTTTTTGGGAGCAAAGCGTAAAATTACCCTGTGAAAAGCTTCCAAAGACGAAGTTTGAAAGTGAGGGCTGAGTTTCTCAACATCTTTCAGCATTCTCTTGTTTGTGAGCAGCTTCTCGACGGTGTACAGTGCCTTAGTTGCTGTAATCAAATAAACAATTAAGCCATAAAAGCGGGAAGGTACAGGAGAAAAAGAACAACTGCGTTAACCCTCACGTCTCTTCTCTACTCAAGCGGCTGAGAGATTTTGAATGGCTTCAACTTCCTCACAATATGAATGGCCATTGTTCTAATTGTTAAAACTAGTATTTCATCATTATTTTGTTGTTTTTATTTCCCAATTGCCGTTGTTTTTTGTAATCAAGTTCCTGATTTGAAATTGGGTCTTTAACCCTCATGTTGTCTTCTGACAAATTTGAAGTTTCTATTGCAGAAATTTTGGTTTATTACAACCTAATTGCCCAAAAGTAATGCAGATGGTTCCCCAAAATGCTCTTCACAAGTCAAATTAAAAATCAGTTCACTAAATGATTGACTTTTAGGTGTTTTACTCATGTTATAGCATTATTCTAAATTTCATTGAATGTTAAGAGAATGAATAGATCATGCTGTTAAGAAAAAGACCTTCTGAAAATGTACAGTAAAGTAACACTGTATTGCGTTTTAATAATAAAATTGTATGATTTTGCATCTTGGACTATGGTTTTATTTAACAGTTGAAGAGAATCTAATACATGATGTTTGGATTAAAAGCAAGCCTGGTCTTATTTAAAACACTTTACAATAGGCATCAGCAAAGATGCAAATTTAAAAATACAAAATTAACTATTTATTTTTTACAACAACATAATGTATTGTAAAATATTTACAGATTTTTGCTGGTAACTCGAGTTGGTAATTATTTCAAAACACAATATATTGTTTTAAAAAAGTTTCTACAATAACATATTGTATTGTGAGGAATTTACAGATATTACCTGGCAACTCTAGTTGCCAGATAATATCTGTAATTTGAAAAGAAAACAAGATAATGTTGTAAACTAAATTACAATAAAGTGTTGTTTTAATATAAAAACCTAATACTTAGCTGTAATTTATGTACAACAATAACCTGTAAACGAAATCCAGTATTATACTGTTATTTATTTTTACAGTTATTAAAAGCAAATTCTCAAGACTTTACCAGATTTTACTGGCAACTTTTTTGCCAGGTACTTACTGTAAAATCTACAGGCAAATTCGTTACAGTGCTCATTTTAAGTGACAGAAAAACTGACCAATCATATTGTTCATCTGAATGAGTGGGTTCTCTTAATCCGCTCGCTCCCTCTGAGGTTCGTGTTTTAAAGATAAGTGTGACTTTACTGCTGTCTTTTTCGTTCGGTTTATTTAGTTTTGTGTTAATTATATCCACAAAGTATTCGATTCAAATGGTAATGTAAAACTATTCTCCGCTGTAAATTAATTGTGTGCTCAATTGTGAAGCCCTGTGTTGAATTTTTCCCATGGAAAACATGAAACATTGCTGACTGAATTGTTTGACAAAGCAGTGTTTCCCACAGGATTTTGAGAGACTTGTGGCGGTGATGACGTCACACTCTAATTAGCATATATTTGACGTCATCACGTGTTTGCGTTTGATCGAGTGTTGGCACCTGAAATATGTTTCACTTCTACTTTTTGATCTGTCACGTTATATTGCATTTTAACACAACTGATTGCTATTATTTACATATTATCAGTTCTGTTGTCAGACATAAAATGAGCAGACTATAGCCCTATTCGGATGGGATTAGTTTTACGGTTGTTGATGGCGTAATTTTACCACAGGACGTCTGTAATATTGATGGTCAATTCGGACGGGATTAGAAATCTCAGTTCAGAAGTGGGAGGGGTAACTCGATTGCGCAGCAGGTCACCTCTCTCGTCGTCATGTGCACGTTGCTTCTTGATATCAACATGACACAGACGAGAAAAACTCGAAACACTGTGTTTAATTTCAGTTTGGGGAGAACGTCAGTTTCAGGAACAGTTCTGTGCCTCTGAGAAGTGAATTTGACTTTTTAAAGTTTGTGTCGTGTTATTCAGGAACTGACTTGCCACTGACTTGTTTTTTCTCCTAGAATACAAGTAAATGCTTAAGCGCTTTTACCCGCAAAATAACAGGAAATTACGAAACGTACGTGTATGTTTACAGCTGGTATATAAATCACCATACATTTACATTGAAGTCTTACTGCTGTTGCTCTTCTCATCAATGTCTTGTTATGAGCCCCTTTTTATTTAAATGCGAGTTTTATTGTCGCGTATAGCGCAGACAATTGGGTGCAAATTCAGAAATATGAGAAAATACACAGTAACTGTTACACAAAGTTACTACAAAACACGTGCGCAGGCATATCGCATTATAGAGACGGAGAGAACGGGTGTGTGTGTGTGGGAAACACTAATGCTAACCTTTCGTCAAGTCATCGCCGTCTTCTCTGTCAGTAAAATCTGTGACTGTTGACGTTTACGCGAAAAAGAAAGTATACGGAGGAACGGACATTGAAACACCGCCACCTTTTCACGCTCATGTGTGTGTGTGTGTGTGTGTGTGAGAGAGAGAGAGAGAGAGAGAGAGAGAGAGAGAGAGAGAGAGAGAGAGAGAGAGAGAGAGAGAGAGGGGGGGGGGGGGGGGGGGCGCGCGCTGCATGCAACATAGAAAGGGAGGGCACGCTGGGTGCTTGCAACAATGAATTAAGACGTTTTTAAACAGTAAAATATAAATGTAAATGGGGATCATGAAAAATCTATTTGTGGCGGCCAGCGCCAACATTTTCTGACTGCACAACCAGAGGCGGCAGTTTCAGGACCGCAGTTTCAGGACCGCAGTTCTAGGACCCTAGTTTTTTTTGTAACAGCGCCACCTAGCGAAACTCCAGCAGATGCTACTCGAAAAATGCCAAAGCAGTATTTTCACCCAATTTTAACTACTTTTAAAGTTTTTAAAGGTTTATTACACCGTACTCAAATACTGCTTTCTTTATTGAAATTAAATCTGGTTTCTAAGAATGTTGAGTAATTATTGGGTCTAAGTTGCATTATTTAATAACTCATCAAGTAAAATAAACAAGGAAACATGATATTATGCCTATAGCCTTTTCAGTCAATCACATATTCAAGTACAGAGGGAATACACAACATTTAAAAATTGTGTATATTTTATAAAATTATATATTGCAACAGAACTTGAACTGGTGAATTTGAACATACACAAAAACAAATGTGTTCATGACATGAACAACATAGGAACTGCATGGACGTCTTCACTGACTCGAGAGAGAGAAAGATAAAGAAATTAATGAAACCAGGAACATTTAGTTGAACATGTTTAACTCTCTATTTTTTTATTCAAATATTATCAAATATTTTTGTATAACTTACATTCAGTTCATTTCAGATACATAAATAAGTCTAGTACATAACCAATTAATTAATTCATTTTTTGTCATACTTCTACCTGCCCTGAGCTGTGTCCTTGAAAGCATTTCATATAGAGTAACTTACAGTACATGACACAATCTAACACATGGTATTTTAACAGTCAATTATTATGATGGCTTACTGTTATGTCTGACTATAAAAACGTCATATGTCTCAATCCACATTATAAAATCATATGTAAATAAGGAGACCTAACGTTGCCATAACATGTATTGTGTGGTAACGTTAAAAAGTCTGTGAGCACGTGACAGTTAAAACAGATTATTTTAACTAAAAATAAAATAAAACAATGATTAACTAACAAGTTTTTACAACCAACGTAATACAGTTTTCTTGTGCTGTCACTAACAGTCAACACAAGCTTTCATGGAACAGTTTAATTAAACGAATGTGCTAACAATTCATTTACATCATTATCTAATATACGTATGATGGCTATGATTTCAAGACTATTTAGCAAATCACGATCACTTCGGTTACGTTACCTTTCCAATGAAATGCATCACGATTGTATTTAATCTTCAAATAAAAATTGATTCACATTTGATACTCACACTCTGTTTGTCGTCCATCTTTGCTGGTCCTCTAATTCGCTAGGTGGCGTTGTCACTAAAATCCAGGGTCCTAGAACTGCGGTCCTAAAACTACGGTCCTAAAAGTGCAGCCTCCAGTTGTGCAGGCAGATGCTACTCGCCAGCGCTGATTCTGTGGCGGTGCGCCACGAATAAATCAACGTATGGGAAACATTGCAAAGGCCTCTTACTGGAGTTTTCTGCTGCCCACCGTCACTTAAATCATTACTGAGGGGAAATATAAAATTATTCATTTAATTCCACAAAAGGTGAGGAAGTTATTAAATGTATAAATTATCTTTTTAAAATGTTTAAGCTTTCTACATAATGTAAAATGAACATTCATTATTATTATTATTACTATTAATTTCACGACCTATTAACTAAATTGTGTGTTCATGAAGGCCTGTATGCAGTTTCCTGCAGACAATGTGAAACATTGCTGAGGGAGAACTTTATTCACAACAAAAGGTAAGGGATATTATTAAAGCTCTACTGTGTACTTTATTGAGTTAATTCTTAACAAAAACCCATGTTTTCTTTCAAAAGTATGTGCTCATTCATGTGTAATTACTTCCCACCCACTAATCAAAGTATTCTCGTAAGTGTAGAATCTGCTATTTAAAATGCATACCGTCGAAGCGCTCTCTGGCTGAATCCATGTTGTGCCTCCATCTTTGAAATACATTTGCCGACGAGGGACATTCCCAGAGGCGCACCTTGTCAACAGGCAAGGCAGGCAACTGCTTGGAGCCCCGAGCCACTAGAGGGCCCCCGAGTTTCTTTCTCGGATGGCCAGCTACACCCGGTAGATGAACAACATGACTGCATATCAAAATTCCGATTGGATGGAATGTTGATTGATATTGGCTTAGCCCAGTCAAAATCCAACCCAGGTGGATAACTTGCCAGTTTCGTAAATGAACGTAGCGAATGGGTGACGTTGTATCGTTCAGTCGTGATGTCGCAGTTGATCCGTATGGATCACAACCCACGGTTTGGCTCGCATGTGATTGCCAGATTAATACGCAAATTTAAATAGGAAAAGTTTATCATTTTCACGTGTTTAAAAGGCTTGCAAATGCTAACACTCAAGTGATTTAAAACAATTTAACCGCATATAAAAGGCGCTAAAGTGGAGCAGCCCTCTGTACCCACATGTGGTTTAATGTGCCCGGTCCAGCTCCAGTCAGGCACGTGCCCAAGTGTAAATCTTCTGGTCTAAATCTCAAGTTTAAATTTTAAGTTAACTAGTGCAATCCTTTACAAAGACAATCGCGGCAAAAACTGATCTATATGCAATGTAGTTACCCAATTTACGCTTGTAAAAGCGACAAAGCAGTCGCAATGACGCGTGCACGCACTCATGTCCGCGCGCGTCTTTGCGTTAATTCGCAAAAACCGCATTCAAAAGACGCCACACGAGTGAGTTAGCTTATGAAAACATGACGAGACTAAAGGAAGTTTCTAAATAACAATGCTAATCTTATTTTGACTCGATCATTATTGGCTTCTGTAGATGGACATCAGAAATGTTTTGTGCAAAGCAGGGAAAGGGAAGAAGAAATGAGAGATGATGAGTTCATTAAGGGAGGTAAGACAAACTACATCCTCACCCTGTCAGGTCTCAAACATTATCAAACAAATCTCAGGAAAACCTTTTGTCAAGTCTGTAGAATTGCATTGTTGCTGAGAAAATCAACAGATGTATGTGTTATATTGTTCTGTATTTTCAGATATGAAATTAATATTAAGTTTACTAATATTTATAACTCTAGGACACTAACTTACATAACAGTTAGCAGTAACTTTACTGAGATTATTTAGTAGCAGTCTGGTTGTGACTGGTTTCTTAAAATATTCTTGTAAAAATATTCTTGTAAAAATAAGTCATTAATCATTGCTATCATTGTATAATATAGAAAATATTTCTCTGCTGTCATTATTTCCAAACATGTTATGCCATTTATGCATCCAAACATGTTAATAATGTTAGGTATGATGAGGATTATATGTATCTTTCGCAGTAACTATTGCACTGTAGAATAGTGGCTTAAGCAAAGGATATTGTATAGAAGTATTGTACACTTCTTGCACACAGGGAATTTTCTGCTTGGGGCCCCCATAGACCTTATGGTGCGTTCCAGGCAGGTTTTTAAACCCGTGAGTTACGACTTCAAAACCACGACTCACGACCCTATGCGTTCCAGGCAGCCTGTAACTCGTGTTTTTACAACCTTCTACCGGTGAAAGTGCTCTGGAACGGCAGTCAAACCCGTGACTTCCCACCCGTGAACTCGTACTAGATCGATGTACTCCCAGTTCAAAGTCGTGAGTCGTGGTTTTGAAGTCGTGAGTTACGGGTTACAGGTTGTCTGGAACGCAGCATTAGAATCGCCTCTGGACATTCCTGAAATTCAAGCTCCGCCTTTCGCGCTTTCACTCTACACTCACGCTGTCCGATAGCTGAAGACTGGAGGTTGCATGTGTAGGCGGTATACGTCATCAAGACAGTCTTATTTCAGAATATTAACAATTATAAAGCTGACAATTATTCTTAGTTAATTGTAAATTGATGTAATATGCTTATGACTTGTGAATGTAATTCTCAGTTAATTTAAATAAACCAGGCTTGATGACGTATCCAGCCTGTGACCTGCGTAGCTGAATCCTTCGGATTTTACAACAGCCGCACACCGTGATGAACCTGCGATCTAATGCTTTGATTTGAAAGCCTGTTGAAGACATATTCTCGAGGACATTAAAACAAATTGTATGGAAGTAAATCTGTGCCGTTGGGTTTTGAATTCTAATTCTTAGCACTGAATTTTTTTACATCAAATTTTTAACACTGAATTTTATTTTGCATCTAAATCAGACTTTGAATTTTAAAAGCCATCGAATATCTAGCACTGTTTTTTTGCCTATGACCTTTTAAAATGTTTTTAAAAAATTCAGTGTAAAAAAAATTCAATGTCTAAAAAAATTCAATGAAAAAAATTCAATGTGTTTTAAAAGATTCAGTGTAAAAACATTCAATGTTTCAAAAGATTTGGTGTAAAAAAATTCAATGTCTAAAAAAATTCAGTGCAAAATAATTCAACGTCTCAAAAAATTCAGTGTAAAAATATTCAGAGTCAACATCCGGGGAAGCAAGGAGAAGCAATCGATCCCTGTATCAAATCATTCAACATCCAGCCAATCATTTACGTTCCATTGGTCACGTGACACCGAAACGGGAAGTGGGTGAATCAGGACACAGTCCGTTTACATTTATCAACATCAAAGTGGCTTCTGTATCTGGATGTGTGATCGATCCCGTGCGGGGAGACGCGCTGGATGAATAGCTGTCAATCACAAATGGCTACAACTGGCTTTAACCATAGGGTTGTCGCGGTAACCGCACTCCCGTATTGTACAGTTCTACTGAGAAGCAAACAGCAGAGAATAACTAGCAACCCTAATAACCGTGATTCACCTTTTTAGCTTTATATTTTAAGCTTTAAAGGTTTTATCTTTGCTTATTAATATTTGCAGCGTCCGCACCGCGGACTTTACATGAACTCGACTTTCACCCACATGCTTTTTACCAACAAAATTAATGTAAAACATGAGGATGACAATCCCGACTTCACTGTTTTAGTCTGCCTTAATAACGTGCTTTAGGCTCTGTCTGAACTTATACGTTTTTGTTCTGTAGCCTACTTTGTTCACTCACATATTTCTATATCAACAATAAACTGTTGTTACCTTTGTTTCCTGATAAGTTTAATATGATTTAAATAAAAGAGCTAACAATTTCCTAAATTTCCTGTTCATGTCTCCCTCTAGTCTAGTGTGTAAGAAGTGAAGTAATGTAATTTACAAACACATTTAGGTATAAGAAACTTACTTTGCATAAAACCAACACTGAGCAAATGTATTTGGTCAATGTTATTATGGTTCGTACGTGTTTTACCTAAAACGTGTTAAATGAGATAGAAACTGCTGACTGACCAGCGCAACATTCACATAATGACCCTTGATATGTCGCCATGGAAACTCAAACATTAAAACGATCCATTAAATTCTGCTACTAAATATTAAATCTCTACATTAATAGTTGGAACATATTAAACATATGCCTGAATAACTTAAAAATACAAGCAGTGTTAAAATGCTTTTGTATATCGGTTTATTTCAAGATACTTTCAAGCTTATATTGCTCCACAAATATGAATAGAATAGACAGGATTTAAATTGAATTTCTTTGTCTAACTTTTGCGAGTTTGTCCATGGTTTATATTGTTGTAGTTTTATATTGATTAAACAAATGATTGGTTTGCTTATTTTAAATAAATCTAAGGATCTTTAGATGTATTTATGTATTAAGGCAGGTAAAATATTTTCCATTTATTCGTTTTTGTTAAACCTTCTCCTTTATATAAGTGAGTCATTTTAGTAATTTATTGTTGTTCTGTTATAATAAAATAATAATAAACAAACACTAAGCAGTCGTAGTAATGGAAAATTATGTCTTTCATTTATTTGTGTTAGAACCATCCATCGAATTTGTTTTATTAATAAACAAGCTGTTTTAGCGAGTTTATCGTTGTACTATTTTATTGGTTTTAAGTTTTTCGTTCATAATAATAATAAAGAAACATTTTAAAAAACTATTTTAATTCAAGAAATTGAAATATTTAATAATCTGACTTTAAAAGCAAAAGTGATCTACAGATGAACGTCTTTGCCAAATATAGGCTATTTCCTATAAAAATATGCGGTTTGTTTAGTTCAGAAGGTGAAAAAATCCTTACCTGTATTTCCCTAATAATAAAAATACAACACATCTATGTAAGAACGTAAGTCTCCGTGTTATTTTTACATTATGACTTAAAAGAACAATTTGGAAAATTAGATTAGAAGCGCATGAATCCGCAATTACACTTGCTTTGAAGGCAGCTTATTTTTCCAGAGAAAGATATGGTAACATTTCTTCAGAAGAATTGCTGAAACCTATTAATTTACTGATGTTTTTATTAGTACTCCAGCTGTTTTATCGGCCTTTGAGATGGGACGCGGCAGTCAAGTTCATGCTGAAAACGGGGTGAATTCCAAATGGCGTTTTAGCGCCCTTGAAGGGCACTTCAGGAAGGGGATGTCACACAGTCGATCCAAATAAAGAGAAACTGATGTGCGTTTTTCATTGCTCTATTCGCCAAGTCTATTTGAATTGACCACACCATGAGACAATTGTGCAACTTTCTCTAGAGTTTATACATCAAGTGTTCTGATCTTCGAAGGGAATATGGCATAGGGATAATATGCTATTGGAATACGCCCTTTATCTTTTCGTGAGCGGCAGTCGCGTAGGCTTTAACCAATCATTGAACAGATTTTTAACAACAAATCATAAAACATTTTACTGACCCTAAAGTGTTAAAAAGATTGCGGGAAAATGTTTTGGAATTTCTTTTAATTCAAACATTAAAAATCTCATACATATAAACTAAGAACACAGGGCTTTGAATGTGATGGCGCTTTAGGCAAATCATTAAACAAAATACACAGAAGAATTTTCGTTGTGTTTTATTTATCCATCTTGATGTGTGGCGCAAGAACGGATAACATTCCGATCACAAACGCAGCCGAGGACGGATCTCACTCAATCCAGCCATGGAATCTGCATTTACAGGTCAACGTCACACAAAACACCGCTAACTATCATTAATCTTCTCCCTGACAGCTGTCAAAAATAAAGGAGGTTAGGTAATGGAGCGCATTTTAACACTCCTGCTCGTATTTTTAAGTTATTCAGGCATATGTTTAATATGTTCCAACTATTAATGTAGAGATTTAATATTTAGTAGCAGAATTTAATGGATCGTTTTAATGTTTGAGTTTCCATGGCGACATATCAAGGGTCATTATGTGAATGTTGGTCAGTCAGCAGTTTCTATCTCATTTAACACGTTTTAGGTTAAACACATACTAACCATAATAAAATTGACCAAATACATTTGCTCAGTGTTGGTTTTATGCAAAGTAAGTTTCTTATACCTAAATGTGTTTGTAAATTACATTACTTCACTTCTTACGCACTAGACTAGAGGGAGACATGAACAGGAAATTTAGGAAATTGTTAGCTCTTTTATTTAAATCATATTAAACTTATCAGGAAACAAAGGTAACAACAGTTTATTGTTGATATAGAAATATATGAGTGAACAAAGTAGGCTACAGAACAAAAACGTATAAGTTCAGACAGAGCCTAAAGCACGTTATTAAGGCAAACTAAAACAGTGAAGTCGGGATTGTCATCCTCATGTTTCACATTAATTTTGTTGGTAAAAAGCATGTGGGTGAAAGTTGAGTTCAGGTAAAGTACGCGGTGCGGACGCTGCAAATATTAATAAGCAAAGATAAAACCTTTAAAGCTTAAAATATAAAGCTAAAAAAGGTGAATCACGGTTATTAGGGTTGCTAGTTATTCTCTGCTGTTTGCTTCTCAGTAGAACTGTACAATACGGGAGTGCGGTTACCGCGACAACCCTATGGTTAAAGCCAGTTGTAGCCATTTGTGATTGACAGCTATTCATCCAGCGCGTCTCCCCGCACGGGATCGATCACACATCCAGATACAGAAGCCACTTTGATGTTGATAAATGTAAACAGACTGTGTCCTGATATACTGATGATACGATCTGCCAGATGTGAAAAATATGTTTGTATGTTAATGCAAATAAACCCTTTGCCTGAACTTCACCCACTTCCCGTTTCGGTGTCACGTGACCAATGGAGCGTAAATGATTGGCTGGATGTTGAATGATTTGATACAGTGATCGATTGATTCTCCTTGCTTCCCCGGATGTTGACTCTGAATATTTTTACACTGAATTTTTTTAGACATTGAATTTTTTACACCAAATCTTTTGAAACATTGAATGTTTTTACACTGAATCTTTTAAAACACATTTAATTTTTTTCATTGAATTTTTTTAGACATTGAATTTTTTTACACTGAATTTTTTTAAACATTTTAAAAAATGTCATAGGCAAAAAAACAGTGCTAGATATTTGATGGCTTTTAAAATTCAAAGTCTGATTTAGATGCAAAATAAAATTCAGTGTTAAAAATTTGATGTAAAAAAATTCAGTGCTAAGAATTAGAATTCAAAACCCAACGGCACAGATTTACTTCCATATAATCGCCAAGGAAGCGAAACGGGGATTTTAAACGACAACGTGACAGGAAAAACATCAAGACCAAAGTCACTATTGGAGTTAGTTTTCCAAGATGGGGCTCAAGGGACACTGAAGTTGCACTTATATCTTCTCCACAGGTAATTCAGCATATTCATTTACATCTATACAGTCCATGTTGTAAACTTGAAGTTTTATAGTTCCTTGGCTAACTTTAGCATGATTATGCATAACACTTGTTAGTGTAAACATGCATGTGGTTTAATGTTCTCGAACAAACACACGCCGTCTCTCCGCCCATTTATGTAATCTGAGGTACTGAGATAAATGTTTTTCATCTTTTCTGACCTCTAGCACAAACACACGGTGACAGTCCTATTTTTAGCATTTCATTGATAAAAGCGTCTGATCTGCGCGTCTTTCGTTTCATTTTACAAGCGTGTGAAAGTTGCGCGATCTTTTTTCACCAATATGAGAGAAAGCTCTTACATATACACGGACATGTAACGTTTACTTAAAACATAAGCATTGTACTTTGACATAATATTAGTTCGTGTCCATTTAAACCCGTCATGGTTGCTTTTTGTATGTGATTTTAAGCGGACATATCATGACAATCAGACTTTTTTCATGTTAAACATAAATCTGTGTGCTTTGATGGATCACAGGCAAAGGACATTGCAAATTGTTCATTTTTTTCTCATTGCTTTTGCTTTGTAGCTACTGGAAGCCATGTTAACCTTGGCATGACACGGCCGGGCCACCATACGAGTTAAAACGCGTTCCGAATGGGGGGGGGGGCTAGAAAGTAATATTCAGTTGCTTGTCATATAGACTTTCACCGCTAGATGGGAGTAGATCCTACACAGTGGAGCTTTAAATAAATATATTGTACATATTATATTGTGTATATAGTGTATGTGTTTGTATATACACATGTGAGTAACTTGGTTAACAAATAAATATGTGACTGTATCCTATGGTGTGACAGAAAAATGTAGGGAAAAGATTTGCCCAAATTAAAAATATAGATAATATATCTTTTCAAACATTTTTTGATGATATTTGTAATTCCAATGAGAATTTATTATCAGTTTCGATATTACTGCACATTTCAACCACACATAATTAGCCACAAACTCAGATGAACTCCATTGCACATATCTTCCAGTTTTCTTTAAAAAAATTATTTGTTGAATTTATTAATGATATTGCTTGTAATCTGTTGCCACACTTTTATTGAGTAGATATGGCATAATATTTTTTATTGTATAGTGCTAGATCTTTGTCTAGTATACCCAATATTTTTGTTTAAATTTTAATAAATTTTTTAATTGCAAATTGCAGTTTGTCTTTTTGAATATGTTAATATTAAGGAGTTTATAGAGTAAATCTAAATCAATTTTTATTTGTTGAATGTAATTAATGATATTGCTTGTAATCTGTTGCCACATTTTTATTGATTAGATGGGGCATATAATTTTTTACAGTGTAGTTAATAAGAAAGTGTATAATTTTATTTGGAAGAATGGACCACATTACTTGAATAGAGGAATATTATGGTAATTTATTTCAGCAAGGTGGTTTAAATGCTATAGACTTTGAAGTTTCTAATACTGTTTTTAAAATTAAATGGATTCAGAATTGTATCAAATCTAATGACAAATTGTGGTATTATATTCCAAATTTAGTTTAAAAAAAATTAGTGGTATTAAGTTTCTCCTCAATTGCAATTTTGATATGAATGAAATCCCCATTAAGCTGTTTAACTTTCATAGGCAAGCTTTCCAAAGTTTTCCTGGATGCTGGCATACAAATGCAATTTCTCTCCCCATAGATGTTTGATTTGGAATAATAAAGATATTTAATATAAGAATAAAACACTTTTTCTGGAATATTGGTTTAGGAACAATATTTTATTGGTGACACAGTTGTTTCGCCATGATGGTCATTTGCTTTCATATGGAGAATTTCTGCATATGGAGAATTTCAAACTTCCAATATCTGCAAAGGATTATGCAGTTGTTTTTGATGCAATACCTTCTGGTCTTCTTCAGTTGTTGCGTGCAGCTAATGCTGTTGATTTTGACTTTAATTTGAGGTTAGGGTTAATCGTATTGTTGATAAAAAATGAAACAATAGTTTTCTTAGACAGATTTGCCGTTCATTGAGAATACACCTAGCTAAAAGTTTTTGGAATTCACGTTTCCAGGACATTAACTGGGAAGAGGCTTTTATGGTTTCCAGGAGATACTGTGTCATTAATAAGATTCGTGAGGTTTCATTTAAAATTATTCACTGTATTTACCCAGTAAATCAGGTCATAAAAAGATTAAAGAAAGATATTGATTTGAATTGTCTTTTTTTGTAATTTGAATGACGAGACAATTTGTCATCTATTTTTGGATTGTATTTGTACTAACATTTTTGTGGTGTGACTTTAAGATTTTTTTTTAAGGAGATTTCTGGGATTGACATTACTCTGGAGGATAATAAGAATATTATATTTTTATGATAAGCCTTTAGAAAAGAAAATTAGTTTTGTCCATAAATGTCGTTGGGCAAAAAACACACCTAGTTTTGTACAATTTAAATTTGAACTTTGGCATTATCTTAAATCATTGGAGGGTGTAAGGAACTCCAAGGCAAAAAAGACCATAGACTGTTAAAGCCTCGAAATGTTATCCTTTTTAAGGACCTTTGTATCTGTTATTGAAACGGTTTTTGATTTCAATACTCCTGTGTAAATAGTTCTTATTTATATCATTATTGTGTTGCTATTATTTTAGTATTTGATTGTTGTACGTTTTGTTATTCAATAAAAAAACAAGAAGAGGAACAGAAGACGTTGAAAGCAAGTTCCCGAAAGGTTGGTATCTCATGAGTCATGAATACTTTTACACAAGACACATTAAAATGTGGTATAAACATATTATTATCTAAACATAATTTTGTCAGTGTGTTAATGTCGACCCGAGAAGCGATTGCTACTTTAGAAAGTTAACTAGTCGCAAGTTTAAGGTAAAATGCCCTTGGGTTGTCGATGTCAAAACTACGGAGCACGTCTCATCATGACATAGCCGAACTTTCTTTTTTTTATTCGTGGCCACGAAATAGCAATTCGTTCCCTCATTTAAGCTAAATCGTGGCCACGTTTTATTAATTATTAACCATCGGGACATTAACACCAGAGTTGTATCCCAGCAAACACATAACGTTCCCCTAACGTTCCCTTATGGTTCCCATTTGGTTATTTTTTGGGAACCAAATAAGAACGTTCTGGGAACGTTCCCTGTAGGTTATATTTTTAATAACCTAGAGAGAACGTTCCCAGAACGTTCCCTGCAGGTTATTTTTATGTTTAATTGTATAACCTAGAGAGAACGTTCTGAGACACCCCTCGCTGCAGCCTGCAGCGCGATGACGTGGTGGATTAATCCATTACGTAGTGGATGTTCAAACACGCATGCGCCGTGAATATAATGTTACGCGCATGCGCGGTGGTGTGTTGTTATTGGTGAACAATCGCACGTGCTTTGGTATTTCAAGAAGAATCTGCCGAAAAACGATGGATTATTTAACAACAGTGATTGTATAAAGGTAGGTAATTAATCTTTTTTTACTGATTTGTTGTTTCAACATGTATAGTCTTGTGTAACGTTAGTGTTAGGTGTCCGAAGCGGTATAAAGGTGGCTTAATATGTTCACAGCGATTCTCATTTAATAATTAATAATTAATAATTCCTTACATTTATATAGCGCTTTTCTCAGTACTCAAAGCGCTTTACATATGAACGGGGGAATCTCCTCAACCACCACCAATGTGCAGCATCCACCTGGATGATGCGACGGCAGCCATATTGCGCCAGAACGCTCACCACACACCAGCTTATTAGTGGAGAGGAGACAGAGTGATATAGCCAATTAGTATGAGGGATGATTAGTAGGACAATGGGCAAGTTTTGGCCAGGATGCCGGGGCACACCCCTACTCTTTTTCGAAGGACATCCTGGGATTTTTAATGACCACAGAGAGTCAGGACCTCGGTTTAACGTCTCATCCGAAGGACGGTGCTTTTTTGACAGTATAGTGTCCCCATCACTATACTGGGGTGTTAGGACCCACACAGACCACAGGGTGAGCACCCCCTGCTGGTCTCACTAACACCACTACCAGCAGCAACCTGGTTTTTCCCAAGTGGTCTCCCATCCAAGTACTGACCAGGCTCAGCCCTGCTTAGCTTCAGTGGGCAAGCTGTCTTGGGCTACAGGGTGATATGGCTGCTGGTATCTTATAAATCTTATAACATTACTTCAGAACATATATATATGCATATATGCCAACCGTGGACAGACTGCAGGTCTAATGTAAAACTAACCTGATTTTGCTAGGCTAACTAATGTTTTTTTTTTTTTTGCTATTGCATTTTTCTAGATGAATGTCTTTTAAAAGGACATTTGCCCAGCAATTTCAAGGTGCACATACTGTAACCATCACTTAATCTTAAATTAATACATCTGGATTGTATTTTTTATAAAAGAGGCTTAGTACTTGTATGTTAACAATCCTTTGCATTTTTATTTGAAAGGGTCAACTTAATGAGATTTTTTTTTTGTAGATTTGACTGGATTTGGCAAGATGCCCTTGCTCATTAAAGAAGATGGAGATGTGGCTTTCCTCAGACTGTCTCTGACATGCCAGCTTTTTCACCATGTTGTTAGTGAAGCATCTTTCAGAGAAAAGGCTCATGTTGTCTGGCTTGACAGTGAGTTATTAATTTAAACATTTTCCCATAGCTCAATTGGTAGAGCATTACATTACTAGCAAATATCATCAGGGAACACACATACTAAATAAAGCATGTTACTGTAAGTCACTTTGGATAAAAGCATCTGCCAAACGTGTAAATGTAAATGGATATGTATGCTTATACTGTAGTAACAGTGTTTTTTTTATTCATATAAAGTATCCCTAGATTTAGACTATACATTTAAGTTAATTTTTAATATTTATTTTTCTTTCTTAAAATAGGTGTTGTCAACTGGAACACATTCTCCATGGTGTAGAGATTTATTTACAGACTGTCCACCTGGTCGAGTTGGAGGAAGGGTGTCCCAGGGAGGAATTGTTCATCTATTCTGCATCAGTAAAGCAGTGGTGGCGTGGCACTGACCTTAAACTATTTAAGATCAAACTGTGACAAAAGCTTTACCTGACCTGACTGCAGTCAGTTATATGTGACCTTGCCTGTGAAAAAACAGGATAAGTCTTGAAATGTAATTATGATATATTGAGCATCAAAGTGTTATTTTCATTAATCTCACATTGATTTTGATATTTGACATGATTTTACTCAGTCAACCCCACACACCCAGACAACACTTTCTTTGAACTTTTGCCCTTTGGCGCTACAGAGCACTGAATACTAGACACAACAACCGTTTGTTCCTCAGGCTAAAACCTAAACAATAAAAGCACCCATAACTTCCACACCTGTAACTGTATATTGTTTATAATCACCACATACTGTACATCTGTAAATACTATTCTAAACTGTAAATATCACCTATTATCTATCTGTACAATAACAGCATCTGAACATCCATACATGCATCACTACACACAATTGTAAAAAAGGAGAAAATTTATACATATACTTACTGTACCATACTGCTTATTTAAATTATTTTTGTTTTTATGTGACTAGTGTGTTATTGTCTTTAATTTTACTTAGTTATTCTATGTATGTCCGTAACATGTCACCAAGAGAAATTCCTTGTATGTGACAAAAACATACTTGGCAATAAAGCAGATTCTGATTCAATATTAAAGATATCAAGGTTATATTTTTACTAGGGCCGGGACTCGATTAAAAAAATTAATCTAATTAATTAGAGGCTTTGTAATTAATTAATCTAAATTAATCGCATTTTAATCTCATATAAATATTTGACCTGAGAACATTAAGAAGTATTTTTACATGGATTTTTATGAATAATGACTGAATACATAAGCTTAACAAAATATTGTTTATTTTTGTTCAACCAAGTCGTTGTACCCGGAGTCGGGCTAATGTCCACGCTAGCTGCTGTAGCCTATGTTTTGCATTGAGATGATACTTGAGGCTCGATGTGCTGCGGTGATATGTGAATTCCTTGTTGCATATCTTACACACAACCATGCTCTTATCGACGCTTACCAGTGATGCGCGGGTCAATGTATAAACAACCCGCCCGCAAATCGGACCGCAAAGAAAATATATACCCGACCCGCTTCCTGGCCCGCATTTCTTAAAGTAGTTTGTTTAATATTGCAGGGTTCGGGACTTCTCAGGTTTTGACTGTCTGTGTTCTGGTACCTATGTGCGCGGATGCCCCACCTCGCGTATAAAAACAACAAAACATAATATACTATATAGCCTATATTAAAATTAAAATATATAAAAATGTGCATAATATATTTTTTAAGTTGCACATCGTTTATAGGTTTCTTAAGTGAGATTCGGATGTGAAAAGCGCTGCATAATGTACGCGCCTTTAGTGTTACCATTGAAACTTAACTAAATTAAAAAAATAAGAGGTGATATATAGCTTTAGCCTACATAAATGCTTATTGCTTTAATGTTGCGAGTTCCTCTTCGACTTTTCTTGCTGTTATGTTTATAATAGTTCATTGTTCAGAGTTCATATTGATGATCTTATAGTCAATTTAAAAATGCTCTTACAAACTGACTCTATTCGTTTAACTTTTTTCCTTTACCTGCCGTCGCTGTTCTCTGTGCGTGTCCTCCGTCAAAGTAGCCTATTAAAATTAATATGAAGTTGATTTTTAAAAGTCTTAAGCACACCGCAAATCAAACGTGCTGCTACAGTATGCTCTAAATGCGCGTGTAAATTTAACTTCTGGGCACTGCCAGGCTGATTTTTTGAAAAGTAGGCTAAGTGATATAGGCTACTCACTGCATGTTTTGGCATTCGGTAGCATATGCATCAATGAGATGCAAGGTGTTGCTTTTAATGTTCTTTTTAATTTATATTCACAAAACCTAACAACAAAACATTGTTTATAATTACGAGACAAATTATTTGAAACGAAATTCGTTTTAAAGTAGCAAACAAAACTTAAATTAAACTCGTAATAAACTAATTAAATTGAAACAAAACAACATTACAACAATATTTAAACCCAACAATACTCAAACATTAACATATAACAGACATTACGATACATGTTAAAATAATCTGTAGTTTGTTGGTAGATGTTTATTGGGCAAAACCTGCGTTGCAAACCTCCATTTACCAGAATAAATCATTTTTACTTTGAAATTGATGCGTTGTCACGTTAAAATCAGCTGTTCGTTTAGGTTCCGTCTACTTTTATTTACACTGCATCACAACCCCGGAGTTCTCGAACTAAAACAGGGTCTGCAGCATTTAGGAATGACTCTATTAATAAGTGCGATTAAAATGCGTTAAAATGTTTAACGCGTTATTTTTTGTGTAATTAATTAATCTTAATTAACGCGTTAAAGTCCCGGCCCTAATTTTTACAGAATGTTGTTTACATTATGTAGGATGAGTTAATGTAGAAACTAGTAAATCACAGAAAGATGACTATAGCTGGGTTTTCACTAAGTTCATGTTTAGGCCTAATGTTTATTGTTAAAAAATTTTGATATTTGCGGTCACCGATCATCAGTGAATTGAATAAGCTGTGGGGTAAAAGTTAAATAAATAAACAACTTAAATTAATGACAAGTTATTTTTGTTTCGATTTAACAGTAAATAACTTGAATATGAATATATATTTATATATATAAATTTTAATAACTCCAATACAACACTCAAATAAATTATTAATTAAAACGTTGCATATCATTGCTAATATACCTTATCTTGTTTAAAGATGATTGTTTAATACCGGCTGTGTACGCCACATGTTAAGATAATACATTACACAATGCTAAAAATGTAATATGAGTTTACAGTAGCCTACTCATCCAATACGATCAGCTTTTAGGGATGAATTATGTGATAATAACTGCACTGGACACGCGAAAACATGGTATTATTTTGCACGTGGGTATCCACGTAAACTTATGACTTCTTAACTAAGCTAGGATCACAGCAAATACGTTTATCGGCATTATCACGGCGAATGTGTTAATGTTTGTGTTCAAATACACACAACCGAGCATGTGTATTACAGCATCCACTACGTAGTACGTACTGGATTTGGATTTATATTTACTGCGCATGCGTGTTTGAACATTTTTTTTTTTTTTTTTTGCTTTTGGTAACACTTTTATTTTAAAGTGTTTTTTTTTTTTTTTTTTTTTTTTTTTGTGCTTTATTTTGTATCAAAATAATTGTACAATCAAAGCATCATGTAGCACCATTGCAAGCATAAAGAATTACAAATAACATTTAAAGTAAAAGAAATACACTTTAAGGGAAAAAAAGAGAAAAGAAAATAAATAAAAATAAAATAAAGAGGGTATACAATACAATACTTTCAAAATGAGGAATTTAACGCATTGTAATATATCATAGTCTTGGTAGCTTTAGGGTTTGAAAGTCCTTTCAATGTTTCAAAATAACTCTTCATCTGAACCTTAAATTGGGTAATATTGGGCTTAGTCCGAGTCCATTTGCATTTATGAATGTAAAACTTACCATATAAGATAATAAGATTTAAAAAAAAGATATGACCTTTAAGGAAATAATTTTCTTCATGAAAGAAAAAAACATCTTTTTTCTGTATTTTGATTTTTTCTCCACAGAATAATTCAAACAAATTTTCAATGTCGATCCAAAAAAATCTTGTATATATGCAATCAAAGAAAAGGTGTACAATAGTTTCAGTGTTAATATTACAAAATACACAAGAGTCTGAAAGATCCTTTTTGAATTTTTGCAGGAATTGGTTCGTCGGGTAAATTAAATGTATAATTTTAAAATAAAACTCAGTAACTTTGTTAGTAATACAGAACTTATTATTGTAAGTCCAAACTAAAGGCCAATTCAAATTCCCAAAAATATTTCTCCAATATTGTTTGCTTCTACATGTTACAGGATGATGAATCAAGCTTCTAAAAAACCTATTATTACATTTGAAATCTTTAATATTAATCCCATCTAAAAAAAATTCTTTTTGAAAGGTCAATTGCTTATCAGAATCTGTATTACCCTGTAATAGTCTTAAAAAACCAGCTGGAATAGCATCAAATACAACACTATATTCTTTTGGCAATATTGGGATATTAAATTTCTTTAAAAATTCAGAATATGAAAGCAAATAACCTTTGTCATTAATCAATTGCGAAAGCAATAAAATATCATTTTGAACCCAATTGTCGTAAAAGATTGATTTATTCTTATATTTAATATATTTATTATTCCAAATGATATGTCTGTGGGGAGAAAAATTGTGTTTATAAATAAGGAGCCAACATAAAAGAGCCTGTCTGTGAAAATTGGATAATTGAAGAGGAAGTTTGTTAATATCATAATCACACTTTAGGAGAAATTCTATACCACCAACCCTTTTGAAAATCAAGTTTGGGATTATATACCATATTTTATCTTTATGTTTAATAAAATGTTTAATCCAATTTAATTTAAAGGTAATTTTAGAAGAATGTATATCGATCACATTCAAGCCCCCCTGATTGTATGGATTACATAAAATATTTTTATTTAGGTAGTGAGGCTTATTTTTCCATAAGAAATTAAACAGAATAGAGTCAATTTTTTTTGTAACTACTTTAGGAACATCCAATACTTTTGCAAGATAAACTACACGAGATAGTCCTTCAGTCTTCGACAATATGACTCTACCTTTGAGCGATAAATCCCTCATTAGCCACATATCAAATTTGTTCTTAATTTTTGAAATGACTGGTTGAAAGTTTGATTGTACTCTATCAGTCTGATTTTTGCATATTTTTATTCCCAAATACGTTACTTCATTCTTTATTGGAATTCCTTCATATTCAGTCAAATGGATAGGCCTACCATCATCTTTAAGTGGAAAAAGGGTGCATTTTTTAAGGTTAAGGGATAAACCTGAAACCTCAGAGAACACATTAAGACAATTTATAACTTTTTTAACCTGCATTTCATTCTTCAAAAATATTGCTGTATCATCAGCTAGCTGACAACACTTAATCTCTCTATCTAAAATTTGAATACCTTGAAAGGAATCATTATTTATGTGTAATGCCATTGCTTGCATGACTAACAGAAATAAAAATGGAGCAGCAGGATCTCCTTGCTTTATGCCTCTGGAAATTCCAAATCTATGCGTAGTACCCCAAGGAAGTTTAACTGAACTGTTGCAATCACTATATAAAGTTTGTATTGCTCTTTTAAAGTATTTTCCAAAGCCAAAAAAATCTAGTAAGTCAAATAAAAAATTATGTTTTACAGTATCAAAGGCTTTATATATATCTATAAACAAAATGTAACTGTTGTCGGTCAGGCCTATATAAGGCTCATAATCAATCAAATCTAGAATTAATCTAATATTATTGCTGATATGTCTCCCTTGCATAAAACCAGACTGAATGTCATCTATAATTGTATCCAAACATATTTTTATTCTCTAAGCAAAAATGTGAGCTAACACTTTAGCGTCATTGTTGATTAAAGTTATGGGCCTCCAATTGTCTAGCAACAAACAATCTTTGCCAGGTTTAGGTATCAGAGTGATTAAACCCTGACACATAGAAGGAGGAAGCTTACAGTTTTCTATAGCCTCCTTAAAAACCATCAACAAGAATTCAGTAATATAATCTTGAAAAACTTTATAAAATTCGCCAGTAAGGCCATCATTACCTGGAGATTTGTTATCTTTCAATTTATTAATACTTTTTTTAATTTCTTCTAAAACAATATCTTGATCACAAACTTCCTTCTGAGCTTCATCAATAATACGTGCTTTGTTTTTAATCTGAGAAAGGAAATTTAAACTTTGAAAATTGTTATGCTCAGAGTATATTTGTTTATAAAATTCTTCTACAAATTTGGAAATGTTAGTGGGATCTTCAGAAATATGGCCATTTATTTTAAGTTTATGTAAGCTATTTACAGTGATATTTCTTTTTTCTAAACTATGAAAATATTTTGTATTCCTTTCACCATATTCTAACCACTTACGTCTAGAACGAATAAAGGCACCTTGTGCTAAATTTTGATAGATATTGTCCAATTCAGATTGCAACTCGGTTAATTTATTAAGATCATTTTGAGTTTGATTGCTATTGTCATAAATAGAAATGATTTCCTTAAGAATTTTATCTTGTCTCAGTCTTTTTTCTTTGGATAAATCCTTTCCCCTGTTGACTGCCATAATACGGATTTGAAATTTAGTATATTCCCAATGTTTTCCATATATTCTTTCTTCTTTAGCCTTCATCCAATTTTCATTAATAATTTTAATGACTTCTTCTCTGAAGAATTTATCCCTCAAAAGTGTGCTGTTTAACTTCCAATAGTTTGGATTATACCTGTTTGAATGGTTTCTTATGTTTATAAGTAGAGAGATCATTTTATGATCAGAAAATATTGAGGGTTCTATTTTTGTTTCTTCAACATGGTTGGCTAAATCATTTGATATTAACCAAAAATCAATCCTCGATCTCCTAGAAAAATCCTTGTTATTCCAAGTAAACTGTACTTGATTCTGATTTCTTTGTCTCCATATATCACAACAATCCAAATGTACACAGATATTGTTAAATTCTCTATAAGAACGTTTTAAAGATCGTTGTGGGTGACAATCTTTAGTGGGATCACTTATACAGTTCCAGTCCCCCCCAAGTATTAATTTTGCATTCAAAAACGAACTCATTAACACATTTATTTCTTGTTCAAATTCCTCAAAGAGAATTCTATTTGTATTACTATTATTATGACCATATATATTACCCAAAATAAAGATATCTGACTTAAATTCAACCACTAGAATTATCCATCTTCCTGAATTATGAGCAATATTTTTCAATATTTTACCTTGAAAGGAACCTTTTAAAATAGCTACACCAGCAGAAATATTGTTCCCATAAGCCATCCAGATATTATCTCCCCATTGATTTTTCCAAAAACTTAAATCTGAAATCAAAGCATGGGTTTCTTGTAAAAAATAAAAATCTGCTTTAAAAGTTTTACAAAATAAAAAAACAGCTTTCCTCTTAAGCGTATCTCGTATACCCCTCACATTGAACGAATAAAGTGATAAAGACACTATGAACAACAGAACAATATGTTAACAGTAAGTAGAAAAAGCGTTTAACGTAGAACGCGAGTTTAAAGGATTTCCTACACCTTTCAAATATTATTTTGTTATAGAACAAACAAGAGTTTACACAATATTGTCCCTAAAATGATACATTAAACAATATGTATAATAAATCATAGCACAACAATGCTATGCATATTTAGGGAGAGAAGTTATGCTTCCCAATGAAAGCATAAAGTTTTCAACTTTTTAATCACAGTTTAATTTCTTTACCCTCAATTATAGCTTTGGCTCCGACGAAAAAGGCTTTCTTTCCTTGCTTTCGCGCCTCCTCAATCTGTGGCCATAATTTGCTCCGTGTCTCCTTGTCTTTTGTAGTAAGATCTTCACCGAATTTAAGTTTCTTAGTCTTAAGGAATTCCGACGTCTTGGCGCATTTCCAGACCTTTTCTTTGGCCGTTCTGGATGTAAATCTTGTTATCACTGGCCGAACTTTTCCATCTTCTCTCCGTCCAATCCTATGACTCACGTCAATTTGGAAGCGTAGATCTTCCTCGTTATCCTGAGTGACTGCTTTACATACATTTATCATTCGTTGTTTAACGTCCTCTCCCTTCCTGCTCCGGTAGACCATATATCTTAGATTCCATCTCCTGTGATAGCGTTCCATATCATTTAGCCTGTCTTCTAAACTGATTATTTTTTTCTGGTGCTCATCACTTGTTTTCTTGACTGTATTGGTTTCCGTCTTCAATTCTTGGACTTCCTTAAAAAGAAACTCCGACGACTCCTTCAAAGCCTCAATGGTATCAGTGTTTTTCTTAATCAAACTTGCAAGACTGTTCATATTTTCTTTGATTTTCTCCGCCAAAAGTCTCACAATCATGCACGTGCACACATAGACATCAAAGGGGGCTTGAGCACCTGCCCTTTTTATTCCTGGAGAGAAAGTGCCCTTTTTTCTGGGGTGCTTATTTAAAAAAAATAATAATAATATGAGCTTTATTCATATAACAACTGATGTCTGTCTGTTTCTTGTGTTTTTTACTTGTTGCTTATTTAATTTAACATTAATTTATTCAGGAATCATTTAAATGAGATTTAAACTCTTATATAGAAAAATAGCGCTATTTGTGGCACACAAACGGTTAACAGATGAGTCCCGCCTCCAAAATTCACATATTCGCTAATATTGGCTTTACCTTTCCTTAGTCCCGCCTCTCTAACTTACTGCGCTTTATGATTGGTTTGTCTACACTCGTGCTGCATCATTCGCACTTCAAGCGCCAAAGCTCAGCAGCCCGAACCAGACACGATCATTTGCATGATTATGCAGGCAGCTACCGGTAAGTGTGTGAGGAAGAAAGCATTCTTATATTAACAGTTTTATGCACAAAATATGGTACAAGTTGTTACACATAACGATTCAGGGACATTGTTTTCCATGGCAATCCCATATTAACCTGAAGAGTTGCAAACTTGTTACCGTATAGTGTATGTAGTTTAAACAGACAGCTCAGAAAATAATAAAGCACAAACAATAAAATAATTGCTAACTACAGTAGTAAGCTTTTTTGTTTGCGTTTTTTGTAATGGCTGTTAAATAAGTATAATGTGTTATACTGGAGTGCTGGAGTAGATTGGGAAGAAATCTAATGGTTCAGTATTTTACTTGCCCAGTCTGAATTTTCACTGACATCACAAAAAAGTAAAATATAAAATACAAAAAATAGGCCTAATCTATATTTGTTGTTTCTGACATGTGTAAGTTAACCCTAATAAATATGAAACCTAAGATTAAAGGTGCAATAGGATGTGTTGTCATAATATGTTAAATGGTTCTTTGACAATAACATAGAAGGTATGTGGCTTTATTAAGTGCAAAAATTATCCAGAAACGTTTTGCATGTCTATTTACAACCCTAGAATTTGTCATTTTAATTAAATGGTCTATTTTTGCCCTATTTGAAAGGGTCATGAATAATAATGTTGAGCTCTGCTCTGATTGGCTCTGCTCTGAGAGGCTCATGTCAGAAGCTCACATTAGTAAACAGACCTTATATTTTGAGCCCTTATCAGACAAAAATACATTTTGAGTAACAACTAACAACATATGATAGCATATGATATAGCATTTATTGGCATGTAGCGCTAACTCAGCATTGTGTAATGGCTTCCTTTGCTGCTTTATAAACCTAGACTACTAAGGAGACCATGGTGTCTGTGTGAACTGATTATTTTGTAGACATATTTTGAAAATTAAACAATTGCGTGAGTTTGAGGAAGATAAAATTAATTAACTTTTTTAATATTTTTTTTTAAAAGGAAGTCAGAATTTCGTTAATATATATACTTTTTGTTTAAAAAAAGAAAAATATATACATAATTATGAGAAGTGCCCTTTATTTCACTTGAGCCCCTGCCCCTCAAAATGTCTGTGCACGTCCCTGCTCACAATATTATCTTGCAACTCAGAAGAGTGTAGGTTCTGTTTTCCCTTTTTTGCCTATAGGAGTGCACGGAGCTGAGTCAGGAAGAGGGGTACATTCGGAAGTTATCGGGTCGGAACTGGTGTATGAATGCATCTCACCTAATTTTACCACTTCCAAAACACTTTCGGTTGAATCTCTGTTTTTTGTAGTAAGCGGAAGCATCTTGTTTGTCTTTTTACCGTGGTCTCTTGGTCTTTTGTCTGCCATCATTGATAACTGTCCAGATGCACTCTTAATTGACATTACATTTACGTTAACTTAAATTCGATAATCTGACAAGGAGCCTTCACCAGCAAATATCCAAGATCGTTATATTATCAAACAACAATAAGGTAAAGTATTTACATTTGTTTGCGTCGATCAAATATTGCGTTTAAGGTGAGAAAATCAGGTTTTAAACCTTAGCCTTGAATATCAACATCCGCCCTGGCCGCCATCTTGCGCGCCCCCCTGCGTGTTTGAACATCCACTACGTACTGGATTAATCCACTACGTCATCGCGCTGCAAGCTGCAGCGAGGACTTCTTGGACGTTCTTAGTTCGAAATGGACTTTAAGTTTAATTCTTTGAGCATAGCATCTTTGAATGTAAGGGGCATCCGAGAAATTGCAAAGCGAAAGGCTTTATTTCTTTTTTTAAAACGGACTGATGCTGATATTATTTTTTGTCAAGAGACACATTCTATGGACGTGGATGAAAAATTTTGGAAATCTCAATGGGGAAAATCACTTTTTTTCAGTCACGGCACTTCCCATTCTGCGGGAGTTATGGTTTTGTTGAACAGATTTAAAGGAGACGTCTTGAACTCTGTAACGTGTGAAAACGGAAGATGGATTATTCTGACTGTGAAACTGGACAATACTACATTTATACTTTGTAATATTTACGGTCATAATTCTAATCCGTTGAACAAGTCCTTATTTGCAAAGGTTTCAGATATTATTCAAAGCAAATTTGATACATTCCAAGCTTCATACACTGTTAACCCAGAAATTGTCTTTACTCAAACAATCAAGGAAAAATCATTAATATTTTCTGTTTTGAAGCGAAAGCTTAAATTGAATTGTTGATTTAACTGTTAACCTTACAAAATCTATTAAACTAAAACATTCAAGTAAAATGAACTTAAAATTATTAGTTCATGTTGTGAGGAATACCCATAATCCTTTGCGCCTGAATATTTTGATTATTTTCTGCTTTTTCACAAATTAAAAACTGATAAGAACTTTCTGTACTCAAATATTTGTTAATAAAATGTCATATAGGTTCAAGCTCTTATATTATTGATGTTGTTTTGTTGTAAATTATAATTTTGTGAAGTCACCGTTCAGGTGATCAGTGTTTACTTACATGAACCCTGTTCAGAACATTTTATTGTATTTCTCTCCACAGTACTGACAATGTATGTCAAAACACATTTTTTGTGTGTTTCAGTGGAGAATCACGTTTATTCAATGACTGACTTAAAGTCAATCATTGATTTTTGTTATAAAACCATTTATAACATCAAATGTTATATAAAGTAATAAAAACTAAATTTATATGCAATGGGTTTCCTAACACATAATGTTATCGAATCTGGGTTAAGAGTGCAGGAATATTGGAAGAAATTAAAACATTAAGTACATTAAACTTAAAATTAATTGTTATTTCAACCAGGCAAAATTAACTTTTTTAGGGCAACGAGTTTCCATAAATGTTTTAGGTTCAATCAACCTGTATGGGCTTACAGTGTTATATGTTCAGGAGATTTTAATGAATGCTTGGACAATTTGAGTGATAGACATCCTCCTCGTTCTTCACAACGCGACATACAATCAAACTTAGCTTCTTTATGTACCCGTTTATCACTTACTGATACTTGGCGGTTCTACAATCCCGGGATATCTGAATATACATGGTCTAACAAAAACAAATCTTTACAATCTAGAATTGACATGTTCCTTATTTCTACTTCTGCTCTGCAATACGTCAAGGAAATTACTCATAATTATGCCCCTTTAACTGATCATAAGCTTATTTCTTTAACTCTTACAGGCACGAAAGAGAACTCTAATCTTAGAGGGTACTGGAAATTTAATAATAATCTTCTTAAGGATGAGTACTTTAACAATGAGGTGGAAAAAATCGCCAATGAGATTTTGGGAGGATTAAAGGAAGGATTTAAATGTAAATGGGAATTTTTCAAATATAATGTTAGAAAAATTGCAATTAAACGTTGAAAAGAACTAAAAAAATTAATAGACAAAATGAGTTAGAATTATTTGATAAATTGGGGAACTTGGAACAGAAGCCAAACCTTACTAAGGAGGAAGAAGCTGAGTTTGTCACAATTCAATCCCATCTAGATCTGATCTATTTAGACCTGGCTAAGGGTGCTTTTATTCGTTCTAGGGCGAAATGGATTGAAGAGGGTGAAAAAAATACAAGTTATTTTTTCGCTCTTGAGAAAAGAAATTTTAAAAGAAATGCTTTATCCGCTTTAAATATTAATGGGAATTGTTGTATGGATCCAAAAATTATTTCTCATTTTGTTTACTCATTTTATAAAGAACTATATACTTCTCGATTTGATTTATCTAATTGTGAAGAGTTCATTCAAATAGTCCATCAACACATCCCTATTATTGATAAAGAATTTAATGACCTCTGTGAATCCAATATAACGTCCTCTGAGATCAAAGATGCCCTTATGAGAATGAAAAAAGGGAAAGCACCAGGTATAGATGGATTGACAGTAGAATTTTACTTACATTTTTGGGAACTAATAGAAACTCCTCTACATAATTTGTTTAATGAATGCATTAATAGTGGCGAAATGACTACTACGATGAAACAAGGTATAATTTCGTTAATTGCTAAACCAGATAAAGATCCACACTTTATAGAAAATAGGAGACCAATCTCTCTTCTAACAATTGATTATAAATTAATTTCTTTAGTATTTGCTAATAGATTACGAGAAGGTTTACATAAAGTTATTAGTGAATACCAATCAGGCTTTTTAAAAGGTCGGCACATTACTAATAATATTAGACTTGTGCTTGACCTCTTGGATTATGCTGAGAATATTGATGAAGGAGCAATTATTTTTTTTCTTGACTTTTATAAAGCATTCGACACAATTGAACATGAATTCCTTTTTAAAACTATAACGCTTTTTGGATTTGGAAATAATTTTTTGAATGTAGTTAAAATGTTTTACAATGATATAAATAGCTCCGTAATAATTAACACTTCTACCACTCAAAGATTTAACATTAAACGTGGTGTACGTCAAGGTTGTCCAATTTCCCCCTTTTTATTTTTGTTGGTAGTTGAATTATTATCCATTGGTATTGTAAATAATGAACAAATTCAAGGTCTCCAAATTTTTGGAAAAGAAATTAAAATATCGCAATTGGCAGATGACACAACCTTATTTTTAAAGAACTTATCATCTGTCCCCAATGCTATCTCCTTCATCAATAATTTCTCTAAGGCTTCTGGTTTAACGCTAAACTTATCCAAATCTGAAATTCTCCTTTTACATAATTTAAATGATAACGTTTTTAATAATATTCCTGTGAAAACCTCTGTCAAATACCTAGGAATTCATGTAACAAAAGATGTTAATGAAAGACAAAACTTAAACTTCTCATTTAGATTAAAAAAAGCAAAAATGGTATTAAACTGTTGGTTACAACGTGATCTTTCTGTTTATGGTCGTGTTCTTTTATCTAAATAAGAAGGTTTATCTCGGTTTGTTTATCCCTCCCTATCTTTGTATGTTAAAGATTCTTATTGTAAAGATATAAATAATTTGTTTTATTCTTTTATTTGGAAAAACAAATCTCAAAAACTAAAGAAAAGGGTGCTAACTAATAAGAAAGCTGAAGGAGGCTTGGAAGTGCTTTATTTTGAAGATGTTAATAGAACTTTTAAAATCAGTTGGATTAAAAAATGTTTGATTAATCGTAACTCCTTTTGGAACCACATTCCACACAGTCTCTTTAACAAAATAGGTGGGTTAGATTTCCTATTAACCTGTGACTTCAATATTTCCAAAATTCCTCTTAAGTTATCCAAATTCCACCAGCAAGTGCTGTTAGCCTGGAAGATATGCTATTCACATAATTTCCCTCCTCATACTTCCTTCATTTGGAATAATGCCAACATAACAACTGCCAATAAATCTTTATTTTTAAGAAATTGGTTTAAAAGGGATATTAATCATCTTATGAATATGTTTGATAATTATGGGAATCTTTTACCCTATGAACAATTTATGCAAATCCACAATTTCCCTGTGCATTTCAAGGAATTTAATTCAGTCTGTAAAGCTATTCCTCTTACTCTTATTCATCTTGTTAAAGGTCATGTTCTTTATAACTCTAAAGTGACGATTAAACCCAAATTAATGTTAAATGGTCTTACACTGACTGATAAAAAATGCAATAACAAACATATCTGCACTATATTACAAAATCAAAATAAATTAATACCCAGAGGAAAATTTTTTTGGAACTCTATTATCGAGAATATTAATTGGAAAACAGCTTGGTTAATTCCCTTTAAATATTGTATAAATAACAAAACTAAAGAAATACATTTTAAGATTTTGCATACCATTTACCCTGTTAAATCAATAATTTCAAAATATTCTGATATTGATGATTTATGTTCCTTCTGTAAAATTGAGAAAGAAGTGTTAACACATTTATTTTTTTATTGTAACATAACCCAAGTTTTTTGGAAAGAATTGGCAACCTATATTTTTAGTAAAGTAAAGGTTAAATATTTTTTTTCTTTAAAGGATATCATTGTACACTATGAAAATAATGCAAACAAAGATCTTGAGTACATTGTTAATTTATTCATATTACAGGCTAAATTCTATATACATAAACAAAAGTATTTAAATGCATCCCCAATTTTCAAGGTTTTTTTTACCAGAATTTGAATGTTTTATTTCTTCTTTAAAATTGTTAAAAAACAAAAAGTCATTAACATGTTTAAAGCACTATGACATTATTTTCAAATGCCTGATGTCCAATTAACACTATATTTTGTTTTGTATAAAACTGTATAATGTTATGCTCTGTTTTATATTCTTCTATCAATAAAAAAAAAAAAAAAAAAGTACAACTTTCATCAGATGTTTCAATGTTGACATCATGGTGAACCAAAGAAAGTCATCTGGGTCATTGTGTCCCTCTAGCGGTTAAAATGTAAATAGCAAAATTAAAATGTAAGCTTTTGCTGATTTGATTTTGAGGCATCATTTTTTACAGACAATAAAGATACTTAAACGATAAAAAAAAAGACTTCTTGAACGTTCTGGGAACGTTCCCTGCAGGTTATTTTTGTGTCTAATTTTATAACCTAGAGAGAACGTTCCCAGAACGTTCCCTGTAGGTTATTTTTGTGTTTAATTTTATAACCTAGAAAGAACGTTCCCAGAAGGTTCCCTGTAGGTTTTTGAGATATAACGAATACACTTTAATAATGGATGGTAAAGCCCCTATGGCAGCGCAGTGAATGCCCACTGCTCCGTGTGTGTTCACTACTGCTGCTTTTCATCCGATTTTTTTGAGGAAATTAAGTGAAAACATCTTTAAATCCATGTATTCCTTTATTAGTGCGCAAGTCTGTGCAGCACGCGCTTCTCTGCTACGCTCCTCCAGAACGCGCTTGCCAACTCACGTCACTCACTCACGGTCGTTTAATTTTACCTCAGAGACAAACATTATTTTACCGATTTCTTTACTTTCTTTCCTCATTTAATAACTTATATATCAGAGAACAAATATATATTTTAGATGTTTTCGATCGATTTAAAAGTCTATATGAAGACAATATGGGTGTTATAAGCTTTTGTTTAATGTAAAAACAAGATATATAAAGTTAGCTAGGCGGCTAACTGCTCTGGTAAGATTCATTAAACTGACTGAAATGTTTTATTTGTCTTTTTTTTACCTCAAAGACTACATTATTTAGCAAATAATTTTACGTCTTTCTTCATTTTGTAACGTTAACTTAAATATGTGTGAACAAAACTATATTTTAACGATTTCCGGTCGATTTGACACGGCTTATGAAGAGAATATGATGTTAGGGAAAAGCTTTTAATATTGTATTTAAAAACGGATTGGCGACTAACTGCATGGTAAGATCTGTAAAGTGTATATTTATCTGTCAATAAATATCTGTTTTATGTCCTCTATATCTTGAAGTCATTATTTATATATTGTACAATGTTATCTAAATACAATATGCGATGTTGAGGTATTTTTTTTATTAAAAATAAGCTCCAGTTCATGTTCTCTGAACAATAAACACTGTTTAACACATGATGTTTAGTCTGATTATTTGCATTCAGGGATATCACAATGTAGAGGTTGTTATTTATATAGTTATGTACTTTAATTTAGCATTTTTAGTCTGATTATTTGCATATAGGCATATAACAATATAGAGGTTACGGAACGTTATCAGAACGTTGTGGGAACGTTAAGCTAACGTTAGGGGAACGTTCCCCTAACGTTCGCACAAGGTTATGAGGATGTTCTCAAAACCAAGAGGGTTCTATTGACGTCAAGAAAACTTTCCTGGGGAACCAGCAGGGAACGTTAGGGTAACAGTTCTGGGAACCATGAGCTAACGTTCCCAGAACGTTCTGGGAACCAAAAATTGTTAGCTGTTAAGTATTTTTACTTTATATGTCCAGTTTTTTATTAAACTACCCACTATAGCTTAATAAACTTCCCACTGGAAGGGTTTCAGGACAAGCACGGCGGATACAACTCAAGCCATTTTTATTTTTATTTCACATACACTCATGTGACAATCACTTATTGCTAGGAGCTAGGTTGTAAACCTAAAACAAAGCACAAAACAAAAAACACAATAAACTTATGCAATTACACAATCATTAGATATAAATTTTTAACCTTAATTATTAGTAATGCCAATTTACAGACACTCACTAATTATGCATATACAGGTACATAATTATCACACATTTCTGTTACCTAGTAAAGTTATAACATAAATTAAATATAACATAAATGTTCCCGCATTCAAATTAGAATAGTAAAAATACTTATTTCTTAAAATGCACAAGAACATAAAATAACATCTTCCACTTATAATATACAGTAAAAATACAAACAGTAGTAACACCTGGTGGAAAGCTCTACATTATACATAAAAATAAATTTTCAATTATTAGTATTTTATTAGTGTTTTTCTTTGGAAAACACACATTCCAAATATTATCATATTTTTACATACATAATTTCAAGTTTTTGGTTTATATTTAATATTTAAGTAGATTAAACATCTAGGATTTTTTTCAACTTTTACTTAAGTAAAAGTTATTTTCGTACTTTTACTCAAGAAAGTAAAAGTACACAATTTTTATGTAATTAGGCATTAAATCAATTTTTATTATGCAATATATAATGACTGTAGTAGTGAACATTTTTAGTAAAGAAAAGTAATTTTTTTTCCAAGACAAACACTCTGATAAAGCACAGATGCTTGGAAAATGTAACTAAAATACTTAAGTATTATACACCTCTGATTAACACAATGCAGCTTAACACATCAATACAGTCATATTAAAAGATTAAATTCACTATACACATTATTAATGATGCATACCTGCAGTTTTATAAATTCCAGCGAGTGGCAGCGATTTCTTAAAAGTGATAGTTTAACGTATTTGGAAGTGATATGCTTTGTTTTTTTATTCATTCAGTATGTTTAATGTCTATGCGTGTTAGTTATTTGAATATGTACTTGGATTAAAAGCAGGGCTTGACATTAACTTTTTTGCTCACCAGCCAAAGTGGCTAGTTGTTTTCCAAAGTTACTAGCCCCTCAGCATTTTCACTTGGTTTAGCTAAATTAGATGCAGATTGAATTTCAAAGGACAATATTTATAAGCTGGTATATAGCAGGTATATCAGTATAGATCATATATAATATATTAAGGTGCATGAAAAACATGCCAGTAAGGCATAAATAGATTAACTTCTAATGAATATATTAAAATTGAAGCAGGGGTGTAGAAGGTTAACTGAAAAGATAAACACAAAACCACTCGCCAACCACTTTAAATATTTATTAACAACGGTTGTAAATACTGTCAAAAAATTGAACGTGAATTTTACTGTCAACTTGTTTATGCAGATTATATTTTATAAGTGATGCGCGAACCTCTCAGCTGGTGGGTTTCCTTTGATTTCGTGTGCATTCAGGTGTGCGCTGAATTTCTCTCCGCTCTTGCCCTGAAAGTGTGCATGCAATTTATATCTCTTCAATCACTTTCATGCAATTGTTTTATCTTCCCGAAGTGTGTATGCGCTCAGACTGCATCCTCTTGTGCATTCGCAAATCCATGAGCGCGCGCTCTCTGGAAGGTGGTGCTTTGGGTGCAGGGAGTGCTCATGGGAGTTGTAGTTTCTCAGTGTCGCATTGCGCATTGTTTATCATTTCGTATAACTTAAGAAAACTACAATTTAAAAAAAAATTATATTCAACCTGCCAAAGTGAAAGCAACTCACTTAATTTAGGAAACCAATTGCAGGATCCATTCAAGTTTATAAATATATATATATTTACATGGTGGTGTTAGTATTATGAACTTAATACATTTGAGTCCATTGAACACAAATATTACTTCTAAAATTGAACTGCAAACATTTAAACTTTCACACAAATCTCATGTAGTTCACCATAAGCAAACTACAAAGTTACTGCTTTAAAATAAAACAACAGGCAGCATAACATCAATGATCTACTGCCCATCCTTGACGTAAACAACCACACTACTCTTCAGCACAATGGTAACCCAAAAACTGAGCCAAATCCTGACAAAACAAAACATTAAACACTAAGAGATATCTCACATTATCATCTTGTGTAAATCCCCTGATCAGTTTTTAAGTTCACATGATTCAAAAAACCAGAGGCGATTCTAGGGTCTATGGGGGCCCCAAGCAGAAATATCCCTGTGTGCAAGAAGTGTGCAAAACTTCTATACAATGTCCTTTGCTTAACCCACTATTCTACAGTGCAACAGTTACTGCGAAAGATACATATATACAAGTGTAATCTTCATCATACCTAACATTATTAACATGTTTGGATGCATAAATGGCATAACATGTTTGGAAATAATGACAGCAGAGAAATATTTTCTACATTATACAATGATTAATAACCTATTTTTTACAAGAATGTTTTAAGAAACCATTCATTTTATGACTGCTATACTAAATAATCTCAGTAAAGTTACTGCTAACTGTTATGTAAGTTAGTGTCCTAGAGTTAAATATTAGTAAACTAAATATTAATTTCATATCTGAAAATACAGAACAGTATAACACATACATCTGTTGATTTTCTCAGCAACAATGCAATTCTATAGACTTGACAAGAGGTTTTCTAGAGATTTGTTTGATAATGTTTAAGACCTGACAGGGTGAGGATGTAGTTCGTCTTACCTCCCTTAAACTTATCATCTCTCCTTTCTGCTTTCCTTTCCCTGCTGTGCACAAAACATTTCTGATGTCCATCTACAGGAACCAATAATGATCGAGTTAAAATAGGATTTGCATTGTTATTTAGAAACTTCCTTTAGTCTCGTCATGTTTTCATAAGCTAACTCACTCGCGTGGCGTCTATTGAATGCGGTTGTGCGCGAATGAACCCAAAGACGCGCACGGACATGAATATGTGCGTGTACGCGTCATTGCGACTGCTTTGTTGCTTTTACAAGCGTAAATTGGTAACTACATTGCATATAGATCCGTTTTTGCCGCGATTGTCTTTGTAAAAGGATTGCACTAGTCAACTGCTAAAATTTAAACTTGAGATTTACACTTGGGCACGTGCCTGACTGGAGCTGGACCGGACACATTAAACCGCATGTTGACTGAACGATACAAAGTCACCCATTCGCTACGTTCATTTTCGAAACTGGCAAGTTATCCACCTGGGTTGGATTTTGACTGGGCTAAGCCAATGTCAATCAACATTCCATCCAATCGGAATTTTGATATGCAGTCATGTTGAGTATCTATGTTCATCTACCGGGTGTAGCTGGCCATCCGAGAAACAAACTCGGGGGCCCTCTAGTGGCTCGGGGCTCCAAGCAGTTGCCTGCCTTGCCTGTTGACAAGGTGCGCCTCTGCAAAAAACAAAATACAAGGACTTTTCTCTAATGTCTGTGTAAAATTAACATATTTCTGTATGCAAATTTGACTGTTAGGTTTTCTGTTTTTTAACAGCACATTCTGTTAAATAACAGTAATCAACTGGCAGCTTGGTTGACAGCAAGATAATGTTTTTTTACGGTCTCCTTCGGACTGTTAAAAAACATTAGCATTCTGTGTTTTTATATCTTACATATTTAACCCTTTAAACCCCATCGCAAAATCCTTGGTGTCAAAAGAACACTGCTTAATGTGTCCACACTACAAAGAGTAAAAGAAACAGAGCCAATGTTGAAGTGAATGAGATAATGAAGTGATGATTGAGTGATTAATGATGAACAGCTGCTGTTAACAAACACAATCACTGAATGAAAGATGAACAAGAACCGAATTAAAGAGAAAACAAGCAGAAACTCAACTTACAGACTTAGATGAGACTCAGACTTACTCAGATTTCCTAAGATCTCACAAGAAGAGCATCAAACAACTCCACAAACAGCATTAACATCTTCACTTATTACAAACCAGTTAGATTTTATTTTATATGTACATTAGCTCCTACTGAGAAATAAATCATACGGTGTGGTTTCCTGAACAGGTATTATCTTAAACCAGGAATAGTTTAATTAGGAAATATAACAAGTTTTAACAAACATGCCTAACTAAAAACATTACTTGTGCATTTTCAGGCGAAACAAAGGGCACTGATGTATTTTAAGATATGTCAGTGCAAGTTGTTTTGAGTTTGGACAGCTCTAGTCAAATAGTCTAATCCCTAAATAATAGTTACCATTCTTGTGATCAGCGGTTGCTTTAGTAGGACTCTTGATCCTTGGGTTTGCCATTTGGTGTTATATTTATTCATGCTTATCAATGTGATTTGAAAGACATTGAATATGGCAAAAAAGTATAAATAAATTATTATCACTGACTAGTGACCGTTATGGTGTAAGTCTCATGAGTCAAAAGTAATGTACTGATTTACACAGAAGCTCATAAGTGATTAGATGGGTGTCAAGCCCATATAGTAGTCTTATACAGTAATGTGAAAGAAACTGAGTGTTGATGTAGCTAGAGGAATCTTAAAAACATTGGGATTAAATGAAATAAAAATGCAAGCAAAATTCATACACAGACATCAAGAATCAGGCTATGAATCTCAACAATGGTCATAGGTGTCATTTACACTGGGGACGCTGGGGACATGTCCCCACCACTTTTTGAAATGGCTGATTTTGTCCCCACCACTTTTTGAAACCATTGGGTAAAATGTTCTGAATAATCAAACAATACCTGTGCGATTGTTTCACTGCAAAAATGACTTCCTTATTTAGTATTTTTGTCTTGTTTTCAGTAGAAATATCTAAAAATTCTTAAATTAAAATGATTTTTCTTGATGAGCAATGATGTAAGAAAATAAGTCTAGTTTTTAAACAAAAAAATATACAATTTAAGTGAATTTGTGATTAAAACAAGCAAAACCATATGCAAATGGGGTGAGAAAAAAACTAAAAATAAGATTTATTTTTTCTTAAACTCTTAATTTAAGCAAACATTTTTCACCCCATTGGCAGATTTTTGCTTGTTTTAAACACAAATTCACTTAAATTGTATAGTTTTTGTCTAATTTTCTTATTTTTCATCAAGAAAATACATCTTGATTTAAGAATCTTTTGATATTTCTAATGAAAACAAGACAAAAATACTAAGTAAGAAAGTCAGATTTTCAAGAAAAAAATTCTTAGTATTTTTGTCTTGTTTCAGTAAAAATATCTAAAAATTCTTAAATTAAGATGCTTTTTCTTGATGAGCAAAAATCTACTTTTTAGACCAAAAATATCAAATTTAAGTGATTTTGTGCATAAAACAAGCAAAAAAATCTGCCAATGGGGCAAGCAATTTTTTCTTTAATTTGTCTTGAATTTAGTGTTTAAGAAAAATTTTCATGATTTTTTTGCTTACCCCATTGGCAGATTGTTGGCTTGTTTTATGCACAAAATCACTTACATTTGGTATTTTTGGTCTAAAAACTACTTAGTTTCTTGGGTAATTTTGCTCATCAAGAAAAAGAATCTTAATTTAAGAATTTTTAGGTATTTTTACTGAAAGCAAGACAAAAATACTAAGAACATTTTTTCTTGAAAATCATTTTTTGCATTGTACGGTTTTGTGGTCCAGGGTCACATATGTTGCGTTGTGTGCTTATAGTTTGTTTTCTTTTACATTATGTAATGAATTTCATTGTAATCATTGACTTAACATGCTGCTGTTTTCTACAGTATGGTTGAGCTGGTGTTACAGGGACTGTTACATGTGCAGTCGACATTGTTGAGGCTTTTATGCTGAGTATTTTCTTGTTGTTGACTGCCCATTTTTGATTCGCCGTTATTCAATATTTTTCCCGTCCTGCCAGGGGCGTCATGCACCAATTTTTTTTAAGGGGGCAGAGTGTGCGAAGTTCACAGAAATTTGTGCATTCACATACATCAAACGAATTATATTATAGAGCTTTCAATCTTTTCCATGGCACTTACATTTCCAACAATATGAGTGCCCCTGCCTTCATGCAAAAAACTCCAAAATAAAAGTGTTGACACGACTCACTTTCATATCAAATACTATTCAATTGGAATAATGACATATTGGTATCATATTTAAAACAGAAACGACATGTTTTATTTATTTAAGTTTTGTTTAATGACTTGTTTAATTGTGTTATTAATGCATTTTGCACAACAACTGCATTATGAAATTAATGTCATTTTAAATCCATAAAGTATATAAACAACGAAAATTACAGACGCTATAGCCAAGTGATTGATTTTAATGTTCAATAATGATTTTAAAAAATATGTTTAGGTAAAATGATTGGAGGAACTAATTTTTGCATAAAATTTTACCTCATATGTGAGCATGTGTGATCCCGCGCCCACGTGAACTCTGGCGAACTTTGGCGTTGTGCCAAGAAGATGAATCTAGAAATTTCTACTAATATAACGTCGAGACGGTCACATTTTAAACCATACATTTTCTACACAGAGGAGGTTAACTGCACATTGTGAGCGTTTCTTGCACGTTTTAGATAGCCAAATGCAGCAGCAACACGCTGATGACGTCTGCGGCTGCTCTGACTGCAGCGCCTGCCGCCAGAAAGTAATGTAACATGTTCAAAACACTATCATAACGGCAAAAATCTCTGAAAAGTGACAAGGATGCATATTAAACAGATTAAAGGACAAGTTACCGATTGATGGACGCTTGTTTGATTTTCAGGTTGCATGCAAAATCCATTTGGCTCAAAAAACCAAGGGCACGTGCCCCCTCAGTTTGAATGGGCATGACGCCTCTGCGCTGTAATGTTTTTTCATCTGATATTTTGTCCCCACCACTTTTCAACACAAACTGAGAAGTTTGAGAATCGTAGGCTGATTCTTGATGTCTGTGAGTGTCATCTGAGAACTGGTTTCGAGTTTGCAAAAATCCATTTGTAGGCAACTCTGTCAAGCTATCAGATTACTGTAATAATAATAATTCTTGTAATGATTCTGATTCAAATATGTAAATACTTAGTCATAAACATTCCTAAGTATTATTAATTGTTATGATTCAGCTCCATGAATCTGGTAAATAAACTACTGATCTACAATCACTCATCCAACCTCACGAGAGTCTATCATCTCTCGGGTTTCTTTGCCATAACAAACATGCATCATAAAGACACAGTTTTAGCAACCTGACTGTAAACCAAGTCAAGAGCCCAACTAATGAAAACAGTGATCACAATAATGGTGACTTTAAAGAAAATGCTTGTAAAGTCTAGTAAACACCTGTTTGTTCTCAGTAAGAACTTTTGTAAATGTATAACAGAAATAAAGTCAAAGTGGTTTATAAGTGAAGATGGTAATGGTGTTTGTGGAAATGTTTAATTCTCCTCTGGTGATATATGGAGAGATTTATTGTGTTCTGTTATTTTCAGTTGATGTTCATCTAAGTCTTTGTGTCTGTAAGTGTTTCTGCTCATCTCTTCTCTTTTTTTATTTATCTTTTTTTCAGTGATTCTGTTTATTAGCAGCAGGTGTCCATCATTAATGCTTCAGTACTTGAACTCATTGACTTGATATCAGGTGGATCATTAGGAAACTAATGTAGGGATCAGGGACGTGCACAGACATTTTGAGGGGCAGGGGCTCAAGTGAAATAAAGGGCACTTCTCGTAATTATGTATAAAAAAGTATATATATTAACGCAATTCTGACTTCCTTTTTAAAAAAATATTAAAAAAGTTAATTAATTTTATCTTCCTCAAACTCACGCAATTGTTTAATTTTCAAAAGGTGTCTACAAAATAATCAGTTGTTCACACAGACACCATGGTCTCCTTAGTAGTCTAGGTTTATAGAGCAGGAAAGGAAGCCATTACACAATGTGCATGTTTTGAAAACATTAAATTACACATTAATTACAAATTTGTTAAAATGCTAAAAACAAAGTTGTGACTGTTGAGTTAGCGCTACATGCCAATAAATGCTATATCATATGCTAGCATTTAGCTGATTAGTTGTTACTCAAAATGTATTTTTGTCTGATAAGGGCTCAAAATATAAGGTCTGTTTACTAATGTGAGCTTCTGGCATGAGCCTCAGAGCAGAGCTCAACATTATTATTCATGACTCTTTCAAATAGGGCAAAAATAGACCATTTCATTCAAATGACAAATTCTAGGGTTGTAAATTGATATGTAAAAACGTTTCTGGAAAATTTTTTGCACATAATAAAGCAACATACCTTCTATGTAATTGTCAAAGAACAATTTAACATATTATGACAACACATCCTATGGCACCTTTAATCTTAGGTTTCATATTTATTAGGGTTACACATGTCAGAAACAACAAATATAGATTAGGCCTATTTTATTTGTATTTTATATTTTACTTTTTTGTGATGTCAGTGAAAATTCAGACTGGGCAAGTAAAATACTGAACCATCAGATTTCTTCCCAATCTACTCCAGCACTCCAGTATAACACATTATACTTATTTAACAGCCATTACAAAAAACGCAAACAAAAAAGCTTACTACTGTAGTTAGCAATTATATTATTGTTTGTGCTTTATTATTTTATGAGCAGTCTGTTTAAACTACATACACTACACTGTTACAAGTTTGCAACTCTTCAGGTTAATATGGGATTGCCATGGAAAACAATGTCCCTGAATCGTTATGTGTAACAACGTGTCCCATATTTTGTGCATAAAACTGTTAATATAAGAATGCTTTCTTCCTCAAACACTTACCGGTAGCTTTGGCGCTTGAAGCTCGAATGATGCAGCACGAGTGTAGACAGACCAATCATAAAGCGAAGTAAGTTAGAGAGGCGGGACTAAGGAAAGGTAAAGCCAATCATATTAGCGATTTGAATTTTGTAGGCGGGACTCATCTGTTAACCGTTTGTGTGCCACAAATAGCGCTATTTTTCTAGTTTAAATCTCATTTAAATGATTTCTGAATAAATTCATGTTAAATTAAATAAGCAACAAGTAAAAAAACACAAGAAACAGACAGACATCAGTTGTTATATGAATAAAGATCATATTATTATTTTTTTCAAAAGCACCCCGAAAAAAGGGCACTTTCTCTCCAGGAATAAAAAGGGCAGGTGCTCAAGCCCCCTTTGATGTCTATGTGTGCACGTGCCTGGTAGGGATAGTGAATGAGGGTGTAGGGTGTGATTTGGGACGTAGTCTTTAACGGTGGACTCTCAGGGCTGTAAATTCACATTATTCTGAGAACTGTTTTTTTACAGAATGCAGAATTTAACAGTATATTTCTGTTTTTGTTAAAAAACAGAATTATACTGTTAAATTTGGCTGTTTT